>NC_140935.1:134142009-134614509 GCF_014529385.1 Adiantum capillus-veneris | reverse complement strand
TCTCTCTCTCTCTCTCTCTCTCTCTCTCTCTCTCTCTCGTGCGTCAGTGTGTGGGAGGTCAGCCATCGCTCGAGCTCTTCATTCTCAGCATGTGGCGCTACATGTAAATCCTCGAAGGCATCATTGCAAAGCACTTGCTTGCACGGAGGTCTGCAGAATGCTTCCACGTAGCATCGACTTTGGCATCGCTCCTCCATAGCTCTGTGCATGTGTGCTCCCCCCTTTGCTCAATCGCCTCTCACTCTCGTTGCTCTCGGCTGCCACCACTACCGATACTTTCACGCTCATCTTCGGCCTGAGGCAAATTCCGTTCCTGCAACTGAAAACAAAGGCCCGCCAGAAGAGAGCGCTAGCTGACACATGGTCGGTCTGCGATTGGGGGGGGGGGGGGGGGGGAGAGAGTACAAATGCAGACGCCTACATCATATCAGAAAATCTACAGTAGCCAAGGATGAGGTGATGAGGAGCAAGCTAGCATTTCATGATGAGCACATAGGAGCAGTCTGTTTGGATCAAGGGATGGAGTTGCATGGGTATGGCAGGGGAAGTTATTGTCGGGAAAGACAACACCCGTTACAACACGGCTATGGTGGGTCACTGCTGCTACATTGTTCAAAGTTTCAAAGATTGAAGTCTACAGGACAAGCGTAGCCATGTAGTTTGAGGGTACCCCTCTTACCTAACAGGGTTTAGTGGGGTATGATTCCATTCTTGTGGCTATAGATGATGCACACTTAGAGAAGCTGTTGCCAGCATGGCGACGTCCTCTCTCCTCAATGCGCCTCCCAGCTTTTGGAGTAGGCCAACTTCCAAGGAGTAGTGTTGATTGTGAGCAGCACGAACACGGAGGCTGGAGCTGGAGAGCCTAAGCGGCGCCATTGGGAATATGGGATTCATTTCTCTCTCTCTCTCTCTCTCTCTCTCTCTCTCTCTCTCCCACCTGTGCTACTTGGCTACCAGTGTACATTGTCGGGAACCAACCGGACATAGGATATGATGACATGTGGCAGGGAGGGGGGGGCCTGAATCCCTCCCCTTATTATATATGTACTAGTAAAACGGCGCCGCCTTCGGCAGCGGCATGCCCTCTCTTACCCTCTTAAGTGGGGCTGAGGATCTTGGCTTTGCTTATAAGTGGAGCTTGCAAGTGCTCCGTGTCTCTGTGAGTGCATTGCTTTGATCACATATCCATTAACCCCCTACCTCACTCTGGCGGCACACACATTGTGTGTCGATGCCATTCCCCACCCTCATCTCCAATGTTGGCCAGCTATCATAGCATCTCTTGCCCACCCTCTCAAACACACCTTTATTGCCTCCACGTCCTCCTTGCCTGAGTTTCGCTCTGCGGCCGCACCGTTTGCTAGTTGAGAAAACATCCACCTGCTCATATGCTTCAGATCTGCCACTTTTTGTACATGCCGCATCTGCAGCTCACCATAGCTACCACCCCGTCTCCGCCTTGCTTTGATCACATGCTTACCACTGTACCGAATTACCCTTACTTGTTAAGAATGGCTTCAAGTCGTCACAACCGTGTTGCAAAAGTACTTGGTAGTGGCACATTAGATAATGGGGGTGGAGTTGCAGAATCTATGGCAGTTTGGGAGGGGAGAGTACCCAATAATCAACTGTATGTAGCAAGGCCGTGTGGAAGGAAGCACAATGCCTTCAAGCTATGGCTATACAGGGGGAGAGAGGATCGCATAGCAGGGGAGTAGTGGATAAGAGAGGAATAGTGGTGTTAACCTTATCTTTAGAGGCCATCTTCTTAGTTTGAGGTCGAACTCAAATTCTCCCAACGGCACTGACATGGTTGTGGCACTGCTCTAAATTCTCATGGGCTCTTATTCTCCCAATGGCACAGGCATGGGCCGCCACAAACCTTGAAGGAATTGGTGCTGCTGTAAATTGTTGTGGGCCCCCAATGGCCCCTTTTTATTGTCCGTAGCCTTCACCTCACAGCTATAAACACATGGCAAAGCTCTCCCAAGCTCGCTCTCTCTCTCTCTCTCTCTCTCTCTCTCTCTCTCTCTCTCTCCTCTCTTCCTCTCTTCTCTCTCTCTCTCTTCTCACTGCCTCTTCTCTCTCATCATCTCTCTCCTCCTCTCCTCTCTCTCTCTCTCTCTCTCTCTCTCTGCATAGGCCTTTTTTCTCTCACTGAGCGCGTTGAGTGCGAGGGCACGCTGTCGAAACTGGTCGGAGTGCTACCACCCCGTCCTTGCATTGCTTTGATCACATGCTTACCACTGTACCGACTTACCCTTACTTGTTAAGAATGGCTTCAAGTTGTCACAACCGTGTTGCAGAAAAGTACTTGGTAGTGGCACATTAGATAATGGGGGTGGAGTTGCAGAATCAATGGCAGTTTGGGAGGGGAGAGTACCCAATAATCAATTGTATGTAGCAACGCCGTGTGGAAGGAAGCACAATGCCTTCAAGCTATGGCCATACAGGGGGAGAGAGGATCGAATACCAGGGGAATAGTGGATAAGAGAGGAATAGTGGTGTCAACCTTATCTTTAGAGGCCATCCTCTTAGTTTGAGGTCGAATTCAAATTCTCCCAACGGCACTCGCATGGTTGTGGCACTGCTCTAAATTCTCGCGGGCTCTTATTCTCCCAATGGCACAGGCACGGGCCGCCACAAAACTTGAAGGCATTGGTGCTGCTGTAAATTGTTGTGGGCCCCCAATGGCCCCTTTTTATTGTCCGTAGCCTTCACCTCACAGCTATAAACACATGGCAAAGCTCTCCCAAGCTCTCTCTCTCTCTCTCTCTCTCTCTCTCTCTCTCTCTTCTCTCTCTCTCTCTCTCTCTCTCTCTCTCTCTCTCTCTCCTCTCCGCATAGGCCTTTTTTCTCTCACTGAGCGCGTTGAGTGCAGGGCACGCTGTCGAAATTGGTCGGAGTGAGGAGGCAACGACATGTGTCCGGGGGAGGGAGTTGGAAAAATAGATTCCACACAAAAATAGAGTCCCTCATGTCCTGTAGGATGTGCGTGAACTTTGAAGGTTGAAGCAAGAGGGAGAAATGGAGCAGGCCCGTACTGGCACAAAGACACCGGCTCACTGAGATCCACCCGGACTCTTCCCTATAGCGTGCACGCATTGCTCTTAGTTGGAAGCTTCGAAGTCTCTATTTTGCAAATATGAGACAAATGCCATGTCGTACTGATTTGATCTCTGATCGATCTCTGATCGAAAGAGGAGATGCCCATTCTCAATGCTTTGCTCTGATCCATGCCCGTATTGATTTAGAGACAGCAATCGCCTAGCTCTGGGCGAGCCCGCCCTCGGGACTTGGAGAGTTGGGGACCGCTAGAGTGCTGGCACAAAGACACTGGCTCACTGAGATCCACCCGGCCTCTTCCCTATAGCATGCATGCACTGCTCTCAGTTGGAAGCTTCGAGGGCTCTATTTTGCAAATCTGAGACGAACGCCATGTCGTAATGATTTGATCTCTGATCGAAAGAGGAGATGACCATTCTCAATGCTTTGCTTTGATCCATGCCCGTATTGATTTGGAGACAGCAATCGCCCGCCCTCGGGACTTGTAGAGTTGGGGACCGCTAGAGTGCTGGCACAAAGACACCGGCGCACTGAGATCCACCCGACCTCTTCCCTATAGTGTGCATGCACTGCTCTCAGTTGGAAGCTTCGAGGGCTCTATTTTGCAAATCTGAGACAAACGCCATGTCATACTGATTTGATCTCTGATCGAAAGAGGAGATAACCATTCTCAATGCTTTGCTTTGATCCATGCCCGTATTGATTTAGAGACAGTAATCGCCTAGCTCTGGCCGAGTTCGCCCTTGGGACTTGACGCCATGTCATAATGATTTGATCTCTGATCGAAAGAGGAGATGACCATTCTCAATGCTTTGCTTTGATCCATGCCCATAATGATTTAGAGACAGCAATCGCCTAGCTTTGGCCGAGTCCGCCGCCCTCGGGACTTGGAGAGTTGGGAACCGCTAGAGTGCTGGCACAAAGACACCGGGTCACTGAGATCCACCCGGCCTCTTCCCTATAGTGTGCATGCACTGCTCTCAGTTGGAAGCTTCGAGGGCTCTATTTTGCAAATATGAAACAAACGCCATGTCATACTGATTTGATCTCTGATCGAAAGAGGAGATGACCATTCTCAATGCTTTGCTTTGATCCATGCCCGTATTGATTTAGAGACAGCAATCGCCTAGCTCTAGCCGAGTCCCCGCCCGCGGGACTTGGAGAGTTGGGGACCGTTAGAGTGCTGGCACAAAGACACTGTCTCACTGAGATCCACTCGGTCTCTTCCCTATAGCATGCATGCACTGCTCTCAGTTGGAAGCTTCGAGGGCTCTATTTTGCAAATCTGAGACAAACGCCATGTCGTAATGATTTGATCTCTGATCGAAAGAGGAGATGACCATTCTCAATACTTTGCTTTGATCCATGCCCGTATTCATTTAGAGACAGCAATCGCCTAGCGCTGGCCAAGTCCGCCCTCGGGACTTGGAGAGTTGGGGATCGCTAGAGTGCTGGCACAAAGACACCGGCTCACTGAGATCCACCCGGCCTCTTCCCTATAGCGTGCATGCACTGCTCTCAGTTGGAAGCTTCGAGGGTTCTATTTTGTAAATCTAAGACAAATGCCATGTCGTATTGATTTGATCTTTGACCAGAAGAGGAGATGGCCACTCGCAATGCTTTGCTTGGATCCTGGCCCCCCGGCCCGTATTGATTTAGAGACAGGAACCACCAAGTTGTGGCCGAGTCCGCCCTCGGGACTTGGATGGTTGGGGATCGTTGAAGTGCCGCGCGGTTTTCAATTTCAAAAATATTGTGCCGTTTTCAACTCGAATCATCTAATGTACAACAAATCTCTCTCTCTCTCTCTCTCTCTCTCTCTCTCTCTCTCTCTCTCTCTCTCTCTCTCTCTCTCTCTCTCTCTCTCTCTCTCCTCTCTCTCTCGTTAATCACCAGCGAGCAATGTTCTGGAAAAATGTGTCTCAACTTAATATCGTGTCATTAATTTGATCTTTGATCAGAAGAGGAGATGGCCACTCGCAATGCTTTGCTTGGATCCCGACCCGTATTGATTTAGAGACAGCAACCACCAAGCTGTGGCCGAGTCCGCCCTCGGGACTTGGATGGTTGGGGATCGTTGAAGTGCCGCGCGCAGTGTTCGGGTAAAATGTGTATTAACTTAATATCACGCTGTTTTTAATTTCAAAAATATTGTGACGTTTTCAACTTGAATCATCTAATGTACAACAAACCACTCTATCCTCTCTCTCTCTCTCTCTCTCTCTCTCTCTCTCTCTCTCTCCACCCGCACTCTCTCTCGTATTCAATTTCCAGCTGTGGCCGAGTCCGCCCTCGGGACTTGGATGGTTGGGGATCGTTGAAGTGCCGCGCGCAGTGTTCGGGTAAAATGTGTATTAACTTAATATCACGCTGTTTTTAATTTCAAAAATATTGTGACGTTTTCAACTTGAATCATCTAATGTACAACAAATCTATCACTCTCTCTCTCTCTCTCTCTCTCTCTCTCTCTCTCTCTCTCTCTCTCTCGTTAATCACCCGCGAGCAATGTTCTGGAAAAATGTGTCTCAACTTAATATCGTGTCATTCTCAATTTCAAAATGTCATTTAAGAGCAAGAGGAAAAGGAGAAAATATCCTAATTTGCTAAAATTTCCTCTTGGCAAATTCTAGGAAATAAATTTTGTATGTTTGGAAAATTGATTTTTTTTTAGAACTGCCTGCGCGTGATTTTTTTCTCTCTCTTTGCATGTCGCCCTATTAAGTGTAAGCAAGCGGTAGCTTCTCTCTCTCTCTCTCTCTCTCTCTCTCTCTCTCTCTCTCTCTCTCTCTCTCTCTCTCTCAGAGGCAATGGGACTCGGGAGGCCTAGGAGGCTGGCGCTCTCTCTCTCTCTCTCTCTCTCTCTCTCTCTCTCTCTCTCTCTCTCTCTCTCTCTCTCTCTCTCTCTCAGGCAGAGATGAGGAGCGGTTTGGGGGAATGCGAGGTGGAGAGCTCCTGCCAGCATTCAGTGCACGCAGTCGTCTCGCTCAGTGCATCCGTCTCTCTCTCTATCGACTGCCGCGCCAGGGCACACCAGCCGATGAACTGCTGCTTCTAGCCGATTTGATGGCTTCCCTATTGTGAGCTCCAGGCTCCAGCTTTCTAAGCTTCGAACACTCTCTCTCTCTCTCTCTCTCTCTCTCTCTCTCTCTCTCTCTCTCCCACTGTTTCGCTCAGACCACACTGCTTGAGAGCGCCGGAGTGAGGAGGTTTGGACACGTGTCCGGGGGGAGAGGCCGGAATCCCTTCCCCCATTATCTATTAGTATAGATAGATAAGAGCTAGATCTAGCATGGCACGAATGATGTCAATGGTATTAAATAAATTGTTTTTCAAAGTGTTCTCACACCGATAAAAACAATTTAGTGATATGCAGGGGAAAAACTCCTTAAAGATCGTGATGCCACAATACATACTAAGGGGATACTAACGAATGCCAACTCTTCTTCTTGAAGCTCAAAGTCCAAGCTCTACATTTCTCCTTAAGTTGGAAAAGCTTCCGATGCATCTTTTCACTTTTACGGGTTTATTCGGCAATGGGACTGCATATTTGTATCTTTTGGCTTTCTTTTTTTCCTTTTCAAAACTCACAATTGTGAGTGAATTATATTGATCATCTCAAAAAATTACAAGAACTTGCCATGTTCGTGTCGAGCCATGACACCATCTAGAGACCAAACTTACATCAGCTATCTGGGGAGCCAGCCCTAACGACCTGCCCCAATGCCCTTGATATCCCAAGTTCATTAACATATTCTTCACTAATCTTCTGGTTTTATGATTTTTCCCTTACCTAAGCATTTTGCTGACAACAAGGCACAGGTAACCCTAGACCAATCATCCAAGTTTTGCTTGCGTCCGAGCGTGCATATTAGCACTCTGCTTTCTACCTGACAACAAGGCACAGGTAACCCTAGACCAATCATCCAAGTTTTGCTTGCGCCCGAGCGTGCATATTAGCACTCTGCTTTCTTGTATAATTTCTACGAAGCTTGCCACCTCTTGAACTCCTTCGAACACACGGCGTTTCCTTGTTTTCCATACGTTATGGAAAAAGCAAAACCTGATGATTTGAGTGCAGATGAGGATGGCAGGGCTACCCAAGTTCTTACCTCCAAGGAGTAAATCAATCTTGGAAAAACCAATTTTCCATGTTCTTTGGACCCACTTGCAAGTTTTTCATATAAGGCCTCTAATAGCTGGGCATTCCATAAAAAGGTGGGTCAGATCTTCACTAGCCATCCTACACCCCAGGCATCGGTCTGTCCCTATCCCTCTCTCCTGAATCTTCATCCCCGTCGAAAGAGCACCCCTAATTACTTTCCATAGAAATGCCTTCATGTGATGCGGAACCTTTGGCGCCCAGATGTTGTTCATTACTTGCTCCCACCTTTCCTCCGACCATTGTTTTTTCCATATCTTGTTAAAAGGGCTAGACCAATTCTTCTTTAGCATCATTGTATGGTAAATGCCTTTAGAATAGGGTTTCCATTAGAGGAGAGTTGAGTTACCCATACTTTCAATGTTTTCAGTGTGATTGAGACTTTTTTGGTCTGCAGAAGACCATAGTGAGGTGGGTTTATTTTGGGTGCAAATTGTGGACCGTGGATGTAAGTAGATCGGATGGAGGACACGTCTACAATTGCTTGTTTTTTAATATTTTTTAGTAGGTTTTTGTGAAAGATGTTGACATTTGTGTACCCCTTTCTTTAAAGAGGACCATTGAAAATTGGGTCACACAAAGTCTTTTTCGTCCTCTTTCACTTTCTTTTTGTTATTTTAGTTTGTAAAAAAATCATTTCATTTAAAAGCATGGGCTCCATTTCATTAAAGAATTTATTTTATCTTTGTTTATTTGGACTGCTTTAGAAAATCTTAAAGAACAAGCATTAGTAGTACATTCATAGAATTTTGATCCTATGATGTGAAATAATGTAATATTTTGATTTGTAAAAATATCTTTTCATTTAAGATCTCTTAAAAGGACATGATCTGAAATAATGTAATATTTTGATTTGTAAAAGAATCTTTTCATTTAAGACCTCCTAAAAGGACATTTCATGAAAATGTTTTTTTATTTTTTTTTATTTTGAACCTACGATTTTTAAGAATTTGTTTAACTATTAACTATGCTTATTAGATCTACTTTTTAGTTTGTAATGGGGTCTCTTTATTTTGTTGTTTTTTATTATTTTTTTTATTTTTTCATTTTTATTTTTCATTTTTACTTTATTTTATCTTAAAATGTCAATGTGATCTTTTCACCTTGTTTAAGGAGATCCATCGTAATAGACAAGGCATCTCTACTACTTCTTTACAGAGTTCGGAAAAAATAAGTGTCATCTTAAGGATGATTCAATTTTTTTCATTTTGAAGGCCATAAAGAAACTTCCATTTTCTTTCAACATTTACACAAACTTTAACCTCACTATCTGTTGACCATTTCACCTCTATGTAGATGTGTGTGCATTTATGTGGGGGGGCTGGGGACAAAGGGAAAGTGCATTTCCCATATCAATAATCCGTTGTCGAAGGTAGTGGTGGGGGCAATACCGATCGATAGGCCAATTTGGAACCGCTAGTTTCTAACGGGCGTGTCACATTGGGACATGCAAACAACGTATATTCTCTTCCCAACCAATCAACGGATGTGCCGACGGAGTCACCTCACACTCGGATGCTGTCCATGTTTTCCCAACTTAGTTGGCTGTCTAGCTTAGCGACACACTTTTTCCAAAACTATATCAGCCTCCCATGCCCGCCCAACTTCAATCCCAACACTAATCCTACCGTTTGATTGGACGCGTAGCAACTTTTCTAATTTCTCGCACGCGCTCAGTGTGACAGCATTTGTGCTAGCTATTGTAATCCGAACTCTTCTCATGCAAGGGCATGTTGATCATGGTCATCCAACTCATGATGGACACGTGGCCCAGTGTGATAGGGGCCTAATTATGTGTGTATATAAACAATACAATTCCATATCAAAACAATACAATTGCACGACTGATTGAGACCTACTTTCGATAAATCTTCCCCCTCCCCTTTACCTTAAGCAGGCCATAGTGACTCCTCACCTTGTTTTTTCACCTTTCATTGCACATCCTCACATGGATAAAGTAAAGCTTCACCTTTTTTGATAAATTCTATACGTACATACATACTAATATGTGACCCGCGCGTTGTTGCGGCTAAGAAAAGCATGGTTATTGGATCGATCTCTCTCTCTCTCTCTCTCTCTCTCTCACACACACACACACACACACACACACACACACACACACACAAAGCCATATAAAGGTAGGTGTGGACAATGGAATGGGTTCCTACATCTCTCTCTCTCTCTCTCTCTCTCTCTCTCTCTCTCTCTCTCTCTCTCTCTCTCACACACACACACACACACACACACACACAGTATATCGAGTTGTGGCTATAACTGCTCCCACCTAAGCCATTTTCTCTTTATTCTCTTGCTACCAAAATAGCTCAAGGAAACCCATGCACACCTATTTCTTGAGCACCCATCACCTAGTGGCAGTGCTCTCTCTCTCTCTCTCTCTCTCTCTCTCTCTCTCTCTCACACACACACACACACACACACACACATACACACACACACACACACATGCAGGTTATTAAAGAAGGATGGAATTGCATAGAATCTGAACTACATTCAATTTTCAAAGGCTCTTTAATGCGTCTATGGTAAGGAGGACGACCTGAAAGGGACTCAACAACTCAATTTTGGTGTTGATCCAACATGCCATGCAGATCAACCAAAAAGCAATGTGTGGAGGCCCTCTCTTTCCTCTAATTTTTTTAACTCCATTACAAAGAGTATAGATAATGGACTATTGAATAATAGCAAAAATCTATTGTGTACCCCTCTGCTCAAGAAAAACCTAGGCTTAGTATAGTCCCACCTACAAGTTTTCTTAACTATACCAAATGCACCTTGGAGGCCCTTGCCATGTGACATAAGGAAAGGGCTTGGAAGGGGGGAGGGAGACCAAGGCAAAGAAAGAAACATAGTGGATTGGGTACCAAGAAAAGGGTCTCTCTCTCTCTCTCTCTCTCTCTCTCTCTCTCTCTCCCCCCATATCCATCCATAAGAAGGGCCACACACTCGTAAGATTTAATTTAAATGTTAGGACACCCACAATGCTTAGAAGAAAAAACTTAGGATATAGTATTATCCCATCTATTTTTTTTGAGATTTATCTTTAATTGCAAATGGCTTTTATCAAGCAAGAGGAAGCGGCTTACCGAGGAGAAGAAGATAGGTCCTTGATAGAAATATAGTATACTTGCAAAAATGTTCGAGTATGTTTTGGGTCACAGTGTGCATGCACTGTATTGGCTGGAGATCCATGTGCAAAGGATATGTCAAGATCTGCATGTATCCTTTTTTAGTTAATTCAAATCAAGCTCTTAAGAGTTTTTTTTTTTTTACTACGAAGGTTAGAGAACATAAATTAATGTTTAGAGAATCTACAAAGTGCAGAGAAGTTTAGTGCAAAAACCTTCAAATATCGTTAATTTATCTCTAATTTTTTTAAAAAAAGGTATGCTATAGACAAATACTTGAAAAATCCTCAAGTTAGTGTAATCCCACCAACAAATTTTGAAATTTATCTCTAAATTATAGATTTAAGGATGAGGAAATTTACAAAGTATAGAAAAATTGAGTGTGAAAGACTTCAAATATAATCAAGTTGCCCTTAAAATTTCTCATATGAAAATTTTTAAACCTAGATTTAGTGCAATCCTGCTTACAAATTTTGAGATCCGCTTTTGAATTTCAAGTCAAACCAAAGGCGAGAGCACTAATAAAGCTCAAAGAAATCTAGCGTAAAAACCTTCAAAAATAGCCGAGAATTTTCATAGTTCCCTTCCGTCATCCACCTTTGCCATTTGTTGAGGTTTGCTCCTACCTTGGGCTCGCATTTTGTACCTTGGATTTGTCTGATTAAACTTTCCAAATTGCGTCAACTCTCAATTTTGTTAATTCTTAAATTCGTAGATGTCCATGTCGATATTTTATTTTTGATTCTCGATTTTGGATTTTGTTGATTGTCGCTTTTTTGATTGCTGATTGTAAAACCAATGTTTATACTCTCTTTGCCCTCTCTCTCTAGTGCTCGTGTGAGAGCCCTCTCACCTCCCTCTCTCTCTCTCTCATAGACACACACACACACACTCACTCACATTGGCTGTAGTAAATGGTGCTCTCTCTCACTCACTTACACATGCATTCTCTCTCTCTCTCTCTCTCTCTCTCTCACACACACACACACACACACACACATAATGCGTGCAAGACCTCCATAACAGATTGTTGGACTCCTATCACTGAATTGCCAAGCTCAATGTACTTCATTAATGCGATGCAAATGTGAAAATCCTTCGCACAATGCACCAACACCTCAAGGAATGACACGTTGACTTTGTCTCTTATATTCACATCAAGAGAATGGGTCTCTCTCTCTCTCTCTCTCTCTCTCTCTCTCTCTCGCGTGTGCGCGCGCACACACACATACACAATTACCTGCATTTAGCTTTTGAACTTCGAGCATCGAGATCAAAGATTATTTATGACAAAAAAGGTCCGTGCAAACCTCCGAAGGGAGATTCATTGAGCAAAAAATGGTGAAAATTTCTTTATGGCCTTCAAAATGTAAAGGAAAGCCACTCTTCAAATGATTTTCAAAAATAAAAGTGAAAATGAGGGCCGGAGTGAAATGGCTTTAGCATTATAAATTTAGTCTTCTTTACTTTCCACTGCCAAAACTCCCTCAAGTCTTTTCATTTTCTATCATCCTAGTACCTACCCTTCACTTTTGCATTTTCAATTGAATCTATACTAATAGATAATGGGGGAGCGGATTCCGGCTCCCCCCCCGCTACACGTGTCATCAGCAGCATGCTCAGGCAACTTCAGGCGATCTGCTACGAGAGGTTGCGTGAAACTTCAAGCGGTGTGCCCCGGTGCCCGAAAGCGAACACAGATTGCACAAAGAGAGAGAGTTTGAGAGAGAGACTGCACGAAGTACGAAGTCCCGCTGCGCCAGTGTGCAGCCCTCAGTGCCGGCTCGTGCCAGTGTGCAGCGCTCAGTCTCGGCCAGTGTTAACTGAAACCCATCCCCGGAATCTCCTCCCCCTACCACTGTAAGTGCCACTGTCCAGACTCCAGAGGCACATGTGGCAGCTGGTCTCTCTCAGACTCTCTCTCAGGTGCATGCGGTAGCAATAAACCCTGCACTGATTCGCGCATGTGCTGTGGTATGAACTGCATGATGCAACCCTGCACTGCAGAAGAGGTCGTGCCCGGCCCCGGCCCCGGCCCCGGCTCCGGCCCCCACAGTTCTCTCGCTCAATGCTCACTGCTCACACAAGCACTGCAGAGGCAATAGTGCACAGTGCGCAGTCACCTCGCGCTTCAGTTATGGGCATAGGGCAGCCTGGCGTGTGGCCCTATGGGCATTAATTATGAGCTTGTTGGGACCGCATGGCGGCGGCAACCTCCCATACTGAGTGCCGCCATCGCAGCTCACTGCCACCATTCTTGGGACTTGAGAGAGAGAGAGAGAGAGGCGCGGCAATATCGCTGCCACACCTGGGCCATCGCTGCTCACTACCAAACCAAATCAGACCTGCATGGCCATCACTGCCATTTCACCGCCATCGCTGCCAAAACAAAACCAAACCTCACCGCCATCCTTGCCATCGTTGCAACCTCACCTCACCGCTAATCACTGCCAAGCTGCGCCAGCGCTAAGGTGTGCGCGATAGTGGAAGGATTGATAGGGCGATGCTCACCCATTACTGCCTAATGCTACCTGCAAAATATTGTGTATGGCGAGTATTTCCAAGATTTGGGTAAGGAAGCTGCAGCGTACCTATATAGTTATGGTGAACGGAAGGCAAGTTAGAAGGCGAGGTTGGGATTAGCCACTACTTAAATTCGGCACGCAGATTAGACACAAAGGAATTAGCATTTAGAAGGGGTGAAGAATTGGGGGCGGCAGTAGACGCATCAAGAATATACTAGGCTTTGAGATTAAAGCGCTCACCAGCATATGGGACATAGGCGTGCTCTGAATCTTTAATGTTGTGGGGAAGATTAAGAGGTGCAGAAGAGGGCAGTAAGTTTGGAGTGTAGGCATGCAACATATTGTACTGAAGGCTCGATCTAGGTGTAGAGGGGGTATAATCCCTGAAGTGCACAGCTGGTGCTTGCAGCTCATGCCTCAACTCAATACTATAGTGGGGGAGGTAGAGCCAAGTAGGGAAATTGGTGCGCGCGCTCTCAGGACCCCGCATCGCAATCGCTGCACGATCATGCGCAAATGCAGCTTCCAGCACGATCTCGAATGTGCCTAGCCACTTGTGCTCTTTGGTGACGGGGTTTTGAATCTGTGTCCCAAATCGGCCCCACCGCCATTGTCGCACGCGACGATACCCCGTGCCGGTGCACACTTGCATTCTTTTGATGTCGCTCATACTATGCCTGTCGTAAGCACTCTGCACCAACTCTTGATCTCTACCAGCTGCCCCACTGAATCGCTGGATTAGAACATGTGTGTAAAGAAAACCTTATTGGGAGTGTATTGGAGGAGGAAAGAGAGAGAGACAGAGCGCAATCTCCACTGGGGCTGAGAGAAAGAGAGCAATAACATCATTTCCAAACACATGTATATGTTGACAGCAATACTCTTGCAGATGCATCCCACGACTATAGGTACTATGCATCTGACAGAGCGCCATCTACACTAGGGGCTGAGAGAAAGGGAGAGACAGCGTGCCATCTCCACTAAGGACAGCCAATGACGGGAGAGAGACAACGCGCCATCATTGGGGGCAGCCACTGCTGTCATTGTTAATGCTGCCGAGATTGAGATAGAAGATCAATGCCAGAGTCTTGCCATTCGAAGCGGAAGTTCATGAGATTATAAGGTAATGAAATTAGAAGCTAATGAGAGTAGAGGCAAGAGGCAGCCGAGTAGTAATTTGAGGCAGCCGAGGAGGCTGGATGCCTTTAGCAACATGAGCAAGAGTGGGAAACTCTGAGGTTGTTGTAAACCAGCCCCATCATTTTCAGCCAGACAATGGCAAAACCATTGTTGGAAGCATATGCATTCTCATTTTCATAGAAATGGCAAACCATGGAGTACTTATAAGGAAGGCCGCCAAGCATTGAGCCCATCTTTGTGTGTGTGTGGAGTACCGTCAGTAGGAGACGGACCTAATCAGGCTGAAGCGGGAGGCCAAGCTGAAGGGGGGCTTATATGTTGATCTTGAAGCAAAGTTACTGTCATTCGGATCCTAGGTATCAATGATATGCAGCCCAAGACACGAAAGATCTTACAGCTTCTTCGATTGAGATAGATCTTCAATGTCGTGTTCTTGAAAGTGAATAAGGCAACCATCAGCATGCTTAGAAGGGTGGAGCCCTATGTTACGTATGGGTATCCTAACTTGAAGCGCGTAAAAGAGTTGATTTACAAGAGAGGCTTTGGAAAGTTGACAAGCAAAGAATTCCTCTGACAGATAACTCTAATATTGAGCAGGCACTTGGGAAAAATGGAATTATTTGCATTGAGGATCTCATTCATGAGATCACTGTTGGTCCTCATTTCAAAACAAAGTAGCTAGGATGGAGTCCATGTAGATCATGGATTAAATGAGCTCAATGCCATTTTGCTTGGGACTTTTGTAGTCTTTTCAGTCATAATTTTGGATGTTAGTGATTTGAGAGAGAGAGAGAGAGAGAGGCTCTTTGCTAGCTGGGTCATCACCGGCGATTGCTTTGTCCTCGGTTCCTTCATCCCCCCCACAGCTCCACCAGCGCCATGGTGAATACTTTAGAGAATAAGACAAAGAGATAATCCAAGAGTGAGAAAGTTAGAATAGAGAAAGAGGGGTAGAGAGTAAGAGAGAGAGAGGGGTACATAGAGAGGAAGAGTATAGAGAGACTTATTCTCTATCTATCTCTCTTAGAGCTGAGTCGCGCCCAGTGTCAGTGGGGGTAGCAGGGGGAAGCAAGTAGCCAATTATGGAAATTCCGAGCTTTGTTGCGGAATTACAGAAGTGTTGTTGTGGTTCTGTTAGCACGTCGAAAAATCAAGCTATTAAGCTATAAACCAGGGAATAAAAGCATCTCTGTATTTGCAGGCAAAATTCCTCCAATAAAAAATGTAGCTTCTCTGACAAACTTTATATAAGTTTCGGTTCTCCATTTCTGCGCATGCAGGTGCGACCAGTGAGTACATTTTTCCCAAGCACTGTATGAACGTCTTCATGCTTTAGGATAGGTTGAAAGAGGAGATACTCTCAAAATAATCGACTTGCACTCCGCAGTGTCAAAGTTTGGACTTGCACGCACGGTAAAGATCTAGCCGATGAGAGAGTTGAACTCAAGACCTATTAGTCAAGAAGAAGAGAGAGAGAGAGAGAGAGAGAGAGAGAGAGAGAGAGAGAGAGAGAGAGAGAGAGAGAGTGATTCCGGAGAAGAAGAGAGACGCACATTTGGGGGAGTGCAGAGAGAAAGCGAGACATCTATACAATTATAATGGGGGAAGGGATTCCGGCCCCCTCCCCCGGACACGTAAAGCTCTGCATTCTGGCGCCTTCAGGGAGTGTACTCTGAGTGAAACAGTGAGTGAGAGTGAGAGAGAGAGACTGCGTGGATTTTGTCGCACAAGGCCTAAGCGAGGAAAAAGGTTTCCTGGCTGGACTTCCTCACGCCGGCTCACGGAGAGAGAGAGAGAGAGAGAGAGAGAGAGAGAGAGAGAGAGAGAGAGAGAGAGAGAGAGAGAGAGAGAGAGAGAGAGAGAGAGAGAGAGACGCCGATTGTGTCTGGCAAAGAGAGAGAGAAAAAGGTTGCTGGCTGGACTTCCTCACGTCGGCTCAGAGAGAGAGAGAGAGAGAGAGAGAGAGAGAGAGAGAGAGAGAGAGAGAGAGAGAGAGAGGAACTGGCGCAAGCAACCTCCTGTCTCTTTGATCATGCAAGCTGCAATTATTTATCCAATCATTACGCCTAATCACTAGGCTTCAAGATGATATCTCATGGGTCATGAGTGGTGGCATCCGCTTCTTCCTTCATGGGCGGTAGGTTCCAGTGTTGCGTGTGCAACCATGAAGCTTGAAGAAGGCTTGGCGGCAAGGCTGCCTTAGAAGCCGACAGCTTTTTGAAATCTACTTCAACAACTCTTAATAAGTTTCTGGATCCAAAAGTGGCTGCTTCTGTATACACAACCTACAATACTTCGATGTCGTTGTAGGTGATGATGACGAGATCGGAATTGGATCTTCGCCTATAGAATAGGGATACTTGGGTGTTTATAGGTGACTTGAAACCTGTAGTTTCGACATTGTATTTGTCTACATCAATATATCGAGGTAGGATTAGCGTCCTTCATCAGTGAGAGGGAGAGATTGTGATTTTTGTGGGTGGGTCGGTTTGGGTGGGGGGGAGATAGAGCTCATACGACCTGACGACTGTGTGTGTGTGTGTGTGTGTGTGTGTGTGTGTGTGTGAGAGAGAGAGAGAGAGAGAGAGAGGCCG
The DNA here is from genome assembly GCF_014529385.1 of Adiantum capillus-veneris. Classification (NCBI taxonomy): domain Eukaryota; kingdom Viridiplantae; phylum Streptophyta; class Polypodiopsida; order Polypodiales; family Pteridaceae; genus Adiantum; species Adiantum capillus-veneris. The sequence continues at coordinate 134,597,876 of NC_140935.1, read as the reverse complement.
CCTGGCCATACTAGTGTTTTTAAAAGGTTCTCTTTGATTTGAAGTGAAGCAGAATGTGACACATGGAGGGTCTCTCCTTCCTTGATTTTTTTTTCTTTTAGCAAAACTCACAATTGTGAATGAATTATATTGAACAACTCAAAAAATTACAAGGTCTTGTCATGCTCTTGTTGAGCCATGACATCATCCAGGGACTATGATTACATCGGGTATCAGAACAGCCACCCCTACCAACTTGCCCCCTCCTCCTTGAAAAACAAGGTCCATAATCTTGCCCTTGTTCTGAGATCTATTATTTACCGATGGCCAGGTTTTTTCCCCGTCCTAGGCATTCCATCTGCTGACAACAAGACACAAGTAGTCCTAGACCAATCCTCCGAGTGTTGCTTGCGCTCGAGCGTCCATATTAGCATTTTGCTTTCTTGAATAATTTTTGCGAAGCTTGCCACATCAAAACCTCCTTTAAACATGCGGCAGTTCCTTGTCTGCCATACATTATGTAAGAAGAAGTATCTGACGATCTGAGTGCTGACGAGGAGGGCAGGACTACTTGAATTCTTACCTCCAAGGAATAGGTCAGTCTTGAAAAAACTAATTTTCCATGTTCTTTGGACCCACTTGCATATTTTCCCTGCGAGGCCTTTGATAGTTATGTAGTCCATGAATAGGTGGGTCATATCTTCACTAGCCATCCTGCACCCCAAGCATCGATCTGACCCAATCCCTCTCTCCTGAATCTTCACCCCCATCGGTAGAGCACACCAAATTACCTTCCATAAAAAAACCTTCATGTGTTGCGGAACCTTTGGCTTCCATATGTTCTCCACTACTTGCTCCCACCTTTCCTCCGGCCATTGCTTTTTCCATAGCTTGTTAAGGGGGCTAGACCAATTCTTCTTATGCATTATTGTCTAATAAATGCTTTTAGGATGGGGTTTCCAAAAGAGACTGCTTCCGGGCCATTTTCAGGAATTCCAGTCAAACTCCGAATCACAGATTGGCATCACTAAATTATCAAGCTCTTTCATCACTTTGTGGACAAGCAAGACCTCCAAGCTATTAAGTTGGTAATGGGTAACTAGAAGGTCAGTGGTTTTCCAACTCTGCCAGGGGGACCAATGCAAAATGGAGTTCTTGAAGTATCTGGCCTATTCCCCCCACTTTAAGACTCCTGCTGCTCTGTTGCATTTTCTCATCAATTCTCCTGAGCTGCCCCCAGTCTTAAGGTAGACCACGCCGGGGCTAACAATTTGCCATGAACCTCCACCCCTCTCCACTTTCCACCATTCGAGCCAAGTTTAGCTACTTCTATCATATCTCTCACCATGATAGCCCAAACTTGATCCTGTCTAGCCAAGGAAACAACAAACTTGGCGCAACAAGCTTCTGCATGGGCCACAGGGTTGAGGATTCCGAGACCTCCTTGATTCAATGGCTGAGTCCCAACGGGCCCATTGCCATGGCGTGGAGGATTTCGTTTTGTCTTTCCATAAGAACCTTTTTACTGGTTTTAAGAACTCTTTCTAGTGACACTTAGCCATCTTGAGAAGCGGGCTAGTGAAGACAATATAAGGAATCCTAAAGGCATTCATCACTTTTATCCGATTTGGGAATGGGAGAAGAGCATACTCCCACCTACTTTTTTGTTTTGATTTTTTTCAAGCACCCACTCAAATCTTTGCTTGTGAGTTACGTCCACCCCCAAGGGGGCTTCCAGATGTCTGAAGATATTCCCTTTTGTGACAATCTTCCCCGACCAGACAAAGGGGTCAAATAAGTCATTTTTCGATAGGGAGATCATCCTTGACTTCTCTATATTACACTGGGACCCCGAAGCTATTGAGAATATTTGTACAATCTCCATAGCTTTTTTGATGACCTGGGGGCACGCCTTCAAAAAGAGGAGAGAATCATTTGCAAAAAGTTTTGCTAGGAGTTGGCTATTTCCTTGCAAAGCAAGTCCTTGCAACTCCCCTCTTTCGCACTATCTTCGAGCGTCATGATTAAAGGATGTGATCCTATGGTGAAAAGTAGGGGGGCCAGAGGGCATCCCTGCTTCATAGACCTTTTGACCTCAAAAGAGCCCACAATTCTATCATTGAATAGGAGCTCTGACTGGCTTCCAGCCCCCAGTACACATACCAACTGACATAGGCGAGGCCCAAAGCCCATAGCTTCCATGACGGCTTCTATATATGTTCTTGTTATTATGTCAGAAGCCTTGTCCAGGTTCAATTGCAGCAGAATGCATTCCTGCTTTTTGACAGTTGCGTATTCGATGCCCACAATTGCTGCCAAAATTTTATCATAAATGGACCTTCCTTTGATGAACCCATGTTGATGGGGAGAGATGATCTTGGTCAGTAAGGGGGATAGTCTGAGGGCTACTACTTTAGCTATAATTTTGTAGGCCACTGACATCATTGTTATAGGGTGCCAATGTTTCAGTTGAGAACAACTGATCTATTTTGGATGGATTTGATAAGTCCTCTCTTTACACTTACCTCCAACGACCCTTCAACCATGGCTTTAATGGCAATCTTGTGATTGGAGCCTTGAGATCATCCCAAAATTCTCTATAGAATTCCACCGTCATCCCACCAGGGGACTTTTCCTTGCCAAGGGCTTGCAATGCTAGTGAACATTCATCTTCGTAGAATGCCCGTTCCAAGCAAGTAGCTTCTGAGTGGGCAATTTCCTTCTTGACTCTTTGCAGTAAGGTCCCTCTGGCTTCTTCCACTTCTTGGGACTAGATCTCTAGCCATCCAATGATTTGACTAAGATAGCTCAACATAAGACCAGCCATCTCATCCTGGTTATGAACTGTTGTCCCTTTCTCATCATAGAGCGAGCGGACGTGGCCCCGGCTCTTCTTGATCTTTAAAGCCCTAAAAAATTGAGCTTGATTGGAGGCTTCAAGTTGAAGAAAAGTCTACTTGGAGATAAGCCTTGCCTTTGTGGTATCTTCTAATTTCTCTTTAGAACAAGGTTAGATTTGCCTTCAAGCCATCATTTGTGCTCCTCCTCAGTAGCATGCCCATTGGCTTTTATGGAGGTAAGCAGTTGTGCCTCCGCTGTAAGATGCAGAAGGTGTACCTCCCTAGTTTTCTTCATTTGGGGGCCCGAGGTTTTGATTGCTTTCTAGATGCTTCGAGTAGTGAGGTCCCATGCATTTTGTTTGTTGAGGTTGACATCTTTTTTGAGCTTACCCAGTTCTTTCTTGGTTAAATTTATGAAAAGAGGGTCTTTGAATAGGTGTGCCCCTGTTATTAATAGTTTTTTCTCATCTCTTGGGGTCTGCTCCTCCCCTTTATTCTTCTTAAAATGTATGTGCAGAGGAATGTGATCCGAAAGGCTTTTTGTTGGGACTACCTTCATCTCCATCAACGGTGGTATTCAGTCAGCTTGGTGTGAGCAATAGCATATGTCCAGCCTGGAGGCAGTGCGGGCATACTGGAGGCTTGTGTAGGTGAAACTAGGCGTGCTGTTCCATGGGCCGACTTCCCATAAGTCGATCATCGCCCACTTTTTGCACAAACTTTGCCATTTAGACCTTCTCGAGCCAGCCAACATAATGGAGGATCTTGTTCTATCCCTGCTCTTTTCTATCATATTGAAGTCGCCAACCAACAGCCACTCCCCTTCAATAGGAGTATCTCTAAGATGCATCCATAGTTTGGCTCTTTCTTTTGCATTGCAAGCACCGTAAACATTCACAATGGTGAAGGGATGTCCTTCCCATCTAATTCTAATTCCTAGGATTCTACCGGATGGGTGGTTAAGAACCAACTTCGACTCCAATTGTTTGTCCGCAATGCTGAGGACGCCACTGAAATTGTTACTTCCTTCTCCATAGAATACCAGTTTCTTTCCTAGCACCTGCTTTCTCTTGCTATAAGCATCTAAGTGGTGTTCTTGGATGGCCCAAGAGTTGACTGTCTTCTCCTTTTTTATTTCCTCCCAGAATAGGGTACTCTTCTTACGGGTTTTCAACCCCTTTATGTTCCAAGATTGGATAGTGAGAGACTCCATCATTAATGAGGGGTTCATTGGGATAGAGGAACGAATTCTTCAGCATCCTCCCCCCCCCCCCCCTCTCTTCTTGGTCTCAGGAGAATCCGGGGGTTCCAAGTCAGGGGATTTTTTTTCTTGCAATGTTGCAAATGGATTGTGCAGTGGGACAATGAACCCCCCTTCTTTCCAAGGGGTGGAGGATGCATTAGATCCTTTCACCTCAAGTGTTCTCACGACTTGAAGCACTTTGGAGTCTCTTGGCACTACCTTCACTCTTCTGTTTTTCCCTATTTTCGGGCAGTTTTCACATCAGGTGCAGCATTTACCATGACTGACAACAACACAGATGTCTTCAAGATGTTTGTTGCTGAGGACAGGTTGGATGGGGACAATTAACCTATGTGGGCTTATATTATGCAACACGTTCTTGCGTCAAAGGGCGTCTAGAATATTGTGCAGGGCATTGATGTACGTCCTGGTTCTGAGGATGTAGGCGATGTTGAGGATGTTGCAGGTCTTGTTGCAAGGATTGCTGCTATTAGAGTTGTTTTGCCTACGAACAAGCTCGTTGGGATGTAAAGGATGTGTAGTCTCATGCATTGATTGTGTTGTCTGTGAAGCGCACCATTGTTCCTCACATCCGTTTAGCAAAATCTGCAAAACAGGCTTGGGATATTCTAGCAGGTCTTTATGCAAGCCGCAATGAGGATAAAATTGATTTGCTGTGTAAAGAGTTGGAGTCGAAGATTATGCATGAGTAAGATTATATGGAAACTTTCTTTGCTAGTGTCAAGGATATCAATGAGAAACTTATTTCTGCAGGTGAAGTCATTTCAGACAGTTCCCTTGTGCAGACTGTTCTTGATGCCTTACCAAATTCTTACCAGACTTTTGCTAGTACTTGGAGACTTATGACCCAAGGAAATCCAGAAGTTGTCAAGTTTGATGCATTATGCACATTGCTGTTGCAAGAGTCACTTTCCGGAAAAAACAGGACTAGACAGCGTGCAGTTGAACAGGCTTTTATTGCTTCTCAAAGAAAGCGTGGTAGCAGGAATGCAGCCACTTCTTATGGTTCTGCTGCGAGTGGCAAAACTTATGTTCCTAATGCTTCTGCTGCTGGCAGCACTTTTTCTGGAAATTCTGGTGATAAGGGAAAAAAGAAAATGTGTTGCCATTATTGTAAAGCTAATGACCACTTGATCAAGTCGTGTCCTAAGTTGAAGGCTAAAGAGGCTAAGAAGAAAAAGGGTGGTTCCACTGCAAATGCTGGTTCCACTACAAATGCAGCCATTGTTGAGTCTTCTATGAAAGGAGACTGTGTTGCTGATGTTGATGTAGAATGGGCTTTTAGAAAAGAGTGCACTTACAATCCTGTTGTCCATGATGCATGCTTGTCAGTTGCTGCAGATTCCCATGTGTGGTATTTTTATAGTGGTGCTACAAAACATATTACCTCACATCATGAATTGTTCACCTCTCTCGAGTCTGCTGTCCCTCATGGGAATTCAGTCACTTGTGCCAACAATGCCTCTTATCCAGTTCAGGGTGCTTACTGCTGCAAATGTCAATTCTTTCACACTTGTTGATGCACTTTATGTACCTCGGATCAAGAAGAATCTCTTGTCTGTATCCGCACTTGCTAGACTTGGACTTGTAGTCAAATTTGTGGATGACAGATGTACAGTTCATGATCTCAATTTTGGTGATGAAATTGTTGCATATGGTCTTTTGTGTCGTGGGCTGTATAAGCTCACTTTGTATGAAAAGTGTGAACAAAATTTTGCAAATGTTGTTGCAGATTCAAGGGCTATTTCAGATGCAAAACTTTGGCATGTACGTTTTGGTCATCTGAATTCTGCCAGTTTGCTGCGTTTGCAAAAATCTGATATGGTTGCTTCTTTGCTACCTCTTGAAGCACCTGTCAAACATGTTTGTGAAGACTGTATTTTGGGTAAGATGCAACGTTCTAAGTTTCCAAAGGATGGTTCAGTTCGGGCCACATGCAGGTTGCAGCTTGTGCATAGGGGATGTTTGTGGGCCCATGCAAACTCCGTTCTTGGGGAATTACCTTTACTTCGTGACTTTCATTGATTATTACTCCAGGAATGCATGGGTATTTATGTGCTTCAAACAATTTCTAGCTATGGCTAAAAATGTCTCGAAATGTACTATGGGCACCTCCATTCCGATCGAGGGGGGGAGTATATGTCTCATGAACTCAATGCATTTCTAGCTAGTTGTGGGATAAAACACCAATGTAAAGTGCCTTATACACCTCAGCAAAATGGTATTGCTGAGAGGAAAAATAGGTCACTTATGGAAATGGCACGATGTATGGTCAAAAGTCAAGCTTTGCCGCATTCTTTTTGGCTTGAGGCCATCATGTGTGCCACTTATGTACTAAACAGGTGTCCTACGAAAGCTTTGCAGTCTATTACTCCATATCAAGCATGGCATGATAGAAAGTCTTCTATTGAGCACATGCGTGTTTTTGGCTGTTTGGCATCTGCTTTGGTCCCACAAACACAACGCAAAAAATTGGATGGTAAGGCTGTCAAATGTATTTTTGTTGGTTATAGTGCTGAAAGCAAAGGTTATAGGTTAGAGGAAAAATAGGTCACTTATGGAAATGGCACGATGTATGGTCAAAAGTCAAGCTTTGCCGCATTCTTTTTGGCTTGAGGCCATCATGTGTGCCACTTATGTACTAAACAGGTGTCCTACGAAAGCTTTGCAGTCTATTACTCCATATCAAGCATGGCATGATAGAAAGCCTTCTATTGAGCACATGCGTGTTTTTGGCTGTTTGGCATCTGCTTTGGTCCCACAAACACAATGCAAAAAATTGGATGGTAAGGCTGTCAAATGTATTTTTGTTGGTTATAGTGTTGAAAGCAAAGGTTATAGGTTGTACCATCCACAAACAAAACGCATTCTGGTTTCACGAGATGTAGTGTTTGTGGAAGATTCTGTTCAGCCCTTGCTGTCATGTACTAGAGACAGTAATGTAAGCTCACAGGACATTTATGACACTTTGGTGCCTTTTTGTAGCGGTGGAAATATGAATGCAAGTTCCAATGAGGCAAATGTACAGCCTATGGGGGTTTCTAAAAATGTTAATGATCAGCCTATTACTGATGCAGATGTACATGATGTACTTGATGAGGAAAGGACTGAAAATGAGCAGGCTAGAGGTATGCCAAAATGGCTGGTGCACACTTTGCGTGATAGTAAATTGGATGCACCTTTGTCTAGTCGTACTCGTTCAGCCTTTTGCCATGCATTTGTTATGCTTTGGCTATGTCTAACTTACATGATGTTGAGGAGCCTCTGTTTTTTGATGAAGCACAAAATTTAGAAAATTGGATGGCTGCCATGCAATCAGAATATGATGCACTTATAGAAAATGACACATGGACTTTATGTGATTTGCCTCCTAGAAAAAAGGCCATTGATATGAAGTGGGTTTACAAGTTGAAACGCAAACCGGATGGTGAGATTGATCGCCATAAGAATCGACTTGTTGCAAAGGGTTATGCACAGCAAAAAGGCATAGATTATGAAGAGACCTTTGCTGTCACTTGTCGTATGGCTACTATACATTTTCTATGTGCATTGGCAGCTCATTTTGGTTGGGATGTACATCAATCAAACATTGTTACTGCTTTCTTGAATGGTGACATATTTGAGGAAGTTTGTGTAACGCAGCCTCACGGTTTTGTCAAGAAAGGACAAGAGGACAAAGTGTGCAAATGTAAGAAGGATTTGTATGGGTTGAAACAATCTCCTCGTGCTTGGTATGAGAAAGCTGACACTCATTTGGTCAAACAAGGCTTTCGTAACAGTCCAACAAAAAGCACATTATATGTAAAGCGTGAGGGTGATGTACTTCTCATTGTGGTTCTTTATGTAGATGATTTGCTGATCATTGGACCAAATGAGAGACATATTTCTGAATTTAAGGCTGATTTGAATGCTACTTTCAAGATGAAAGATTTGGGACTGTTACATCATTACTTGGGTATACAGTTTAAGCAGTGTGATGGTGGTATTGCCTTGTGTCAGAAAAGTTACATAGAGACATTGCTATGTAAGTTTGGTCTTGAGGATTGCAAACCTATTGCCACTCCCATGGAAACAAGTTTGAAGTTGAGTCTACATGATGGTGGAGATCCTGTTGATGTCACTCTTTATCAAACTGATGTTGGCTACCTCATTTATGTATGCAACACGAGGTTGGATATTCAGTTTGCAGTCTCACAAGTCAGCAGATTTATGCATAGCCCAGGGTCTAAGCATTGGCAGGCTATCAAGAGGGTTTTCCACTAATTTAGTGGCACTTTACATCTTGGCTTGTTTTATCCCAAGGGGGGATCATTGCCGCTAGACTTACATGTTTTTTCGGAATCAGATTGGGCTGGTTGTTTTGACACGCGAGTGTCCACAAGTGGTTTTTGTTTCATGCTTGGTAGTTCATGTATATCATGGTTGAGCAAGAAGCAACCTACTATGGCCATTTTGAGTTGTGAGGCTGAGTACATAGCAGTCTTCATAGCTACGGTTGAGTGTGTATGGCTCAGACACGTTATGGCTGATTTGGGTGTTGGACAGGACACTGCCAACACTATCTACACTCACAGTCAGAGCGCATGGCAATTGCGAGGAACCCAGTTTTTCATCCTCGCACAAAGCACATTGAGGCGCATTACCACTATGTCAGGGAGAGGCTCTCAGCAGTAGAGATCAGCTTAGCTGATGTGCCAACCCAGGACAACCTTGCATATCTTTTCACAAAGGCATTGTCTTGTAAGAAGCTTGAAGCTTTCCGCAAAGCTTTGGGCTTACTCCCCTTTGTGGAATGATCATGTCCTCAGGGCATGGCACTTCTCTTTACTCATGTGCCAGCTCTCGTTCAACGCATCACTCCAGGGGGGATTTGTTACCATATACATGTGGTAGTGATGTGTGTGAACACACTAGGACCGCCGGAGCATTTTTTCCCTCTTTAGGAGGTTTTTTCCCCCGAGCATTGTATATACGCCTATCACTCTAGGGCTATCTATCTTTCCGTTGCACACTAAGTAACACACTCTGTATTGTGTGCCTTGAGCTTCCTTTGTCTTCTCCAAGCTGTGTGTGTTTCTCTGCAAACCTAATTCCAACAGTGTGTAGGTAGGGGTCCTTTGAATGGTTGTAAAAGAGTAATGTGAAATGCATTGTGAATATGGCAATGTGCAGGGAGGTCTAAACGGAAAGAAACAGCATTAATGACAACTGGAATTTTAAAAGGTCTATAAAAATGAGGAGCAAGCTTAGTAAAGACATTGGTATCAACACTTTTGACCCTTCGTTTTTCACTGCGAAGTAAAACATGATCACCTTCTTTGAATTGGTGTGCCTTGCGGTGCTTGTTAGCATGCTTATTGTACAAAGGTCTTGTGAGTGTTTAATAGCAGAATGCACACTTGCATAAAGATCATGAAAGTTAGTAGTGAAATCATCAGCGACGGTAGGCACAACATTAGACAGATGTCAAGCAGGAGTAGGAAGAGAGTGTCCATATACAACTTCAAATGGAGATTTACCCGTGGCAGTGTGACTGGTGTTGTTACATGAAAATTGTGGAATATGCAAGTAATCATCCCATTTTCTTGGTTGAGAAGAAACATAAGCCTTTAACAAATCAATGAATGTGCGATTGGTGACTTCAGTTTGACCGTTAGATTCAGGATGAAATGTAGAAGTAAAGTCAAGTGTGGTTCCAAGATTTTTAAACACAGTAGTCCAAAAAGCACTACAGAATTTTGAATCTTCTTAAGAAACAAAAGTACAGATTGATGTGCTGTGAGTGTTTTCTTGCAAGGAATGAAATACGCTTGTTTAAAAAAATGGTCAATAATAGTCCAAATCATGTCATGCTTGTGCACTGTGAGTGGGAAACCAGTAACAAAATCCATTGAAATATGTTCCCAAGGTCTTTCAGGAATGGGGAGAGGGTGTAAAAGTCCCAATTTCTTACATGTTGCTGCTTTGATCTTTTGACAAATCAAAGAAGTGGAAACATACTGTTTAACATCCATTCTCATAGTAGGCCAAGAGTAATTACGACATAAATTTTGTAAAGTTACAGCAAATCCTCTATGTCCAACATAGGTGGGTTTGTGCAATTCTTCAATAATTAATGTACGAAAAGGTTTAGTCACACACAATTTTTGTTTGAAATAAAGGAAGTTTTCTTGAATAGTGTATTCAAGAAAGGTGTGCACAGAATTGCCAAGCATATGCAACCATGTCATTTTGAAGTCATCATCATGGGCATAAGTGTCAGGAATAGTGTCAAAAGAAGTTCCCGTAATGGTTGATAGATGATTAAGTGAGGGTCTTCTACTCAAAGCATCAACTACAACGTTTTCCTTTACCAAGTTGGTATTGAATGTTGGACTGAAAACTTTGAATAAAAGAGGCCCACTTAATATGTCTATCATCTATTAAGGGCTGAGAAAGTAAATATTTGATACTTTTGTTGATCAGTTTTTTTGATTAAATCAGTGCCCATTACATAGTGTTTCCAAATTTTCAATGCATGTAACACTGCAGTCAACTCTTTTATCATAAGCATTGAACTTTGTTTCAGAAGGTTTGAATTAACGACTTTCAAAAGCAAGTGGATGGTTATCTTGCATAAGGCCTGCACCGATACCTTTTCCACTAGCATCAGTGACTACCACGAAGAACGGTCTTTTAAAATCAGGCAATCGCAATATGGGTGCATTAGTCAAAGCATGTTTAAGTGCATTAAATGAGCTTTCTTGTAAATCATTTCATTCATAAGGTGTGTTTTTCTTCAACAAGAGAGTCAAATAATGTGACTTGTAAGCAAAGTAACGAACAAATTTCTTGTAATAGCTACAAAGACCAATAAAAGAATGAAGCTCATGCAACTTTTTGGGTCTAGACCATGACTGAATAACTTTAGGGGTCTACATGTATTCCCTTATCCGATACGATGTGTCCCAAATATTCAATTTCAGTTTGGCAAAATGAACTCTTTTCAAGATTCAAATACAAGTGATTTTGTGCAAGCAGATCAAATACACGTGTTAAGTGCTCTTTCTTCAGATTTACTGAATACCAGAATGTCATCAAAAAATACAATCACAAAATGTTGATGGTCGATAAAATTCGATTCATCATGCGTGTGAATGTGGCTGGTGCATTTGTCAAACCAAATGGCATGACAAGAAATTCATAGTGTCCACTTTGTGTTCTGAAAGCAATTTTGTAGACATCATGTTCAAACATTTTGACTACGTGATACCCTCATATAAGGTCAATTTTGCTAAAGATGTTTGCCCCTTTTAGTTTGTCTAATAGATCATCCACTCTAGGGATAGGAAACCTATTCTTAATGGTGATCTTGTTTAAAGCGCTGTAGTCGATACAAATACGAAAGGTTCCATTTTTCTTTTTAACAAGAAATACTGGAGCTCCATATGGTGAACTACTAGGCCGGATTAGGCCTCGGTCAAGTAAATCAATTATTTGAGTTTGTATCTCCCTGTGTGCAGTTGGATTGACACGATAAGGTGCTCTACAAAGAGGTTCACTACCTGGTATAATGTCAATTTTGTGGTCTTCTGGGCATGAAGGTGGAATTCCAGGTGGCAGATCATGCATGAAACAATCTTTAAATTGTGAGAGAAATTTATCGTGTGTGGAGCTACGTGAAGTTTCAGTTTCAGCAGAAATTTGATTTACCAACACTAGATATGTTTTTCCCTGTTTTGTAATTGCTCTTTTGGCTTGAGTGTGAGAGAGGAGTGGAAATTCTTGATGTGCTAGTGTTGCTTGGATGGAGAAATTTTTGTTATTATGAGTGAGAGACATTGTACTTGTTTTATAATTAATCAACGGGTCAATATTCATGACAAAATGGAATTCCCAAAATCATATCAAGACCATGCAATGGTGCTACTAGAAATGTTCGTGCTTGTGTAAATTCACCAATGCAACTTCAACAGTGACTTGGGTTTTACAATTAAAACGTTGATTATTAAAAACAGTTTTACCTTGTGAGGTGATGACATTTCAGAGAGAGATAATTGTTGTGACAAGCGTGTAGAAAATGAAATCGTGGCTACTACCATCATCTAACAGGATGGTAACACTTTCACCCTTAACAGTGCCTTGCACTTTAAACAAAGTCTGAGGAGATATAAGAGTACCTGAAGATGGATTGTCATTGTTATCATAATCAGGATCATATCCCTCACCGTAGTTAGCTTCCACTTCATTGTCGTCGAGAGTAGCATCTTCGATGAGGTTAAGAGTAGCTCCGTAGGGGCGGTTATTGTTGGAGGGTTTTTGACTTAAATTTTTGTTGACTCCATTGGAATGTCCATTGGATTGACCATTGCCCTTAGCAGGACCATTTGGGCACTTATCTGCATAGTGACCATACTGAAAACATTTAAAACACTTCACCTTTTTGTTACCATTAGAATTTGGAGTAGAACATTGGTTGAAAGAATTTTGGTTGCTTCGTTGCTGCATGTTGTTGTTGTTATTGCTTGTATGAGGTTGAGCAGTTGCAGAAGAAGTTTCAAATCTGCGTCTCTTAAAAAAAGTACGGCTTTGGTGTTTGTTTCTGTCAAAGTTAGTAGAGAAAGGAGGTCTCTTGTTACGATTAGTGTAAAGAGGTCGATCAGTGTGAGAGGGTTGTCCATCTTTCTTCTTTTCTACATTGAGAGTTAAATTAATAGCCATTGACAGAGAATCTGGTTCGAACATATCTACCTTAGCACCAATTTGTAGTGCCAAGCCTGATATGTATTTACGCTTCAATGTCCTGCGACTAACATGTTCAATACCTGGCAATTGAATTAAACAATTCCAAAAATGATCAGTGTAACCCTGTACATCTTCATTTCGACCCTGTCAAATTAAATCCCATTGACATCGTGCTTTAGCTTTGTATTGTGTGGGCAAAAATTGGGGTAAAAACACTTTTTTAAATGCATGCCAGCTATGTGGTCTTTTCTTGTGCTGTTTGGTGGCGTTCCACCACAATGGAGAGCTACTAGTGAGATTATTTGATGCACATTTTACCATTTCATGCTCGGGAAAGTCTTCATCATGAAAATAGTCATCTAGCTGACGAACCCATACTAGAACCGTGCTAGCATCTTTAGTGCCATCAAATCCTTAAAAGTTAAGGCTTTTCTTCTAATTTTGTTTTTCTTGGGTGCTGTTGCAGATTCAGTGCATGCAGAATGCAATATTTTATCTTCAAGTTCTTGCCTTCACATGCGTTCATATGTGAGGGATTGTTGCAGATTTAGAATTTGTTCAGCAATCGTGGGTGCATGAGGAAGGTATGCCATGATTGCGTGCTTTTTTTAAAAAAAATCTTTTTTTTTTTAAAATGGCAATGCTTAAAAGGGCTATTTGGTGATATTTACAGATGCAATATGCAAAATAAAAGAGTAAATATAAATAACAAAAATGTAATGTACTTAGCTGAGGGAATTCCAGTGGCGTCCAGTCCAAAATGGCAATGCGCTAAGAAATTGCAAGAAAAGTGAGCGGTCCGACAGTGCCTCTGCGAGTCGGTCGAATTTCTTGGCACTCAATCTCCCGTGCCCCAAAATGATAAAACACTTGATAATTTTATGTTATGGTCACCTCCCTATCCGCTCCCAGCGGATAGTCGCTAATGATGCACGGCTTTTGATCAACGTCTGCTTCAATCTGTGGATGTGTTTCACGGAAGACATGAAATAATTGCGATAAAAAATAGTCGGTCGTAATTAAGGGCGACCGGGCAATATCAAGTGTCGCGGAAGGCCAATCAAAGAATAAGAATGTATTTATCTTCTTCTTCAGTCGGTTGCTTTGAACTTTCGACGGCCGACCGATAGGGAGGTATGACTGCCCACTTGAGGTTATAAAGAAGTTAAATTTAAGAGTGGAATTGAAAGTGCAGTGGGCGGCCGGCCAAATTCTTCTTTTAATTAAGGCCCTTACTTTTTTAAACAAAAGTATGAAATGCATTGCATGGCAAGGTGTAGACTCAGAGAACGACAGCATCGAGTACGACTTGGGGATGTGGTGGTCGATGGGTGCCTTTACTGCTCGCGCGCAAGGAGGTAAAAGTACTCACACAACCAAGGCATCCACTTTGATGGCAATTCCGAGAGTTTTCGAGCAAGTTGATAGAGAAGCTTTTTGGCGGCAAGTGTTGCTTCCCACGCAGACTCGACTAAAGGCAGTTTTCAAAGTTCGGCGTAGTGTTAAGAGCCAATTTTTGGGCTAAACTTTTCGGTCAATTCCCTTGCATGCGTGTTGGCCTGCTTCTTCTTCCGCTTTTCCTTCTTTTCTTCAACCTTGAATTCTTCGTGGCAAGCTTGGTGGAGAGCTTTGCCGATTTTGAAGTGTTGTCGATATAGATTTCCTTGATCCTTGCTCAAATTCTACAATTCTTAAATGAGAATTTGCATCAAAAATTCTAAATGTACCTCGGCTTTTGTAACCATAGCTTCTTGGTTGTCGAGATCGAGTCTTCTTGTTTGCATAATTACTCCACGTGAACGAAACCTTCGCTCTGATACCATTGTTTCTAGAAGAGGGGGAGATGGATTTCTTAAGCTATTCAACCATGCTCACAAACATCTCCATCAACCTGTCCACTTCTTTTTTCAATTTCCAAGCACACACACACACCTAGACTATGACACACACACACACACACACACACACAACATAGAATTGACATAGACAAGCTTGTAAGAGTATGTAAGAGACTTTAAGGGATGGAGACTTGATTAGAGAGTTCCCAGTACAATTATTTACAGAGCCATAGTGGCTTATTGAAATGAAATTCTAAAATACTGTGCGAATATAAATTGGCCAAGAGTAATTGCTGGCGAATTTTCATCAACTCCCGGCATTCCACTCTACAAAATCATCATCATCAACTCAATTAGAAGTAAATAGACAACACATAATTAACCATTACACCAGCTATCCCAATTGCAACTGGGATGCCCAGTCCCGTAACAATATATATATATATATATATATATATATATATATATATATATATATATATATATATATATATATATATATATATATATATATATATATATATATATATATATATATATATATAAATGAGCATTTAACCATGAGTAGGGAAGAAAAACCGGTGAAATATGTGAGAACTTAGTGCAAAAATCCTACAGATTTCAAAAAAATTGCTAGTATTTCCGGTTTGCTTCTTTGCGAGGAGGAAACTCGGTCACTTAATAAAAGAGACATTCCGAAACAATGCTTCATCTTATATAATTCTAGGTAAACCAAACCTTATGATTTTATCACTTTCTTATTGTTTTAGAAAGCCATCATGACCCTTTCACTTCTTTTTTTTACAAAACTCTTTCGTGTGGATCAATTAAGTTCCCATTTAATACAAAAGATTGCAAAAGAAGCTTTGACCATCGAACAGCACTCCATAATGAGCCTTGGAGAGATGAAGTATCCATTGTAGGAAAAGGTAGGACCACATCCTTCAAGCATTCCTCCACTAGTATGGAGACATTTCTCAGCCCTATCTTTGTACCACCACAAGTGGAATCTGGATCTGTTCTACACACACAACCAATACCAACGATTTCATTGTCAAGTATCATATGTACTTTCTCCCCAGATTCGAAGTCCATCCTGTAAGTAAAAAGATTACATTGTTAAATCCATAGTTATAGAAAAATACTCTTCAAACAAAAAATCATGTTACAACATGAAAAAGGTTTGCATAGGTTGGACAAGTGGTGAACCTTGAGACCAAATCCTCCTTGCTATATTAATGGAAGCAAGGTTGGACAAGTGGTGGACCTTGAAACCAAAGCCTCTTTGCTATATGAGAGCATAGGTTGGACAAGTGGTGGACCTAGTTGTAATACCCACTGCCACCTATCAACTACTATAGGACTATGCTTTCCAATGTCCAAGTATCCCTTGAGTCTTTCAAGGTTGAACACGTGGTGGACCTTGAAACAAAAATCCCCTTTCTATATCAGAGCATAGCTTGGACAAGTGGTGGACCTAGTTATAATGCCCAATATCCAAGGTGAAATACCTTAGGACTTTGCTACCTTGCTTGTCAATGTTTACGTAGCCCCTCATTTCTTTAATGGAAGTAAGGTTGGACAAGTGGTGGACCTTGAAACCAAAGCCTCTTTGCTATATTAGAGCATAGGTTGGACCTAGTTTTAATACCCACTGCCACCTATCAACTACTATAGGACTATGCTTTCCAATGTCCAAGTATCCCTTCAGTCTTTCAAGGTTGAACACGTGGTGGACCTTGAAACGAAAATCCCCTTTCTATATTAGAAAGGTTGAACACATGGTGGACCTTGAAACGAAAATCCCCTTTCTTTATCAGAGCATAGCTTGGACAAGTGGTGGACCTAGTTATAATGCCCAATATCCAAGGTGAAACACCTTAGGACCTTGCTACCTTGCTTGCCAATGTTTACGTAGCCCCTCATTTCTTTAATGGAAGCAAGGTTGGACAAGTGGTGGACCTTGAAAGCAAAGCCTCTTTGCTATATGAGAGCATAGGTTGGACCTAGTTGTAATACCCACTGCCACCTATCAACTACTATAGGACTATGCTTTCCAATGTCCAAGTATCCCTTGAGTCTTGCAAGGTTGAACACGTGGTGGACCTTGAAACCAAAATCCCCTTTCTATATCAGAGCATAGCTTGGACAAGTGGTGGACCTAGTTATAAAGCCCCTCCTTTCTTTAATGGAAGAAAGGTTGGAAAAGTGGTGAATCTTGAAACCCAAGCCCTTTGGCTATATATAGAGGATATCTTGGACAAGTGGTGGGCTTAGTTGTAGTATCCAATGTCCAAGGTCCAAGGTGAACTATGTAAAGACCTTACTTCCAAAAACAAAGTCGTACAAGTGGTTCTCCTTGAAACCAAAACCTCCTTAGTGTATTAGAACATAGCTTGGAGAAGTGGTGGACTTAGTTGTAATGGTGAATGTCCAAAGCAAACTATTATAGGACCTTGCTTCCCAAATCAAGTTTGGACAAGTGGTGGATCTTGAAACCAAAACCCCCTTACTCTATCAGAGCATAGCTTAGATAAGTGGTGGACCTAGCTGCCATGGAAAATGTTCAATCTGAACTGCTGCAGGACCTTGCTATTAAATGTCTAAGTAGAGCTAGCTTCTTTAATGGAATCAATGTTGGGAAAGTGGTGCATCTTGAAACCAAAAGCCCTTTATTGTATTAGAGCATAGCTTGGACAAGTGAGGGACCTAGTTTTAATGTGTGATGTCCAAAGAAAAGTATTACAAGACCTTGCTTTCCAATATTTGAATTGGTCAAGTGGTTAAAACTAAGTATAAAACTTTGACCATTTTCTTCTCGAATTGCCAAAAAGCTAGTTTTAGACACCCCTAAATGAAAATGGTTTAGGGTGGCCTTAAACAATGTTTTTTCAAAGACTTGAACAAAAGGGTTGCCAAAGAGTAATGACAATTTATTGTGGCTTGAAGTGCCTGAGTATGTGAAAACAAGCCTAGGTTTTCCACGAGGCAAAAGGTGACATAATAAGAACATTGGAAACTTAGGATTGACCATGTGGCCTAAACTTTGGCAAGTGAAGTGGTGGCCAAGTTTTGTGGCCCAGTGTGCACTTGGTCCTATATGTGTTGACCACTTGGCTAAATCTAGGACCATAAGGCCAAACCTTTGGCACCTTAAATATAGTATGGGACATAATCTAGAACTGCTATAGTAAATTAGTAGTATAGCTAATATGTTAATATTTGTATTATATTTAAGTATATGCTAATGTAATTTATGTTCAAAATTTCAATAATGAAGAATGTTCCCATTTAGCACTCCAGATGCGGGGTCTTAGGGCAATGCCACAATGGGGTGACAAGGCAGCGCTTCCACGTGAGGTTTGGGGGTAGCGCTCTTGATGGGGATGTGGAATATAGCGCTCTCGATGGCGGGGCTTGGGAGGTTGATTTTGGGATATTGTTCTGGGCAAGGTCCGGGGCAGCGCCCCCGCGGGACTAGGGGCAGCGCCCAAAGATTTTTTCTTTTTTTAAGTGAATTCCTAGTATAGAGTTACACATGTTTTTCATATTTTCAACCATGATTTCTTTAATTTTGGCCGTGTGAATTGGTTAATTTTTTATATTGCTTTTGTTTTTTTTAATCCTATGATAAAACATGGACTTGTAGCATACGTGGCATTCTAATAAACCCTATCAAGATTAGGCACACAGAGAGCGCACGAGAAACGCACACAGAGAAAGCAGGCGAGCAGCAAACACACAGAAAGCGCACACGGATCGCACACAGTTGGAGTATACGTGCGCGTAGAGGAGCAAGCTCGGCATCGTACACAACACACAGGTGGAGTGCACAGGATTGAAAGTTCGCGCACAAGATAAAGAAACAGCAGCGTACACAACGCTTTCCAGAAGGGCAGGATCGGGCAGTCTTCTCAGGAGACATTGCACACCTCACGAATAGAGAAAAAACAATTATTTCTCTCTCTCTCACTCTCTGTCTTTCTCCATATAGAGAAGATGGTTCTCTGTAACTCTTCTTGCACACACACTCTCTCGTCAAAAGACAGAGATACATAGTTTAAAAGTATCCCCGCACACATACACATATTCCCACACATCGTCTTCCTCTCTTCCACATACATAACCACAGTGAAATCTGCTATCTTGCTGTCTCTCTCTTGAAAATACATGCACATATTCCCACACATCGTCTTCCTCACTTCCACATACATAACCACAATGAAATCTGTTATCTTGTTGTCTCTCTCTTGAAAATACGTGCACATATTCCCATACATCGTCTTCCTCTCTTCCACATACATAAACACAGTGAAATCTGTTATCTTTCTCTCTCCTCTCTCTAAAAAACAGGTATTTATCTCTCTCTCTATCTATCTATCTCTGTATCTTGCTATCTCTCTCTTGAAAATACATGCTCATGTATGTGTGCGTCTGTGTTATCTATGTGTATGTATGTATATTTGTGTTATTTCATTGTAATACTCATACATAATGCAGATACACAATTACACTTAATTACGATATGCACACATAGTATATATACATACATAAATATCACAAATAACTAACACATTGTAATACTAGTAAAATTGAATGCAAGACTTACTTGTATGATCTGTTAAAGTCGATTCTTGTAGCGAGTTCTGGATGTATGCTGAGCTGATTTTCCTCTAATCCATTTGTAGATATGATTGTAACTTCTGTTTCTCAAAAATAGTAGTGTTGTTTAGTGATACACCTAATGGACATAAATGGTTTAAACTAGGACATGTAGACCAAAAATACGTGTATTTCTTTGGATGAATATATACACTTTTTGGTGACCCTTACCACAAGTGGTGGACCTTGAGACCAGTGGACTATAAGGACCTCCAAACAATACCTTGTACACTCAATCCTTCTTGGTATCTAGGTTGGACAAGTGGTGGACCTTGTTCAAATTCTCTAACCACTCTCTCTAACATGGTGACATAATTTAGGTGTGATAAATTCATATCTATGCAAACTAATATCAGTTTAGGCTTGTTAATTTGAATTTGTTTGAATTTATGTACAATATATTGATTTGAGGTTTGCATATTTGAATTTAGGTGGTATAATGATATCTTTTTGTGGTAAACTTGAATTTAAAATCAATTTCGCGTGGAATATTTTAAATTTAAGTAGTAAAATTTAAATTTTTATAAAAAAGTTTGAATTTTAAAATTTGGGCGGGATATTTTAAAATTTATGCGGGATATTTAAGATTTGGGAGGGATATTTTAAATTTAGGCGGGAAGGTTTTGAATTTATAGCGAGATCTCCCTTACATAAGAGAGTATAGGTTGGACAAGTGGTGGACCTTCAAGCTAGAGCATCCATGCTACTGGACATGATAGGTAGGGAATCTAGTTGAATATTGTATGTATAATATATATGTAATAGATCTAGCTTGGACAAGTGGTGGACCTTGGAACAAAACCCCATGTAAAACATATCATGCACATTCCAAGTGGTCAAAAAAAATATCATTTAAGATATAGCCTTATAGGTTGGACAAGTGGTGGACCTTAACACCCAGATATTCTTCATATAATGACATAGAGTGGAAAACTGGTGAATCTTGAGACCAAACCATGCTACTAGCGATAATAGCTTGGACAAGTGGTGGACCTTGAAAGTAAACCCCCCATCTACGAAATATCGTGGGTTTAAGGTATTTCGATGGAGCCTAGCATCTTGGAGAGATCGTGCATCTTGCTTCTCTTCATGTTTCAATGGAGCCTATCTTGGACAAATGGTGGAGCATCCTTCTCTCCATGTTTCAATGGACCCTAGCTTGGACAAGTGGTGGACCTTTGCTTCTCTCTATTATTCAATAGAGTTAGCTTGGACAAGTGGTGGACCTTGGAACAAAACCCCCATTTAAAACCTATCATGGTCACTCCAAGTGGTGAGAAAGAATAACCTTTAAGATATACCCTTATAGGTTGGACAAGTGGTGGACCTTAAAACCCTAATATTCTTAATATAATGACATAGAGTGAAAAAGTGAAGAATCTTGAGACAAAACCACTCATGCTACTAGCACTAATAGCTTGGACAAGTGGTGGACCTTGAACGTAAACCCCCCATGTTTCAATAGAGTTAGCTTTGACAAATGGTGGAGCATCCTTCTCTCCATGTTTCAATGGAGCCTAGCTTAGACAAGTGGTGGACCTTTGCTTCTCTCTATGATTCAATAGAGTTAGCTTGGACAAGTGGTGGACCTTGGAACCAAAGCCCCATGTAAAACCTATCATGGTCACTCCAAGTGGTAATAAAGAATAACCTTTAAGATGTAGCCTTATAGGTTGGATAAGTGGTGGACCTTAACACGCGCATATTCTTAATATAATGACATAGAGTGAAAAAATGGTGAATCTTGAGACAAAACCACTCATGCTACTAGTGATAATAGCTTGGACAAGTGGTGGACCTTGAATGTAAACCCCTCATCTACGACATATCGTGGGTTTAATGTTTTTCAATGGAGCCTAGCATCTTGGAGACATGGTGCACCTTGCTTCTCCTTATGTTTCAATGGAGCCTACCTTGGACAAATGGTGGAGCATCCTTCTCTCCATGTTTCAATGGACCCTAGCTTAGACAAGGGGTGGACCTTTGCTTCTCTCTATGTTTCATTAGAGTTAGCTTGGACAAGTGGTGGACCTTGGAACCAAACCCCCATGTAAAACCTATCATGGTCACTCCAAGTAGTAAGAAAGAATAACCTTTAAGATGTAGCCTTATAGGTTGGACAAGTGGTGGACCTTAACACCCACATATTCTTAATAAAAGTGGTGAATCTTGAGACCAAACCACTCAGGCTATAACCAATAATAGCTTGGACAAGTGTGGACCTTGAATGTAAACCCCTCATCTACGAAATATCGTGGGTTTAATGTATTTCGATGGAGCCTAGCATCTTGGAGACATGGTGCAGCTTGCTTCTCGTCATGTTTCAATGGAGCCTATCTTGGACAAATGGTGGAGCATCCTTCTCTCCATGTTTCAATGGACCCTAGCTTGGACAAGTGGTGGACCTTTGTTTCTCTCTATGTTTCAATAGAGTTAGCTTGGACAAGTGGTGGACCTTGGAACAAAACCCCCATGTAAAACCTATCATGGTCACTCCAAGTGGTAATAAAGAATAACCTTTAAGATGTAGCCTTATAGGTTGGATAAGTGGTGGACCTTAACACGCGCATATTCTTAATATAATGACATAGAGTGGAAAAATGGTGAATCTTGAGACAAAACCACTCATGCTACTAGTGATAATAGCTTGGACAAGTGTGGACCTTGAATGTAAACCCCTCATCTACGACATATCGTGGGTTTAATGTTTTTCAATGGAGCCTAGCATCTTGGAGACATGGTGCACCTTGCTTCTCCTCATGTTTCAATGGAGCCTACCTTGGACAAATGGTGGAGCATCCTTCTCTCCATGTTTCAATGGACCCTAGCTTAGACAAGGGGTGGACCTTTGCTTCTCTCTATGTTTCAATAGAGTTAGCTTGGACAAGTGGTGGACCTTGGAACCAAACCCCCATGTAAAACCTATCATGGTCACTCCAAGTAGTAAGAAAGAATAACCTTTAAGATGTAGCCTTATAGGTTGGACAAGTGGTGGACCTTAACACCCAAATATTCTTAATAAAAGTGGTGAATCTTGAGACCAAACCACTCAGGCTACTAGCAATAATAGCTTGGACAAGTGGTGGACCTTGAATGTAAACCCCTCATCTATGAAATATCGTGGGTTTAATGTATTTCGATGGAGCCTAGCATCTTGGAGACATGGTGCAGCTTGCTTCTCGTCATGTTTCAATGGAGCCTATCTTGGACAAATGGTGGAGCATCCTTCTCTCCATGTTTCAATGGACCCTAGCTTGGACAAGTGGTGGACCTTTGTTTCTCTCTATGTTTCAATAGAGTTAGCTTGGACAAGTGGTGGACCTTGGAACCAAACCCCCATGTAAAACCTATCATGGTCACTCCAAGTGGTAATAAAGAATAACCTTTAAGATGTAGCCTTATAGGTTGGACAAGTGGTGAACCTTAACACGCGCATATTCTTAATATAATGACATAGAGTGGAAAAGTGGTGAATTTTGAGACCAAACCACTCAGGCTACTACCAATAATAGCTTGGACAAGTGTTGGACCTTGAATGTAAACCCCTCATCTACGACATATCGTGGGTTTAATGTTTTTCGATGGAGCCTAGCATCTTGGAGACATGGTGCACCTTGCTTCTCCTCATATTTCAATGGAGCTTACCTTGGACAAATGGTGGAGCATCCTTCTCTCCATGTTTCAATGGACCCTAGCTTAGACAAGGGGTGGACCTTTGCTTCTCTCTATGTTTCAATAGAGTTAGCTTGGACAAGTGGTGGACCTTGGAACCAAACCCCCATGTAAAACCTATCATGGTCACTCCAAGTAGTAAGAAAGAATAACCTTTAAGATGTAGCCTTATAGGTGGGACAAGTGGTGGACCTTAACACCCACATATTCTTAATAAAAGTGGTGAATCTTGAGACCAAACCACTCAGGCTACTAGCAATAATAGCTAGGGATAACCATTAAGATATAGTCTTTCAAGGGGTGAGAAAGAATAACCATTAAGATATAGTCTTATAGGTTGGACAAGTGGTGGACCTTAACACCCAAATATTCTTAATATAATGACAGAGAGTGGAAAAGTGGTGAATCTTGAGAGCAAACCACTCATGCTACTAGCGATAATAGGTTGGACAAATTTTTGATCTTGAATGTAAACTCCCCATGTACAAAATAACGTGGGTTTAAGGTATTTCGATGGAGGCTAGCATCTTGGAGATATGGTGCAGCTTGCTTCTCTTCATGTTTCAATGGAGTCTATCTTGGACAAATGGTGGAGCATCCTTCTCTCCATGTTTCAATAGACCCTAGCTTAGACAAGTGGTGGACCTTTGCTTCTCTCTATGTTTCAATAGAGTTAGCTTGGACAAGTGGTGGACCTTGGAACCAAACCCCCATGTAAAACCTTTCATGGTCACTCCAAGTGGTCAGAAAGAATAACCATTAAGATATAGTCTTATAGGTTGGACAAGTGGTGGACCTTAATACCCAAATATTCTTAATATAATGACACAGAGTGAAAAAGTGGTGAATCTTGAGACCAAACCCCTCATGCTACTAGCGTTAATAGGTTGGACAACTGGTGGACCTTGAATGTAAACCTTCCATGTTTCAATAGAGTTAGCTTCGACAAATGGTGGAGCATCCTTCTCTCCATGTTTCAATGGAGCCTAGCTTGGACAAGTGGTGGACCTTTTGCTTCTCTCTATGAGAAGAATAAAGTTAGCTTGGATAAGTGGTGGACCTTGGAACCAAACCCCTATGTAAAACATATCATGGACATTTCAAGTGGTGAGAAAGAATACCCTTTAAGATATACCCTTATAGGTTGGACAAGTGGTCGACCTTAACACCTAGATCTTCTTTATATAATGACATAGAGTGGAAAAGTGGTGAATCTTGAGACCAAACCACTCATGCTACTAGGGATAATAGCTTGGAAAAGTGACTGACCTTGACGTTAAACCCCACATGTAAACAATATCGTGGGTTTAAGGTATTTCAATGGATCCTAAAATCTTGGAGACATGGTGCAACTTGCTTCTTTTCATGTTTCAATGAAGCCTATCTTCCACCAATGGGGGATCATCCTTCTCTAAATGTCTCAGTGGAGCCTAGCTTGGACAAGTGGTGGACCTTTGCTTCTCTCTATGTTTCCATAGAGTTAGCTTGGACAAGTGGTGGACCTTGAAACCAAACCCCCATGTAAAACATATCATGGTCATTCCAAGTGGTGAGAAAAAATACCCTTTAAGATCTAGCCTTATAGGTTGGACAAGTGGTCGACCTTAAAACCTAGATCTTCATAATATAACGACATAGAGTGGAATCGTGGTAAATCTTGAGACCAAACCACTCATGCTACTAAGAATAATAGGTTGGACAAGTGGTGGACCTTGAATGTAAACCCCCCATGTACGAAATATCATGGGTTTAAGGTATTTCAATGGAGCATAGCATCTTGGAGACATGGTGCAGATTGCTTCCCTTCATGTTTCAATGGAGCCTATCTTGGACAAATGGTGGAGCATCCTTCTCTCCATGTTTCAATGGAGCCTAGCTTGGACAAGTGGTGGACCTTTGCTTCTCTCTATGTTTCAATAGAGTTAGCTTGGACAAGTGGTGGGCCTTGGAACCAAACTCCCATGTAAAACCTATCCTGGTAACTCCAAGTGGTGAGAACGAATAAAGTTTAAGATATAGCCTTATAGGTTGGACAAGTGGTGGACCTTAGCACCCAGATATTCTTAATAGAATGACATAGAGTGGAAAAATGCTGAATCTTGAGACCAAACCACTCATGCTACTAGAGATAATAGGTTGGACAAGTGGTGGACCTTGAATGTAAACCCCCCATGTACAAAATATCATGGGTTTGAGGTATTTCAATGGAGCCTAGCATCTTGGAGACATGGTGTAGCTTGCTTCTCTTCATGTTTCAATGGAGCGTATCTTGGACAAATGGTGGAGCATCCTTCTCTCCATGTTTCAATGGACCCTAGCTTGGACAAGTGGTGGACCTTGAAACAAAACCCCCATGTAAAACCTATGCTGGTCACTCCAAGTGGTGAGAAAGAATAACCCTTAAGATATAGCCTTATAGGTTGGACAAGTGGTGGACCTTAACACCCAAATATTCTTAATATAATGACATAGAGTGAAAAAGTGGTGAATCTTGAGACCAAACCACTCATGCTACTAGCGTTAATAGGTTGGACAAGTGGTGGACCTTGAATGTAAACCCCCCATGTTTCAATAGAGTTAGCTTCGACAAATGGTAGAGGATCCTTCTCTCCATGTTTCAATGGAGCCTAGCTTGGACAAGTGGTGGACCTTTGTTTCTCTCTATGTTTCAATAGAGTTAGCTTGGACAAGTGGTGGACCTTGGAGCCAAACCCCCATGTAAAACATATCATGGACATTTCAAGTGGTGAGAAAGAATACCCTTTAAGATATACCCTTATAGGTTGGACAAGTGGTCGACCTTAACACCCAGATCTTCTTAACGTAATGACATAGAGTGGAAAAGTGGTGAATCTTGAGACCAAACCACTCATGCTACTAGAGATAATAGGTTGGACAAGTAGAATGTGTACAAAATATCGTGGGTTTAAGGTATTTCAATGGATCTTAGCATCTTGGAGACATGGTGCAGCTTGCTTCTCTTCATGTTTCAATGGAGCCTATCTTGGAAAAATGGTGGAGCATCCTTCTCTCCATGTTTCAATGGACCCTAGCTTAGACAAGTGGTGGACCTTTGCTTCTCTCTATGTTTCAATAGAGTTAGCTTGGACAAGTGGTGGAACTTGGAACCAAACCCCCATGTAAAACCTATCATGGTCATTCCAAGTGGTGAGAAAGAATACCCTTTAAGATATAGCCTTATAGGTTGGACAAGTGGTGGACCTTAACACCCAGATCTTCTTAATATAATGACATAGAGTGGAAAAGTGGTGAATCTTGACATCAAACCACTCATGCTACTAGTGATAATAGGTTGGACAAGTGGTGGACCTTGAATGTAAACCCCCCATGTACGAAATATCATGGGTTTAAGATATTTCAATGGAGCCTAGCATTTTGGAGACATGGTGCAGCTTGCTTCTCTTCATGTTTCAATCAAACCTGGCTTGGACAAATGGTGGAGCATCCTTCTCTCCATGTTTCAATGGAGCCTAGCTTGGACAAGTGGTGGACCTTTGATTCTCTCTATGTTTCAATAGAGTTAGCTTGGACAAGTGGTGGACCTTGGAACCATACCCCTATGTAAAACCCATCATGTGCATTCCAAGTGGTGGTAAATAATACCATTTAAGATATAGCCTTATAGGTTGGACAAGTGGTGGACCTTAACACCCAGATCTTCTTAATATAATGACATAGAGTGGAAAAGTGGTGAATCTTGAGACCAAACCACTCATGCTACTAGGGATAATAGGTTGGACAAGTGGTGGACCTTGAATTTAAACCCCACATATACAAAATATCATGGTTTTAAGGTATTTCAATGGAGCTAGCATCTCAAAGACATGGTGCATCTTGCTTCTCTTCATGTTTCAATGGAGCCTATTTTGGACAAATGGTGGAGCATCCTTCTCTCCATGTTTCAATGGACCCTAGATTGGACAAGTGGTGGACCTTTGCTTCTCTCTATGTTTCAATATAGTTAGCCTATATTAGACAATTAGTAGACCTCGAATCTCTCCATGTTGTCTAGAGTGAGCTTGGACAAGTGGTGGACCTTACTTCTCCCTTCCCTTAGTTTACTAGCTTAAATGATCACTATGTATACTTGCTTAGATCTAGCTTGAACAAGTGGTGGAACTTGTATTCACACAAACTTAATCCATTACAAAAAAGTATATGTTAAAATAACATTTGGTTTTTTTTGTTTCAAGAAAATGGCTCCAAAAAAACAGGTTGCAAGGGTTGCTGTCTCAGTTGACTATACTTGCAATGATCTTAGGAAATGGTATTTGGACATACATGGTATAGAGGGTGCACAATTTCATAAGGTGCATCTATTTATTGCCAAAAAGGAGAATGACAGCTTGTTTGAAGATGTTGGACAAGTTGTGGAAGCATCTGTCTCTGTAGTTGATAGTCATCCAGAGGTGGAATGCATTGACATTCTAGTTCCAATGAATCTAGAATTTCAACTATCTCCAGAGCATATGCATTGGAGCGCATGTCTAGAAACAAAGAAGAGACAATGTTTTCTCGAGGATGGAAGTTTGCAGAATCAAATCCAAATATCACAGCAGATCAACTTCAAAGCTCCATCATTGCCACACTACAACGAAAAAAGGTGAAAGCTTCACGACCACCATCCACAAAGAAGCAAGCAAAAGTGCAGAAAGTAGAAGCTAAGCGAACTAGTTCCATTTTGGATGTAGACAAGGCATCTTTGGCATCCTCATCAACAGAGGGTTCAATGTCAAAGATGAGAATTGTGGATCCAGATGTTTTAGAAGCTGAGGCCATGAAAGGACAAGAAAAAGATACAGGTGGAATGAATAAGTACATAAATTATTTTCCTTTCCAATATAGGGAATTTGATATCCCTATTCAAAATTGTTGGCTTGCTCCTGATCACTATAATGCACGTATTATGGATAAAAAACACGCTGAAAGTGTGTTATTTGGATTTTCACGGAGTACGACCAAGCCTGCAGCATGTGCATATTTGATGCCTGTTCGAAATGCAAAATCAAAGAAGGGGACTCCTTTGGCAGTAGAAGAGGTAGAGGAGCAAAAAATTAAATATTATCATTATTGGATTCTTGATGGGCAGCATTCAATCTATGCTGCAAAAGTTTTGCTTCACAATGAACAAAACAACAAAGAGATCTTTGAAAGACTGATTAGCGTGTATAAATTTAGAAAGGCTCGCATTGTTGTGAATGCTCCTCCATTTGTTGCAACTGCTATATCTGCCATTGCAAATGAGGAGGCTCAGGCATTGTATGTCAAGCAACCTTACAGCCAAATATTGAGACATTTACGGAGTCAATGGATCTTCTCAGGACGACCACCAAAGGCAGCAAGTGGAATTGCAGAGGGACATGCATCTCGTGCCGGATGGGATGTAAGTTATTTTCTTTGTCTTTTTGATAGTGTTTAATTAACAAATCTTGCTCAATAGTTTAATTATTTCTCTATTTCTTTTTAGGCTTTTCTTCGATTGGCAAGAATGAGTGCAGCAGCAAGTTGGATTGCTAAACAGGCACACATGGTCACGTACTCTGATTTAGTTTATGATTGCTGGATAGAAATCATTGAAAATCTAGAAGAGGAGAATAAGAAACCGCCAACAACTGTATTTAGATACCTTTGTGGCCTTGAGGAATCAGAGGTAAAGACTATTCAAGAAGAGATTAGAGATGAGAAGATTTTATTGTCAAAGAGTGCAAAGGATGGTGATGCAACTGACATGTATGATCGAATCAAGCAGTTGAAGCAAGACAAATTGATTCAAGATGCACTTCTTGAAGTCTTCAACAATTTGAATGAGTCTTCACCATGTAAAGACTGGGAGGAGGTGGTCAAAATGTATAACATCAATGATGTTGTTTATAAAACAATTTTAATGCTATGCGAGGAATGGATCAGATCTAGTTTGACGCGTGGAACAAAGAAAATGGCTTTTCCAGATGGCGCAATAAAATACATGCAATGGGCAATTCACCTTCAAAAGGAGAAAACTGAGCCTAGAGATTTGCCATGGTCAATCTATGTGGTGAGCCTACAAATGGAAGGCAATCTCTACTTGATGCGCCACTTCAATAATAAAGTGCCTATTGGCTTATGTGTTTTAGATATGACAAAAAACGTTGGAGGCAATTTGAAGTGGAGTGAGGAGACATTTAACAATGCTTTGGATGGGATCTTGGCTATTGCTGGAGGGTCAACAGATCCTGGATTTGTCTTTCTTGCATTTGTGGATTTCACTAACTTCACAAAATTGCAATGTGCCTTTCACGCCATGGGAGATAATATGAGCTACCATTGTTGTGGTGCATTGCATCACTTTCCATCAGCTCCTTGCAAAGGAGCAATTCAATTCCTAACAGTTATTGCCTTCTTGGGACAAGGCAATGCATTTGAAGACCTGAGAAGAAGATCAGAGGAACATCCCATGCCAATTGATTGTTCTCTTCTTCAAGTAGCAGATAACGATATGTCAGATTTGCAATATTTGGAGGCCAAAAAAAGAGCTTTGGTCAAGCACTACATTCGTACATATTGTTTTGAAGACCGCAAGCTTGTTGATGTTTTTGGTGATGGCTCCTTGGTTGCACAAGAAGGAATACAACAGAAAAAAGAAGTTATCTGCTTAATTGATAGTGTGGAGGAGGCAAAAAGCGTGGAGACCATGCTGCTAGACTTTGTTAAGTCTCATGAAGATATAGAAAAATGGGCTGGACTTCAACAATCCACTTCGCAATCAGGCGACATTGTGCCTGTTACAGAGGAGTGCTCTCCACAAAGAGAAGAAGAACAACAACAACACCATCCTCTGTCAATGGAGGACTTTTTGGAAATGGAGACACGTATGTTTTGAGTTTCTTGTGCATGTTAGTGTTTCTTGTTACTGATTTGATACTCTTAATGTTAGATTTTGCTTTATATAGTATTGATTGAGTTTTGTATTTTTTATCTCAAGCATTCAAGGTTTGAATGTAAATAGTAAATTACTTGAGTTTTTGAATGGTGGATCTGTAGACTAAAACTATAACATTTAATACTCACAAAGAATTAATTACTTAAGAGCTTGAACTCAATAAGTTTTGGACCTTTTATCAATACCCCCTTGATATGATACATTAGATCGTAGCATGGTTAAATGGTGATGCTTCATAAATTGAACCTAGCTTAGACAGGTGCTGGAGCCTAAATTTAAACTAACCTTGCTAGAAGGGAGCTTATGTTTGGACTTTGAGAACTAGCATAAGTAATCAATTAGAGCATAGATTAGACATGTGGTGGTGGCCGGCCTTAGAGACCAAAATCTTAATGAGCTTGGAAAGGTATTTAAGTAATGCAATTTACTTAGTTTTAGTACTCATTAAATGCATAGCTTGACAAAAGGTGGACCTTACATGGATCCTAATTTCAAGAGGTGTGGTAGACCTTCAAAACAAGCTCATATAGCTTGGACATGTGGTAGACCTTGCATGAAGACTAGTTTAGACAAGTGTGGTACACCTTGTAACCAACACCCATTTGTTATATTAGCTTGGACAAGTGGTGGACCTTGCTTTTATGTTTCAATGGAGCATATTTTGGACAGGTGGTAGACCTTGTTTCTCTCCATGCTTCAATGGAGAGAAACTTTAGCTTGGACAAGTGGTGGACCTTGTTTTTATGTTTTAAAGGAGCATATTTCGGACAAGTGGTAGACATAGTTTCTCTCCATGGTTCAATGGAACCCACCTTAGACAAGTGAAGTACCTTGAAACCAAACCCCCATAATACAACCTACTAAATAGGTTGGAAAATTGGTGGGATATGAAACCATCCATGATAGAGCATAGTATAGGTGAAAACGTAGTGGTCCTTATATCAATTACCCATGCATAGCTTGGACAAGTGGTGGACCTTGATTCTCTCTATGTTTCAATGGATCCTATCTTGGACTAGAGATATATCTTACTTAGTTCCATGCTTCAATGGATTGTAGCTTGGATAAGGAGTGGAACTTCAAACAAAACTCCACAGCATAGCATATATTAACAATTCATGGGTTTTATAGAGATTGTCTTGCCTATTTTGGAGAGTTGGTACACCTTTATTCTCCATTCTTCAATGGATCTGAGGTTGGACAAGCGGAGCTGGAGAAGTGGTCAACCTTAAAATGAAACCTCCCATGCTACAACCCATCATAGATCGTATATGTAGTGGACCTTGAAACTCTTTTATGTCCCTAGCTTAGAGAAGCATTGCACTCTTGATTATCTCCATACATGAAGACAAGGTTGGACAAGTGGTGGACCTTCAAACCAGAATCTCTATGCAATAATAGGCAAGTGGTGGAGCTTGTTTTCTCCATGTTCCAATGGGAGCCTAGCTTAGACAAACAATGGGAGCTTGCTTCTCTCCATGTTTCAATGGATCCTAGCTTAGAAAAGTGGTGGAGCTTTGCTTCTCTCCATGTTCCAATGGACCATACCTTAGACAAGTGGTAGACTTGAAAAACACCCCCCGTATACAACTATTATGGGTTTTCATGTTTCAATGCTCCTAGCTTGGACAAATGGTAGAGCTTGCTCTCTTATGTTTCAATGGATCCAATCTTACCAAGGGGTGGACCTTGAAACAAGAATCCCCCCCCCCCCATGTACAACGTATTATGGGTTTTGAAAGCACTGGGAGAAAATAATAGCTTTGATAAGTGAACCTTGCTTTCTCTCCATGCTCAATGAGCCGAGGTTACACATGTTGGAGAGAAGATGGTTGCCCATGAAATAAGACCATGCATGCTATAATCAATCATATGTTGTACACATGGTGGACCTTGCAATTGTTTTATATGCCTAACTTGGACAAGTGGAGGACCCTTGATTACCTCCAGATATCAACAACAAGCCAATTTGGACAGTGTAGTACCACCAAACCAGAATCTATATGCTACAATAGAGTATAGGTAGGACACGCGATGAACCTTGATATCAAACCATCCATGCTACTAGAGATGATAGGTTTCACATGTGGTGGAACCTTGTATCAATGTTCTATGTGTAGTTTTTGACTAGTGAAGACCTTGAAACTAATCCCTCAGGCTACAAGAAAAAAGAGATGGATGAGGAGGCTAGACTACTTTTGTTGCATCAATGCATCCCATGTTACCACAATATACTATAGGGTTCTTGGATATGTTTGGATCTTGTGTCAATGCTCCATGTTAGCTTGGACAAGTGGTGACCTTGGTTCTCTCTATGCTTCAAATGGGCAATAGATTGGAGACACAGTGGCCTTTTTTTTTCCAATGATTTTATTTTTTGGAAACCTTGGAGGCACCATGTAAGAGGCACTCTAAGTCTTCCATACAATGGACCTATTGGACTATAAAATAATGATATCTTTCTTTGATATTGTCATTATTTTATGCATAATATTTTCTTCTTTTTGCAGACACAAAGAGTTAAGTGATATAAAAACTAGATGTATTTCACACTATGATTGGCATGAAGATCCTTTGTGGACACCAACTTTTCCTATTCCCAAAGATGTAATTTCCATATTAACGGTGTGGATTTTGAAGTGCGACTTTCATGTATTGAAGGAGCTGGTTATGGGCTATTTGTGCATACTACCCTGGAAAGTGGTTTGACAATTCTAAACTATGGAGGGCATAAGTATAGATTCAAGACTGGAAAAAGATATGCAAATATTTCCAAGAGCTTATAAATATTCTCTTCTAGAGATCCAAACATAGAAGAAGAGGAAGATCAATCATACATTATTGGTTGTGTAGAAGAAGGAAACGTGTCGGGCTATATAAATAGTTCTCACAGTACAAATGTTTGTCCCAACGTACGCTATACATTTGATCCAAATTTGCCACCTTGGCATAAATGCACCTCTTCACACATCAATCAGAAGAATATGGCCTGTATGCATTGAGACTATTTGTCAAGTTGAAGCAGGAGAAGAGTTGTTTTGCTGACTATAACTTTACTTGACATTGTAAAGTATTGTACATGGATGGAAATCTCAAGTACATGCATCATTTCATTTTTCAGGATGAAATCTCAAGTAAATATAACATTTGATTATTGTTTAGTTTATGCTCAACGAGAATCTAGAGTGCTCTTATGCTTTGTTGGTTGTCTAACATATTTGACTACCTTGGCCATAGAATCTTGATTCTACTCTAGATTTGTGATAAATCTTACCAAAATTTAATCAATGTCTAGGTTGGACAAGTGGTGGGGCTTCAAACATTACTGTCTTAAACAAGGGAGTTATCTTACTTGAATAAGTGGTGGCCTTTGAATCCAAATCTAAGCCAAATCTCTAATTATTTTCTTGTAGTCTAGGTTGGACATTTGGTGGACCTTGTATCCATGTTTCCTCAACAAGGGTGGCTTTTAGTTTTCACTTTAAGTACTCATCTTTAATAAAGTGTAGGATGGAAAATGTTGAGTTAGTAGATTGTATTTTAGACAAGTGGTGTTTGGTACGAATGCTGAAAATGGTTGCAAGGATTCTAACAACGACTTTACCTTAAATAAATTTCTTACTAGGAGTTTCTACATATAAATATGGTGAATAAAATTTCTAGTGTTTTGAGATACCATTTGTGTGTGTGTTTTCTTAGATTCACAAACTGGGATGGATAATGCTCCTATGGTTCAGTCAACAACTAAAGAATCCATAGATTCTATGGTTTCTAAAGTGCCCAAGATGGATGATATTTCTATACTAGAGTCTAGTGTTGTGCAACTTGAGCAAGCTTCCAATAAGAAACCAAGAAATCGATGGCTTCAAAAATGCAACATACATCAAAAGAGACTGAAAAGTCCACTCACGAGCTATTGCCAATTGGTACTACGTCATGTAGCTAGATGTTGAGAAATCCATGCTATACAATTATATTGGATTTAAATGGTCTATTTGTTGAAACGTTCCCCTCAACCATCCTCACACCACAACTCAGTGCAAATGGATTCAAAAAGATATATTATACTCAGGCCAGGTTGCATCCAATTCTTGAAGACTATTTTACAAAGGTTTAATGTTGCAATTTGGTCGACAGCTACTAGGAATAATGTGTATCAAATCCTTGCAGCACTAAACAACTTAGCTGAGGATACATTGCCTTTCTTTGCAATTTGGTCGCAAGATGTTTGCTACACCGCTCAAACTCAAAAATTGTTTAGACCCGACAATCCAAACGTTGAGGCAATGTTCAAGCCTCTAGCCAAAATTGCCATGGGGTTTGAATGTGATCCACAAAGAACAGTGCTTATTGATGACTCTCCTTACAAGGGATGTATTTCACCAGCAAACAATTGCATTTTTCCACCACAATTTGATGCTGAGAAGATGGTTGACAATATGCTCTTGGAGGAGCTACTGCCATACTTGATTCAGCTTGATGAGAGAAGGGATGTGCGTGATTTAATTGCTTCTAATCGTTATGGACAACCTATAGTGACAAATGATAGTGAATACAAAAAATCATGGAGTATTGGAAGCAGAAAAATGATGTTTGGTCAGCTAAGGTGTTCTTTACAAGAAGAATACCACCTGCAAAAGGTGACAGAGATGAAACTATCATTGAAGATGCAAGTGACACAAGCCACCGCAATGAAATGAGAAGAGCCCAAATACAAGAGATCTTGGCAAAGGAGCGTACACCCATTGAAAGCATGAAGGCGTCACAATTGACCACTTTAGCTAGGCAATTGGGTTGTAACACAAAAGGAGTTTTGAAGGCAACCACAGCAAAGGCTTATATAAATAAGGTGAAAGCTGAGAACAATCTTCTAAGGCTGGATAGAAAGCAACCCTAAGGTACTAGTGACATGTCATATATTCTTGATACACATGCTTGAACACTCATGTGCATGGTATCTAACAAATCTTTCTTTTTATTCCTTCTTGCAGGATCTTACAAAGGATACTACTAGATGGAGCTCAATCAATAGAGATTTTGATATTTTTGCTCAAAATAATGAAGCAGTCACCTACATTTTTTGTTTATCAATTTCTTGAGAGACTTTATTTTAGTTTGTAATCATCAAATGAAATGAAAAGTATCCTTCTTATTAAGATTGTTGATCTTTTTCTTGTTCAAACCTTTCAATTGTGATTTATAGTTTTGTTAGCATGAGATTGTGCTTTTTTAGTTTGAAAAAAACTGTCAAAGATCCAAGTCTTTTTGGCTTTACTTAAGTTATTAATTGTGAAAGATCCAAGTCTTTTTGCTTTACTTAAGTTATTGATTGCCTATGTAATAGTCCTTAAAACAATATCGGATGGCTTTCTTGCTCCCATGTCTCACATTGGTCTTTAGGTAAGACAAGTGGTGACCTTGAAAGTATGGTCTCATATCTCGATCAAGTGAAGAGACATGAAGCTTAAATATCACTACTATGTATCTAGTGTTAAACTCCATCGAGACAAAGACTAGATAGCCAAATTGCGTCGAGTTTAAGTGAAAAATCCATTTGAGCTAAGGTAAAACTTATAGTGCCTCATTTTTCTAGGATTCTACCCCATCAAGGAAGTTAGAATCTAGCACAAACCAATTAAAACTCTTTTGGAGCCTAGATAGGACAATTCGTGGAACTTATGAAACTTATTATTGAGTTAGAGTCTAGTTTAGATAAGCAAAAGATCTTCAAACCAGCACTTGACTTTCTTACTATTCAATATTCAAAGTCCCTTGAGGCTAACAAATTACATACCCACTTGTAACCTAACTAATGAGTAATTATATAGATCTAAGCAAGTATATATAATGAGTCTTCAAACTAATAATCCAAGGGAAGAGAGTAGCAAGGTCCACTACTTGTCCAAGCTCAGCTCTAGACAACATAGAAAGATGCTAGTTCTACTAATTGTCTAATTATAGGCATGGAGAAATGATAGAAGGTTGACCACTTGTCCAACCTATCATCTCTAGTAAGATGGGAGGTTTGGCCTTAAGATTCACCATGTAACCAACCTATACATCATTGTATTATGAAGAGTAAAAAAGCAAAGCTCCACCACTTGTCCAAGCTAGTTCTAAAATCCACATGGAGATAAGCAAGCTCCACCATTTGTCGAATCTCTCTTCCATTAAAACATGAAAAAACTCATGTGTACAAGGGGACTTTTTTCCAAGGTCCACCACTTGTCCAAGCTAGGATCCCTAGTAGCACGAGTGGTTTGGTCTCAAGATACACCACTTGTACACTCTATGTCATTATATTAAGAAGAACTATGTATTAAGGTCCACCACTTGTCCAACCTATAAGGTTATATCTTAAATGGTATCCTTTCTCACCACTTGAAATGCCCATGATATGTTTTACATGGGGGTTTCATTCCAAGGTCCACCACTTGTCCAAGCTAACTCTATTCAAACATAGAGAGAAGCAAAGGTCCACCACTTGTCCAAGCTAACTCTATTCAAACATAGAGAGAAGCAAAGGTTCACCACTTGTCAAAGCTAGGCTCCGTTGAAGTATGGAGAGAAGTAACCTCTATCATTTTTCCAAGATAGGTGCCATTCAAACATGGAAAGAATCAAGATCTACCATGTCTCCGAGATTCTAGGCTCCATTGAAACACCCTAAAACCATGATATTTTGTACATGGGGTGTTTACATTCAAGGTCTATCACTTCTCTAACGTATTATACCTAGTAGCATGAGTGATTTGGTCTTAAGATTCACCACTTATCCACTCTATGTCATTATATTAAGAATAATTGGGTGTTAAGGTCCACCACTTGTCAAACCTATAAGGGTATATCTTAAATGGTATCCTTCACCACTTATCAAGGTCCATCACCACTTTTCCAACCTATAAGGTTATATCTTGAATGATATTTTTCCTCATCACTTGTAATGTCCATGCTATGTTTTACAAAGGGGTTTTGTTCCAAGACCCACCACTTGTCCAAGCTAACTCCATTAAAACATAGAGAGAAGCAAAGGTCCACCACTTGTCCAAGATAGGCTCCATTGAAACATGGAGAGAAGGATAATCCACCATTTCTCCAAAATAGGTTCCATTGAAACATTGAGAGAAGAAATCTCCACCATGTCTCCAAGCTAGGCTCCATTGAAATACCCTAAACCCATAATTTTGTACATGAGGGGTTTACATTCAAGGTCCACCACTTGTCCAACCTATTATCCCTAGTAGCAAGAGTGGTTTGGTCTCAAGATTCACCACTTGTACACTCTATGTCATTATATTAAGAAGAAATATGTGTTAAAGTCCACCACTTGTCCAGCCTATAAGGTTATATTTTAAATAGTATCCTTTCTCACCACTTGAAATGCCCATGATATGTTTTACATGGGGGTTTCATTCCAAGGTCCACCACTTGTCCAAGCTAACTCTATTAAAACATATAGAGAAAGAAAGGTCCACCACTTGTCCAAGCTAAGCTCATTGAAACATGGAGAGAAGGAACCTCCACTGTTTCTCCTAGATAGGCTCCATTGAAACATGGAGAGAAATAAGCTCCACCATGTCTCCAAGTTGCTAGGCTCCATTGAAATACCCAATACCCATAATTTTTTGTACATGGGGGGTTTACATTCAAGGTTCACCACTTGTCCAACCTATTATCCCTAGTAGGTTTGGTCTCATGATTCACCACTTGTCCACTCTATGTCATTATATTAAGAGAAATTAGGTGTTAAGGTCCACCACTTGTCCAACCTATAATGTTATAGCTTGAATGGTATTTTTTCTCACCACTTGTAATGCCCATGACATGATTTACATGGGGGTTTTGTTCCAAGGTACACCACTTGTCCAAGATAAATCTATTGAAACATAGAGAGAAACAAAGGTCCACCACTTTTCCAAGCTAGGCTGCATTGAAACATGGACCTTAATACCAAATTATTTCTAGTAGCATGAGTGATATTTTGTACATGGGGCGTTTACATTCAAGGTCCACCACTTGTCCAACCTATTTCCCTAGTAGGTTTGGTCCCAATTTCACCACTTATCCACTCTATGTCATTATATTAAGAATAATTGGGTGTTAAGGTCCACCACTTGTCCAACCTATAAGGTTATATATTGAATGGTATTTTTTCTCACCACTTGTAATGCCCATGATATGTTTTACATGGGGTTTTTGTTCCAAGGTCCACCACTTTTCCAAGATAACTCTATTCAAACATAGAGAGAAACAAAGGTCCACCACTTGTCCAAGCTAGGCTCCATTGAAACATGGAGAGAATGATGCTGCACCATTTATCCAAGATAGGTTGCATTGAAACATGGAGAGAAGCAAGCTTTACCATGTTTCCAAGCTAGGCTCCATTGAAACACTCTAGGGGGTTTTATTTCAAGGCCCACCACTTGTTTAACCTATTATCCCTAGTAGCATGAGTGGTTTGGTTTCAAGATTCACCACTTGTACACTCTATGTCATTATATTGTGTTAAGGTCCACCACTTGTCCAACCTATAAGGTTATATCTTAAATGGTATCCTTTCTCGCCACTTGAAATGCCATGATATGTTTTACATGGGAGTTTCATTCCAAGATCCACCACTTGTCCAAGCTAACCATATTCAAACATAGAGAGAAACAAAGGTCCACGACTTGTCCAAGCTAGGCTCCATTGAAACATGGAGAGAAGGAACCTCCACCATTTCTCCTAGATAGGCTCCATTAAAACATGGAGAGAAGTAAGTTCCACCATGTCTCCAAGATGCTAAGCTCCATTGAAATACGCAAAACCCATGATATTTTGTACATGGGTGATTTACATTCAAGGTCAACCATTTCTCCAACCTATTATCCCTAGTAGGTTTGGTCTCACAATTCACCACTTTTCCACTATATGTCATTATAATAAGAGGAATTGGGTGCTAAGGTCCACCACTTGTCCAGCCTATAAGGTTATACCTTGAATGGTATTTTTTCTCACCACTTGTAATGCCCATGACATGCTTTACATGGGGGTTTTGTTCCAAGGTTCACCACTTGTCCAAGCAAATTCTATTGAAACATAGAGAGAAACAAAGGTCCACCACTTTTCCAAGCTAGGCTCCATTGAAACATGGACCTTAATACCAAATTATTCCTAGTAGCATGAGTAATATTTTGTACATGGGGGGTTTGCATTCAAGGTCCACCACTTGTCCAACGTACTTTTCCTAGTAGGTTTGGTCGCAAGATTCACCACTTGTCCACTCTATGTCATTATATTAATAATAATTGGGTGTTAAGGTCCACCACTTTTCCAACCTATAAGTTTATATATTGAATGGTATTTTTTCTCACCACTTGTAATGTCCATGATATGTTTTACATGGGGATTTTGTTCCAAGGTCCACCACTTGTTCAAGCTAAATCTGTTCAAACATAGAGAGAAACAAACGTGCACCACTTGTCCAAGGTAGGCTCCATTGAAACATGGAGAGAATGATGCTCCACCATTTATCCAAGATAGACTCCATTGAAACATGGAGAGAAGTAAGCTCCACCATGTTTCCAAGATGCTAGAGTCCATTGAAATACCCAAAACCCCTGATACTTTGTACATGGGGGGTTTACATTCAAGGTCCACCACTTGTCCAACCTATTATCCCTAGTAGCATGAGTGGCTTGGTCTCAGGATTCACCACTTGTCCACTCTATATCATTATATTAAGAAAAATTGGGTTTCCATATCTAAATGGATCTTTGTTGGATAAGTGGTAGACCTTGAGACCTAAATACCCATTCTACACTAGAGCATTGGTTAAGCCTTATGCACTTCAAGCATACCTTTAACAACAAGTAGTAGTTATTAGTTGACTTAAGTCTAGTTGAACTCCATGGTATTGAGACTAAGAGAGAGTGTAGCATAAAAAAGAGTCAGGATTTTAATTTGACTTTGTTTCTATTAATGAGTAGATCATAGATGGATTTTGGTATCTAATAAAACCTTAGGGTAGACAATGTAAAACTCATGTCTATTGTTGTGTTTGCATTAAGTGTTCTTGTTCTTTAATTTCAGAACCATTACAGAAAAATGGATTGGCTATATGCTGACATAAATTGAAGAAAACTATTGAATTACCCATCCAAACTCCTCCAAGACCTTGTCCAAGGAATGAATCACCTCCTTATCACCTACCACTTGCTTTCAAGGACATCAAAAGAGTACTTATCTTGGATCTAGAGGGGTTACTTCTCAATACAATTGAAATGAAACATGGAGATTCTATGCCATCTTGGGCTCAACACATGCGACTTGTGGAGGATAAAGATGAAGTTTATCATGTGGTGCGACCAGACGCACAAAGTTTTTTGGATTTTTGTGCTGAATACTTTGAGCTATGGATATGGAGTTGCTATAACTTAACAAGGGTGCAACGCATCACACAAAAGTGTTTTCCTGAGCAGTATACCAAGTTCAAGGTGTTTATGAGTAACAAAAATTGCCAAAATCCAAATATCATGTTAGGATTTACAAGGGTTTATCACCAAAATCTGAGTGATATTTGGAAGATATTTGAGGATTTGGATGCAAACAATACCTTAATTTTTGATGACACTCCATATAGGGTGATGTGGAACATGCCAGGGACATATCTTATATTTCCAAAGATGTGGATGCAAACTTCCGAGCAACTTCAAAACTTCTTGCAGAGAACCATAATTCCATGGTTGGTAGGATGGTTGTATGCAAGAGATAAGAGAGTCTATACATACAACACAATTGTAAATCAGTATAGTGATTCTGAGACAAATTATGTCCTTGGTGTGTACTTGTCAACACGAAAGCATTGAATAAATATGGCTATAAGATGCTTTTTTTATTCTAGTGTGTATCTTTCAACATTTGTATAATTTGATATAGTCTTTTTTTTTTTTTTAAAGGTGTGTCAATTTTATGAACACTTGAATGGAGTGCACCCTACTCTAAGGGGACTTCAATGTACTATTGGAGTGCATCCTATTGTAAGGGGACTCTGATGTATTGCTAGAGTGCACCCAAATTTTTGGGGACTCATTTTTTATTTGATTGGGGCCTATGTTGGGTCATATAGTAAAAGAAATTCATTTTTTGTCAATTCATATCGAGGTTGCATTTATTTGGAACTATGAAAGAATTGATGTTTGATGTCAAAATAAAACTTGTAAGTGTGGATCAAAGAATTCATGGACTTTAAATATGTGAGAGGGATCTTTTTCTTGGGCACAAATGTTTGCTTCAAGAATTTTGTCATTACATACTTTATGTGAAAGAGTTTTAGAACCTAAAAGACTTTGAAAACAAAACTATGGAATCTAAGTGCATGTATTCTTGAATGGCTTGAAAGTTGATGTATACATGCATGTCGCCTTGATGAAGATTTAGATCTGACAAGATGGAAAGATATAATTCTTGGACGTTACCTTTGTCAATTTGGTAATAACATATTTAACTTTCTTTTAATATGGGTGGAAAATATATTATTATGTGCATTTGGAACCTAATTGCTTGACCTTCAAACCAAGATTCCTATGTTATTTTTTCATATACTTTTTTGTACTGAATTAAGATTGTGGATGCAAGGTCCACCACTTGTTCAAGCTAGATCTAAGAAAGTATATATACTGAGTCTTCAAACTAGTAAACCAAGGGAAGAGAGAAGCAGGGTCCATCACTTGTCCAAGCTCATCTCTAGACAACATAGAGAGATGTTATGTCTACTAATTGTCCAATATAGTCATGGAGAAATGATAGAAGGTTGATCCACTTGTCCAACCTATCATCTCTAGTAAAATGGGAGGTTTGGCCTTAAGATTCACCATGTAACCAACATATACTTCATTGTATTATGAAGAGTAGAAAAGAAAAGCTCCACCACTTGTCTAAGGTAGTTCCAAAATCAACATGGAGAGAAGAAAGCTTCACCATTTGTCCAAGATAGGTTCCATTAAAACATGGAAAACCTCATATATGTTGTACATGGAAGCTTTTTTCCAAGGTCCACCACTTGTCCAAGCTAGGATCCATTAAAACATGGATAGAAACAAGGCTCCACAACTCGTCCAACCTTTATAGCTGCGAAGTGTACCGGTTGTCTAAACTAGGCATGGGAAAATAATAGAAGGTCCACCACTTATCCAATATATTATCTCTAATAGAATGGGAGGTTTGGTCTCAAGATTTAGGAATTGGCTGACCTGTATTTCATTGTATTATGATGAATTTGGTTTTAAAGTCAACTACTTATCCAAGATATAAGTTTATATCTTGAATGGTATTCCTTCCCATCACTTAGAAAACCAATGATATGTTGTACATGGGAGGGTTTGTTACAAGGTCCACCACTTGTCCAAGCTAGTTTCATTGAAACATGGATGAAGACAAGCTCCACCATTTGTTAAAGCTAGACTCCATTGAAATCTAGAAAATCCATTCTATGTTGTACATGGGGTTTTTGTTTTAAGGTCCAACACTTGTCCAAGCTAAGATCCATTGAAACATGGAGTAGAGAAACACTCCACCACTTGTCCAAGCTAGGCAACATTGATAGTAGTTGGTTTATTTTGAAGATCCACCACGTGTCTAAGCTAACTCTATTGAAACATAGAGAGAAGCAAAGGTCCACCAACTGTTCAAGCTAGGCTCCATTGAAACATGGACAGAAGCAAGCTCCACCATTTCTCCAAGATAGACTCCATTGAAACATGGAGAGAATCAAAGGTCCACCATTTCTCCAAGCCAAGATCTAGTTGTCCAACCTATAAGGTTATATCTTAAATGGTAATCTTTCTAATCACTTGGAATACCCATGATATGTTTTACATGGGGATTTTGTTCCAAGATCACCACTTGTCCAAGCTAACTCTATTGAAACATAGAGAGAAGCAAAGGTCCACCACTTGTCCAAGCTAGTCTCCATTGAAACAAGGAGAGAAGCAAGCTCCATCATTTCTCCAAGATAGGCTAGCATGGATAAGTGCACCTTGAAACCAACCTTCCTATGAGGCAATAGAGCATATGCTACATATTTTATGTATGTCCCATGCCTCAAATTAAGAAGTTATAGATTAGAAGTGGACCTTGCTTAAATGTCACATGCAATAAATTAAGGAAAAATAGCCAAGTGGATTGTATTCCTCAATGGATCCTTGCTTTCACAAGTTGTGAACCTTGAGTCACTTTTACATTAACTT
Source organism: Adiantum capillus-veneris (assembly GCF_014529385.1). Classification (NCBI taxonomy): domain Eukaryota; kingdom Viridiplantae; phylum Streptophyta; class Polypodiopsida; order Polypodiales; family Pteridaceae; genus Adiantum; species Adiantum capillus-veneris. The sequence goes on along the minus strand of NC_140935.1, from coordinate 134,554,731 downwards.
GGACAAGTGGTGGACCTAGAAACCAAGCTCTCCATGTTGAGATAAGTTGTAGGTAGAACAGTAGAACATAGACAACGATAATGGATGCAATATACTCCTCTCCTAATAATCCAATTGATTGAAACCATGATATTTTAGTTGTTTTCATTGTGTATTGTATGTGCATAAAGTGGAATGAGACCTTAAGAAAACTCAAATTTTTGACAAAATCTCTATATTTTATACATGATATATTGAAAGTTGTCCAACCTGGGAATTGGGATTTTCCCACTTTACCTAATATGGTCTTGTCATCTCTTCAGCACGATGGACCATCTTTTCTGGCTTATCTTGCTTCTCCACTACCGAGTTTTCTATCTCTTTGGGTATCTCGCAATCAAACGGTCCAATAGGCACGACTCTTGCATCTCCACCAACGGGCAACCCTTCTCTTTTCTATGCAAGCTAGGTCCTATTGTCTGACTATATCTTTTGGCCTTGGATCACCTGCAGATGGCTTGACCTCCCTAGGGACACGTGTCCAAGTTGTCTTGACCTTTGGGTTGCCATCAATTTCTACCTTGTGGCAATCCTTAGCATAATGACCAATTCTGTGGCATTTGTAGTAGGCATTCGAAAATGAGGAAAATGCAAGCTCTTGGCGAAAATTGCCAAAATTGCCCATACTCAGATCTAGATACTCAGGAATTGGAGTTACTCATATTCCATAAGATACAAACCTTTAAATCCAAGCCCGATCTTACCCGCTGCAATTTCGGAACGAAAAGCACCCTACCCAGCAAAGGAGCAATGGAATCCAGAAAGCCACTCAACCAAAGTGAGAATCCCTTGAACGTAACCCACACCATGAAGAATTCCATAAATTCTTCATTTGAATAGTCCTCGGGCATCCAAGGCATAGCATAAGCGAAGTGGGATGCCCCCCAAATGCCCCCTCTCATCACCAACTCTTGGACTTTTTGCTCGAATGCACACCTTGCCACATAGAATCATTTTTCCATCGTTGTAAACTAAAGATCCCATTTCTGCTATCAGTTGTCGTTGTTGCCCACTCCCACAGTCTTCGAGTTGTCATCTGACGGCCCATAAAATAAAGCATCACCAAGTGAGCGCAACGAGCCTAAAGGCTTTGCAACCCAGCCATCGGGTTGAACTCTACCTGGTGCATAGTACTCCTCATCTGCTTGGTTATACTTAGTCTCGCACAAGATTTCCTCTGCCAATGTACGAGCTCCAAAGTGATAGGGCCTTTTGAATCTTTTTTGGATTAGCAATCTAGCATACGACTCAAAGGCCCTCTTCCTCCCTTTCACAAAAACACAAAGTAAGAGATTTGCCAAGTGGGATATGGCAACCCCTCCTTAGTGCCAACTTGATTTTCTCCATCGAGGTCCATCCTAGGATTGACACATGGAAGGAGTGATGGGTGCCCCCCCTTCCCACAAGCCTTTACAGTTCTTAAACACAATATATCATACAAAGCCCGAACACGGATCACGATCCTTGGGATAGCAGAGCCTCACTCACAATCTTATTACAATAGATTGTGATCCATGTGAGAGGCAACAAAACCTGCGACTAGACAAACCGACGCCCGTAGTACCCTTCACTGATAGGAGAGCTCAGATGAGCAAGCGACACCAGTTGAAGATGGATCTCAATCCGAGACTGCTAAGGATGGATTGCAATTGACAGCGAGCCTAGCCCAAACCACCGTAGTGCAAAAACTCCCAAGCGCTCCAAGATCTTGTGCCATCTGCAAGCAACTCTACCAACACTCCTACACCCTTTCAACTCACTGGGACCAACTCAAAAACCCACTTGCTCATATTATCCCTTCCTTCTCCCTGAGTCCGCAAAGGCCCCTCACCTCAGTCTTGCAATCGACTCCTTCTTACCAACCTACCATCGTCGACTTGCTTAGACGCTCGCCGCCATCGCCGACCTGCTCTAACGCTCACCACTTGACTCCTACATTTTAAACTGTATGTATAACATTCTGTACATACAATTTAAAATGTAGGAGTCCACGAACGGCCACTCATCTCAGCCATGCAACTGACTCCTCCTTACCATCCAACCTGCTCAGACGCTCACCACTTGAGTCCTACATTTTAAATCGTATGTATAACATTTTATACATACAATTTAAAATATAGAAGTTGAGCAGTAAACAAAAACATTAAAAGTAAAACATCCCGCTGTCCATAGTAGATGATCGAGACAACAAATGTTAGAATTACACAATCTTTGGTTCTATTACATAAATTATGTATATCAAAGAGTATACATCAATTTTCACACAATTTCATTATATCTTTCTCTTCCTCTACAATTGCAAGTTTGAATTTATTTCCAAGGAAGGAACCTATTACCTGTCACCATCCAAGAAATATAACCAAGAACACTATCAATATTTTTGTAAATATTTTCTCGGGAAGGCAGGTGTCAATGATCGCTTCCCCTTGTTATTAATGTCAAGAAATACTACCATCCTAGCAGTTTGCAAAAAGAACTTAGTGTGTGTGTGTGTATGCGCACGCGCACTTGTGTGCACATAAGCCAGTCACCAACCCTTTGATCGACAAATCCTTCAGATTATTAGAGTCCTTCATATACGAAAACCTAACAAATTTTTTACATTTTTACCAAAAGAACGGGAGTTTAGGTGGGCACAATTGGGATCTCACTGTGGTGAGGATGAGAGAACCCTAGACTCTGCATACATGTTGGATTTGTAGTGTTTGGTTTAGCGAGAGGTTTTGTTGTTGTCCGTGCCCACCGATAGACCCAGGCTACTATCGCCACCAGAGCAAGGTGTTCCCAGGTCTTTCGACTCCAACGGGCTATTTGCCCCTTACTGCTCAGGACCTTTGTGACTTTTTGCACATCCATTTTTTGTGACTATAGTGCTCCCTCCCTCTCCATCTCTAGGTGTGTGAAGGGGTGTGACCCTAGTGGGGGCACTCAGCTTCTCTGAGATCACATATCTTCGGTGTGCAAGAAAGTTTACTAAGAGCTGAGTCTCTCGATTAAGGCTGTCTACTTGCTAGTGTGCTGGTTTGTAACAAGCTACTTGCTGGCAGGCTGGGGAAATGCATTGTGCATCGATCGCGTGAGGTGTTTTCGATTGTCTGTGGCCTGCATGATATTTTATGCGTACAATAGATGTTTTATAATCGACATTTTTTATTTTAACATTACTATCTTTGGCGCCTTTTGGTCTCATCTTCAACACACATACAAATTTTATATTAATTGCAAATTGCTCTTATATTTAACGTGGTTCTCAGCTAGTACTCTCTTCTCTAGGAGACGTTCCCACGAGGCTTCTAGCCCTTACCTCCCTATTGCCACTTTGATATGGGCACGGACTCTTTGGTCTGGGCACGGCTACCGCTCGAACTTTTGGCACTTCCTCGTGGTGCTAATAATGGAGGTGGACACACTTCCCATGGAGGAGGACATTATTAATTTCTCGCACATTCTTGTGGCTAGGAAACTCACACCAATGAAGAAAGCATCCTGATGGATGAAGGTGATGGGCCAACATCACGACCATCGAACGGATCCTTGATGGGGGGTGGTGCTTTGACAAGAGAGCAAAGTTGACTGAAAAGGTCCGCTTTGCTAAAGAAAAAGGAAGCATGGTTGACCAAAATTCTAAAGGATACAATTTTGAGGTGAAAACTCTCAAGGCAGGTGAGACTAAAGGCATGATCTGTGTAGGAAAAAAAGAAGGTAGCAATGGGTTCTTCAGCTCTCAGACCAGGAATATCTTTTGCAAGCATTTTGAAGGGCCCTAACTCTAAGGTCTGCGCAACTACTAAGACTTCCAGCGATACAAGCCACGAAAGCCTAAAGAATGTTAAGACTCGGCTTGAACAAGAGCCTAAGAAAGTTAACAAGCAGCTAGATACCATTCCAAATGGTAACAAAAGAACGTGCTCATAGGCACGATGCAGTGGCGTAGTCAAAGACAGGCTGGTGGATCAAGCCTTTACTGTTCTTAAGAAGTCATTGACACAGCAGGTGGAAGTTGTGGAGGTTGTCACTATCGAGATTCCGTCAGCTCTGATTAAAAGATAGCTAGCCATGCAAGCCTAGTTAGCGCTTGTGTTTGGACTTAGTGGGAGACCCGAATAGATTTGAGCTAGTGCAATGGATTCAGGGGTCGCAAATCCTTGGGCCTGGAGGAGCAATTGAAAATACTACTTACCTAACCAAGGGGTTTTGCTCAGCTAGATTCAAGAAGGTATCTAATGTTTCAAAGATCCTTGGTAAGGGTCCCCTTACATTTAACATGACAACAGTCTTCGTTTTACCATGGGAGCCAATGTTTGACTCGGTAGAGTCCCTCAAGGGGATTCATTTTGTCTAGGTTGATTTTGTGGGCCTGTCTAGTTGGCTCTGGGATAATATCAGGATGCTTGCCAGCCAATTGGGCACCCCCTTGTTTGTTCCTGACATGAGAGGGCTTGGAAAGTCCTCTAATTAGGTTTGTATAGGATGGAATGTGTCTAAGACACCACTAAAAATCATGGTGATCAATGTTGAAGATGGACTTGTTACTATTTTGCTCAACTTCGGGACTTACTTTGGGGCGTGCTTCGAGTGTAACAAATTTGGGCACTTTTCCAAGGATTGCCTCTGCGGACTAAAGTGAACTCCGAGACTACATCCCAGGCCCCCAATCCAGGGAATATTAATCATGTATCTATCAAGGAAACAACAATGGAAGAGGGTGAGAGACAGATAAAGAGCTGCAAAGGGACAAGAATAGGGGAGGAAAAAGAGGCCATGATTTGTGACAAGGAAGTCACCAAATTGCAAGAGAAGATCGTAGAGTTGCAAAGCTTCACAGTGCAAATCCCCAAACACCCCAGCAAAGATAATCCTTTTATCTTTTTGGCAACTTCACCTAAGCTTCTCACAGTAACAACTACGTCGGCAGTGAAGATCTTAGGACTGAAGAGGGCCAAAAGGGTAAAGGCAGTGGCAAGAGAATCCATTTCACCAGAGGCTAACAAAGCCTTGAAACGGATAGGCTTCTCCACACCCCCCGCCCATCTAAAAGGGGTGACTATTGCCACACCGCTCCACAACCCCTTTGAAGTGCTTCAAGAAAATAAATTTCAAGACCCTAAGGAACCTCCAGATTCTCCTAGGCCACCAATGTGGAGACTGGGTAGGGTTCAAATGTTGAAGAGTTTGTTCCCCTCTGCCAATGATGGAAGTCCTAGCTATTCATTCATGGAACGTGAAAGGATTGAAGACCCAAAAGAAGCATGCCCTCTTCTCGGAGGAAGTTAGAAAGGAGAACGAAGTTAATTGTTGGGCCATCCAAGAACACCATCTAGATGCTTGCAGCAAAAGAAAATAGGCATTTGGAAAGAAGTTGGTGTTCTATGGATAGGGAATTGACAAGTTCAATGGAGCCATCTCTATTGTGGACAAGGAACTGGAGCCCAAAGTGGTGCTTAATCACCTCTCTGAGAGAGCCCTAGGAATGAGAATCATGTGGGCAGATCAACCTATCACTATAGTCAACATATATGGCCCTTGCAATGCAAAAAATATAGCCAAATTGTGAATACACCTTAGGGATTCCTCTATTTAAGGAGAGTGGCTATTAATTGGTGACTTTAATATGGTGGAGAAGAGCAAGGATAGAACAAGCTGAGCGAGTTTGTTGGCAGGTTGTGAAAAAATTAAATGGCTAGGTCTCTGTGAGAAATGGGCTATGATGGACCTGTGGGAGGTGGGTCCCTGAACAACATGCTACTGGAGATGAAGGTGCTTCCAACAAAGAGCATGTCGGATCATCTACTATTACACTTGAAACTGTGGAAAGCCAATGGGTAGGGGCAGACCCCCTCTTGTTACTGGAGCACACCTGTTCAAAGGACCCTCTAATTAGAGGTCTTACCAAGAAATGATGTTAATCCTGTAAAACCTAAAGCTTGGGACCTCTTTAATTAAAATATTCAAAAAGAGATCAAAAGCTCAAGACCTCGGATGAAAAAGGCTCGAGAAGAGCACTAGAAGCAGCTTCAAGAGGAGGTTGTTAGTCTGACTTTCAAAAAAGCTACCGGACTGGCCTCCTCAGAAGAACACAAAAGGTGGCTGGAAGCGAAAGCCAACCTGTTTGAGTAGCAGCTCAAGGAGGTCAAGAGGGCGAGATTGATATCCAAGAAGACCTTACTCCAGTCAGAGACAACTAACCAAGCACGTTTTTTTGGGGCCTTGAAAATCAAGAAGAGCCGTGGCTCCGTCCACTCGCTCACATATGAGAATGGGAATGCTACACAAGACCAGAACGTAATAGCTAGGATGATGCTCGATCACCTTAGCCAAGTCATTGGCCAACCAGAGACCGGCTCTTAAGAAGTGGATGAAGCCAAAGTGACTTGCTCGAGAGTGTCAACAGGAAAGTTTCCCAACCTGAAGCCAATTGTCTTGAGATGGCCTTTTCTGAAGATGAATGCTCGCTTGCATTGCAAGATCTTGGCAAGGAGAAATCCCCTAGTTGGCATGGTCTGACTACTGAATTCTTCAACGGGTTTTGGGAGGAACTCAAGGTCCCAGTCACGTGTATCACTAACCAGGCTTTGGTCAAGGGATCCTTGGATCCCAATGTGAAAAGAAGGCTTATCAAGCCTATCCCAAAATAGGTTTGTTGCTCGCAGCTTAAACATTGGCATCCCATAACCATGATGTCTGTGGCATACAAAATCATTGCCAAGGCAGTTGCACTTATAATGGGCCCCCTTCTTGACAGAGTCATCTCCCTCATCAACACGTGTTTATCAAAGGAAGGTTAATATATGTCAACATCTTGGCAACAATGGTTGGCATTGAGTACGCAACCTTCACGAAGCAAGAGTGCATTCTGCTTCAGCTTGATCTGGACAAGGCTTATGATAGGATTGTGTGGTCCTTCATGGAAGATGTCATGAAATCACTGGGATTTGGGCCACATCCTGTCAGCTTATTCACACTCTGGGTGCGGACAACCAATCTGAGCTCTTATTCAATGGTAGAATTGTGGGCTCCTTTGAAGTCAAAAGATCGATCAAGCAAGGATGCCCCCTCGTCCCTCTTATCTTGCTCCTCGGTCACATCCTCTAATATTGATGCTTGAAGTTGTTGCTAAGAGGGGGGAAATACAAGGGTTATCTTTGCCAGATAATGACAAAATCTTGACCAAGATGTTTACGAACGACTCTCTCCTCTTATTGAAAGCCTGCCCTCAAGTGCTCAACAAGGCCCTTGAGATTGTGCAGACACTTGATGTGGCTTCTAGGTCAAAATGTAATATTGAGAAGTCTAGATTGATCTCCCTGATGAAAAATGACTCATTTGATCCATTGGTCTGGTCAAGGAGATCTGTTTAAAGGTAAGCTTTTTAAACACCTTGGGGGGGGCCTTAGGGGTGGATGTTACTCACAAGCAAAGGTTATAGTGGATCCTTGAGAAGATTTAGAGGAAAATGAGAAGGTGTGATTATGTGTTGCTTCCCTTCCAGATTCGGGTCAGAGTGATCAATTCATTTATGATGCCTTATATTACCTTCACTAGTTCGCTCCTCAAAATAGCCAAATGTAACTGGAAGGAGTTTTTGAACCAGTTAAAAGTTTCTTATGGAGGAACAACACTAAAGCCTCATTGCCATGGAAATGGGCAAATGGGAAGGAATAGATTGATGGTTGGTCCAAGGTGGCCTTGGATTTAAACCTATTGTTCATGTTGAGGCCCTCTATGCCAAGTTTGTGGTCTCAATCGCAAATCAAGATCAGTCTTGGGCTATCATAACCAAGGATATGATTGACAAGGAAAAACTTTGCTCTGAAGGTGGTCAGTGGAAAGGCATTGAGATGCACAACAAACTTCTAGCCCCGGGGTGGGCTAGCCTAAAACTCAGTGGCATCACGGGAGAGGTGGTGCGAAAGTGTAATAGAGCAACAGGGGCACTGGAATGGGGGGAATTAACCAGATACTTCCATAACTCCATCTTGCATTGGTCCCCCTGGCTATCTAAAGCTGTTGGGGCTATCATGAACCCTTATTGGAGAGAAATTGCAAGAAGGTTGAACAATAAGAACTTCAACGGTTGAGCCACTTCTGAGATAGAAATAGCAAGTGCTAGAACTCCTCTGACTAGATGGCTGCCCACTTTCAACTCAATGGCACTGAGAGGCATATGTCAACAGGGGTGTAGAAGGCATGGACAATGTTTTGATGCCGATCTGTGAATCTACTCTTGAGTGGATGTGTGGATGTGTCGTGTAATGGAAATGGCCTATGAACTTTATGGTAGCAACACAAACATGGTACTTAGTTAACTTGGCATGAACAATACTTTTGCAAGAGAGAGATTTTAGAGAACATGAAAATATTGAGGACCGGATTCATACGGAGCCGGTCCCCCCTCCAATAGGCATTTGTATTATAGTTTCTCCCATCAAGAGAGACTTGGTACAATACAATCTTTGTGTTCCTTGTGACCTTGGTGATGCAATGAATATGGAAGCTTCATGCATCCACAAGCATAACACAAACTTTGTAGAAAGCATTAACTATCCCAAGCCTCAGTCCCAAGGCCTCAAACACCTTTGAAGGTGGAGAGATCTAGCAGGGAATGAGGGTAGGGAAGAGGAAGAAGAAACATCCCATAGGAGAAAGAAATAGTGTCTCACTTATCATCACTCTTCTTGCTAGCATACATAATAGCATAGTAATGAAGATGAAGAAGATGGCAAGCTTAAGCATTGAAGCATGGCTCTTGGTTGGATTTGCATTCCATAACCAAGAGTGTTGGTGTAAGCTCTCACTCCTCACAAGCTTGGAGAAAGGAGGTGGAGTTCCTCTACTTTCACCTAGTGAGAATGAATCCATAAAATGAGTGTGTGTGTGTGTGTGTGTGTGTGTGTGTGTGTACCCCCCCCCCCCCCCCCAGCACACCCCTTTCTTGCTTGGGGTGAGTTCTACCTTTTTCTCATGCCTCAAGCTCATTGGACCCCTCTCCCCCTAGCCAATCACATGCAGCATGCATTTCAAGTACATGGGTAGTCTTTGGACAAGTGTCCTCCTTACCCCTTAGAGAGAGAGAGAGCTTGAAAATATCTAGATATTTGTTGGATGGAACTAGAAGCTCATTGGACCCCTCTTTAGCCCAGCTAATAGCATTCAAGCACACCATGTGGCTAAGCATAGGGAGAGTCTGACATGTGTCACATGTGCCCCTTGAGAAAAGGGTGCACTTTGGGTGAGTGGGAGGTTAAGTCAAAGATTCCCCTAACTTTGGGGCTTTCCCCCTCCTTTGTAGGGTCTCTTTTTGACTCAAGCACCTTACCCACCATGCATAGGAAGCTTCTCAAGCACCTTCTTCATCAAGCATGACAAGCACCTTAGTCATCAAGCACAACAATCACCTCAAGCACCTGAGTCATCAAGCAAGACAAGCACCTCAAGCACCTTAGTTAGCAAGCATGACAATCACCTCAAGCTTAGGTCAGGTTCCCACCTCAAGCTCAGCCCTAGCTTGCCTAAGGTCAAAGGACTTTTAACACTAACTATTGGAGGTCTTTAATGAAGCTAACCCTAAGGTCTTTTAAGCTCCAACACATGCATGTTGCTCTTTGATAGACTACCTCCTTTTGGACCCGTTTGAGATGTAATTATCTCTCCTCTTGGTCCCCTATTAAGATAAGTCTAGAAGCACTTATTGCACATTGCTCTTTGGTAGACTGTCAGGACACCGGCAAGGCCGGACTAGATAAGGCAAGGCCGGACTAGGCGGTGTGGAACGGGGAGTCCAACTAGGGCAAAGGGCCAAGGGCATTCCTATATAAGGGTGGTTGGGTGGAGGAATCTTAGGCTCTAGTCACCCTTGTCTTACATTGGTATCAGAGCATGGTCTATTTTGGGCAAGAGGGCGTGGAGCTTTTTGCATGCTTCTCTCTTTGAGGGCGTGAAGAGCCGCCTACTAAGGGGGACGACGAGGTCCCACTGTGTGAGAAGCACCGCTTGTGCAGGGAGGGAGGCAACCTCGACCTCCGGTAAACACTGTGTGGCTTAGCCCGGCGGATGCGCGCTGAGGAGGGGAGGATTTTTTGTCACAGTGGTTACGCCCAACAAGCAACACAGAGGAGCCTCTCTCTCCCTCGCCCTCGCGGCACTGCCGTGGTCACCATAGCCGACTGCAGGGGGTTTTGTTTTTCACACACAAGGCGCCCAAAGGCCTTTGGCCTTGGGCAATTCATCAAAAAATCTCAAACTAGGGGGCGTGCCCACTCGGGCACACACCCCATACCCAAGCTAGGGTGTTCGAAGGTTGTCGGCCGAGATCCGACACAAGCATAGGCAAGGGGCCACCAAATTCTAGGTAAACTGTCTGAATTATAGATATTGCAAAAGTTGATCGACGTTAAAGTTTGACGTAGTCGAAGTTTCAGAAGAATATCTATTGCAATTTCTTCCTTCGAGAAGATTCATTCATCAACGACGTTTCAAGCAGTACAATTTTTTGTCGGCACCATCAAGCATAGTTGATTCAACTATCAAGAGCCTGAGGAGTTCTATATATGGCGGACTACTATCGATTTCAACGGAGTTAGCACGGCTACTCTACTTTGCGAGTGCTCCCAATATCAGGTATATTTTCTGAGTACTTCTTTCACCGCACTGTGTAACCATGGATTTGCATATCAATATGACATTCGATTTTGAGCAAAGTACTCCTGCTCCTACCAATGATGGCCCGCAACCGGATCCTCTCAAGGAGAGTAATCGTGATGCTATGGCAGGAGAAGATACTTATGAGTTGCTCGATATTCAAGAATTTCGTGCACTTCAGACACGCATGACAGTCATGGATGAAAATTTTAAAGCTTTAAATGAAAATGTTACTAACTTTCCACATTAGTAATTCAATTAATGCATCAGCAGTCTAAGAGTCCTACTAGCATCCACATGCATGAGCACGTTGGCACACAAGGGCAAGGCCCAATTAATGATACGTTGCATACTCTCACTACCAAAGAGGTGCATGACTTGTTAAAGAACTTTAAACCACCAGTCTTTAAGGGCAAACACCGAGACCGCAATAAGGATGCAGTGAACATCTTTCTCAGCAAATGGGATGGAATTCACACCTAAGGCGTACTCCGGATGCAGTCAGAGCTCTGCAGACGAGCTTAACTCTGGAAGGCAAGGCCTACAAATGGTGGATGTCTCTCAAGGAGAAGAACATCATACCACAAAGTTGGGCAACCTTTGAAGCAATGTTTAGCATGGAATTTTTGCCTACTAACGAGCCGATCGGAATTGGACGGCTTGGGACACATGTTCCATGCGCCAATACCCATCACTCCTTGAATATATCTCTCACTATCGGGACGTTATCCTCAAGTTGGAAGGCTTCGATACCTTTCAACAAGTACGAGGGTTCATACAAGGTCTGACACCCGAGCTTAAGAAGTATGTCAAGACCCAAGACCCTAAAAGACTTGAGGAAGCCATAGTGAAAGCACTTATTCATGATGACCCTGACGAGAAGAAAATACATTATAGTAATGTGCTTGCTAGTATACATGGTAATACACGCACGCAATATGCGCACAAATAAATGAAAATTCCTAGTTGCTAATTCAAATGCATCTAAAAAACCCAAGGGGTCCAGGGGTCCTCTTTCTCCTGAGGATTTTGATGAAGCCAAGAAAGAGAGGTTATGTTTTCAATGTTTAGGGAGAGGTCATGGCAAAAAGGATTGTCCCAAGGGGAAATCTACTGCTCAGGGGAAGGAGAACGCAGTGCACACGGTGCAACTACTACCTCTTGAGTCTTCCTCAAAATTCTCCACAGCGGAAGTAACACACACTGAGGTAGTGCATGAATGCTGTCTCAGAACTTCCATGTGGCAACAAACCTTTGGACCACATGAGTTAGTAAGTATGCACGGATATCTGCAAGGGCACAAGGTGCGCATCTTGGTAGATGACGGTACTACTCACAATTTCATCAATTATGGATTGGTGAAAAAGCTCAAACTGCCTCAAACTTCGAGTACCCACCGCTACAAGGTAGCAATGATGAATGGACATGATACTGAAATATGGGATACTCAATGCCGAGCTGTTCCATTGGAAGTACAAGGGTACTCTACTTGTTTGGATTTTCAGGTTATGAACATGGAAAGGGCTGATGGGTTCTTGGTAGGGAATGGTTGCATAGACTAGGATCATCACTGAAGCGTAGCTATGCGCACAACAAATTGATGTTTGAATCCCATGGCGCACATGTGTTGTTGTTAGGAGAAAAATATATACCTTCATCACCACTAATTTGTACCGTTGAGCTTATACAGCTCGTTTTTGATAATAAAATAGATCAGTTTTTCTTGTGTTACTCACTGTCTCATTTTCTTTCTAACATTGAGTCTGTTGAACATTCCTCAATGCCGCATGCTTCTCTCTCCTCTATTCCACCAATTCCTAATTCTAAACAAGCAAACGTTGCTAGTCAATTACAACAATTATTAAAGGAATTCCAAGATGTATTTCCTAATGATTTTCCATCAAGATTATCGCTGACACGATCAGTACAACATGGCATTGACGTGGCTGCAAGCTGTAAACCTGTTAGTAAACCACCTTACCATATGAGTTACTCAGAGACTGCTGAGGTGGAACGTCAGCTTGCTGACTACCTTAGCAGAGGGTTTATACAACCCAGTTCTTCACCATGGGCTTCACCTATCCTTTTAGTGAAGAAAAAAGACGGCAGTATGCGCATATGCATATACTACCGGGGCTTAAATGCGGTTACAGTTAAGAACAAATACCCATTGCCAAGAGTAGATGAGTTATTTGATAAGCTAACTCATGCTCGCATTTTTACAAAAATTGACTTGCGGTCAGGATATCACCAAGTCCGTATTCGGCTTGCCGATATACCTAAGACTGCATTCCGAACATGGTTTGGACACTACAAGTTTTTGGTGATGCCCTTCGGGTTAACCAATGTGCACCAACATTCATGATACTTATGGATAGTGTATTGAAGCCATATTTGGGCAAATTTTTCATTGTTTTCCTCAATGACATCCTAGTCTATAGTGCTTCTGAAGAAGAGCACTTCAGGCAGGTGTTTAAGTTGTTACGTACAAACAAGTTATATGCCAAGGAATCTAAATGTGATTTTCTAAAAGATGAAATTCATTATTTAGGGCATGTTATTTCAGCTCATGGCCTATACATGGATCAATACAAAGTGGATACCATTAGAAAATGGCCTCCTCCTAAAAATCTGGAAGGATTTGCAGGTTTTTACCGAAGGTTCGTTAAAAACTATGCTCAAATTGTTGTTCCTATGACGGATCAACTTAAAGGCAAAGGAAAAGCTTTTTAGTGGGGATCCGCTCAACAGCACAGTTTTGATACGCTCAAGGATGCATTAGCTACAGCTCCTATATTGGTTATTGTAGATCCTTTGAAACTATTCGTTTTTGAAACGGATGCCAGTGATCGTGCTATTGGAGCAATCATGTTACAAGACGGACGGCAGATTGCATTTGAAAGTAAGAAGCTTGATGCAGCTCAGCAGAACTATATTGCTTACGAACGGGAACTCTATGCAATAGTGTCTGCCTTAAAGACATGGCGGCATTATCTGTGTTGGAATTAGGGTTGCAGAGAAACACACACAGCTTAGAGAAGATGAAGGAAGCTCAAGGCACACAATAGAGAGTATATTACTTAGTGTGCAATGGAAAGATAGATAGCCCTAGAGTGATGGGCGTATATACAATGCACAGGGGAAAAAACCTCCTAAAGAGGGAAAAAATGGCTCGGCGGTCCTAGTGTGTTCACACATATCACTACCACATGTATATGGTAACAAACCCCCCCTGGAGTGATGCAGTGAACGAGAGCTGGCACATGAGTAAAGGGAAGTGCCATGCCTTGAGGACATGATCAGTCCACAAAGGGGAGTAAGCCCAAAGCTTTGCGGAAAGCTTCAAGCTTCTCACAAGACAATGCCTTTGTGAAAAGATCTGCAAGGTTGTCCTGTGTTGGCACATAAGCCAAGCTAATCTCTCCTGCTGAGAGCTTCTCCCTGACATAGTGGTAATGCACCTCAATGTGCTTTGTGCGAGCATGAAAAATTGGGTTCCTCGCAATTGCCAATGCGCTCTGACTGTCAGTGTAGATAGTGTTGGCAGTGTCCTATCCAACACCCAAATCATCCATAAGGCGTCTGAGCCATACACACTCAACCGTAGCTGTGAAGACTGCCCTATACTCAGCCTCACAACTCGAAGTGGCCACAGTAGGTTGCTTCTTGCTCAACCATGATATACATGAACTGCCAAGCATGAAACAAAAACCACTTGTGACACTCTTGTGTCAAAACAACCAACCCAATCTGAGTCTGAAAAAGCATGTAAGTCTAGCGGCAATGATCCCCCCTTGGGATAAGACAAGCCAAGATGTAAAGTGCCACTAAGGTAGCAGAAAATCCTCTTGACAGCCTGCCAATGCTTAGACCCTGGGCTATGCATAAATCTGCTGACCTGTGAGACTGCAAACTGAATATCCGGACTCGTGTTGCATACATAAATGAGGCAGCCAACATCAGTTTGATAAAGAGTGACATCAGCAGTATCGCTAGCATCATGTAGACTCAACTTCAAACATGTTTCCATGGGAGTGGCAATAGGTTTGCAATCCTCAAGTCCAAACTTACATAGCAATGTCTCTATGTAACTTTTCTGACACAAGGCAATACCACCATCACACTGCTTAAACTGTATACTCAAGTAATGATGCAACAGCCCCAAATCTTTCATCTTGAAAGTAGCATTCAAATCAGCCTTAAATTCAGAAATATGTCTCTCACTTGGTCCAGTGATCAGTAACTCATCAACATAAAGAACCACAATAAGAAGTACATCACCCTCACACTTTACATACAATTGCTTTCTGTTGGACTGTTACGAAAGCCTTGTTTGACCAAATGAGTGTGAACTTTCTCATACCAAGCACGAGGAGATTGCTTCAACCCATACAAAGCCTTGTTACATTCACACACTTTGTCCTCTTGTCCTTTTATGACAAAACCGCGAGGCTGCATTACATAAACTTCCTCAAATATGTCACCATTCAAGAAAGCAGTAACAATGTCTGATTGATGTACATCCCAACCAAAATGATCTACCAATGCACATAGAAAATGCACGGTAGTCATACGACAAGTGGGAGAAAAAGTCTCTTCATAATCTATGCCTTTTTGCTGTGCATAACCCTTTGCAACAAGTCGAGCCTTATGGCGATCGATCTTACCATCCGGCTTGCATTTCAACTTGTAAACCCACTTCGTACCAATGGCCCTTTTGCCAAGAGGCAAATCACATAAAGTCCATGTGTCATTTTCTATAAGTGCATCATCTTCTGATTGCATGGCAGCCATCCAATTTTCTGAATTTTGTGCTTCATCAAAAGACAGAAGCACCTCAACATCATGTAAGCTAGACACAGCCAAAGCATAACAATCCGATGCATAAGATGCATGGCGAGAGCCTGAACGAGTACAACTAGACAAAGGTGCATCCAATTTACTGTCACGCAAAGTGTGCACCAACCATTTTGGCATACCTCTAGCCTGCTCATTTTCAGCCTTTTCCTCATCAAGTACATCATGTACATCTGCATCAGTAATAAGCTGATCTAGAACATTTTCAAAAACCCCCATAGGCTGTACATTTGCCTCATTGGAACTTACATTCGTATTTCCACCACTGAAAAGAGGCAACAAAGTGTCATAAATGTCCTGTGAGCTTACATTACTGTCTCTAGTACATGACAGCAAGGGTTGAACAGAATCTTCTACAAACACTACATCCCGAGAAACCAGAATACGTTTTGTTTGCGGATGATACAACCTATAACCTTTCAGCACTATAACCAATAAAAATACATTTGACAGCCTTATCATCCAATTTTTTGCGCTGCACTTGTGGCACCAAAGCATATGCCAAACAGCCAAAAACACGCATGTGCTCAATAGAAGGCTTTCTATCATGCCATGCTTTGGATGGAGTAATAGACTGCAAAGCTTTCGTAGGACACCTGTAAAGTACATAAGTGGCACACATGATGGCCTCAAGCCAAAAAGAATGCGACAAAGCTTGACTTTTGACCATACATCGTGCCATTTCCGTCAGTGTCCTGTTTTTCCTCTCAACAAGATCATTTTGCTGAGGTGTATAACGCTGTGTACATTGGTGTTTTATCCCACGACTAGCCGAAAATGCATTAAATTCATGAGACATATACTCCCCCCTCGATCGGAACGGAGGGTGCCCATAGTACATTTCGAGACATTTTCAGCCATAGCCAGAAATTGTTTGAAGCACATAAAAACTTTGGACTTCGCTTTAAGCGGAAATACCCATGCATGCCTGGAGTAATCATCAATGAAAGTCACGAAATACAAGTAATTTCCCAAGGACGGAGTTTGCATGGGCCCACAAACATCACTATGCACAAGCTGCAACCTACATGTGGCCCGAACTGAACCATCCTTTGGAAACTTAGAACGATGCACCTTACCCAAAATATAGCCTTCACAAACATGTTTGACAGGTGCTTCAAGAGGTGGCAAAGAAGCAACCATATCAGATTTCTGCAAACGTAGCAAACTGGCAAAATTCAGATGACCAAAACGTGCATGCCAAAGTTTTGCATCTAAAATAGCCCTTGAATCTGCAACAGCATTTGCAAAATTTTGTCCACACTTGTCATACAAAGTGAGCTTATACAGCCCATGGCACAAAAGGCCAGATGCAACAATTTTCTCACCAAAACCGAGATCATGAACTGTACATCTGTCATCCACAAATTTGACTACAAGTCCAAGTCTAGCAAGTGCGGATACAGACAAGAGATTCTTCTTGATCCCAGGTACATAAAGTGCATCAACAAGTGTGAAAGAACTGCCATTAGCAGCAGTAAGCACAATCTTTCCAACTCCCTGAACTGGATAAGAGGCATTGTTGGCACAAGTGACTGAATTCCCATGAGGGACAGACTCGAGAGAGGTAAATAATTCACGATGTGAGGTAATGTGCTTTGTAGCACCACTGTCAAAATACCACACATGTGCATCTGCAACAACTAACAAGCATGCATCATGGACAGCAAGATTGTAAGTGCACTCTGCGCTAAAAGCCCATTCTGCATCAACATCAGCATTACAGTCTCCTTTCACAGAAGACTTAACAATGGCTGCATTTGTAATGGAACCAGCGTTTGCAGTGGAACCACCCTCTTTCTTCTTAGCCTCTTTGGCCTTCAACTTAGGACGCAACTTGATCAAGTGATCATTAGCTTTACAATAATGGCAACGCATCTTCTTTTTGCCCTTATCACTAGAATTTCCAGACGAATTGCTGCCAGCAGAAGCATTAGGAGCAGAATTTTTGTCACTCGCAGCAGAACCATAAGAAGTGGCTGCATTACTGTTACCACCCTTTCTTTGAGAAGCAATAAAAGCCTGTTCAATTGCACGCTGCCTAGTCCTATTTTTTCTAGAAAGTGCCTCTTGCAATAGCAATGTGCATAATGCATCAACCTTGACAACTTCTAGATTTCCTTGGGTCATAAGTCTCCAAGTACTTGCAAAAGTCTCGTAAGAATCTGGTAAGGCATCAAGAACAGTCTGCATAAGGGAACTGTCTGAAATGACTTCTCCTGCAGAAATAAGTTGCTCATTGATATCCTTGACACCAGCAAGGAAAGTGTCCATATCATCTTCGTTATGCATAATCTTCGACTCCAGCTCTTTACGCAGCAAAGCAATTTTAGCCTCATTGCGGCTTGCATAAAGACCTGCTAGAATATCCCAAGCCTGTTTTGCAGATTTTGTAGAACGGATGTGAGGAACAATGGTGCGCTTCACAGACAACACAATCAATGCATGAGCCTACGCATCCTTAATATCCCAACGAGCTTGTTCTGTCGGAGGCAAAACAACTCTAACAGCAGTAATCCTTGCAGCAAGACCTGCAACATCCTCAACATCGCCTACATCCTCAGAACCAGGACGTACATCAATGCCCTGCACAATATTCCAGACGCCCTTTGACACAAGAACATGTTGCATCATATAAGCCCACATAGGGTAATTGTCCACATCCAACCTATCCTCAGCAACAAACATCTTGAACACATTTGTGTTGTTGTTGTCAGCCATGGTAAATGTTGCACATGATGTGAAACTGCTCGAAAATAGGAGAAACGGAACGAGAACAACACGTGCTATGTAGCACAAACCATAGAAGACTATAAGGCACCTGTTATGCAAAAAACGGAACTGACAGAAATTTTGCACAAAATGACGAAATTGCCTGTGCAGACCTGCATGTAGTGGAAACGAAGGCCGAAATGAGTCCAAATCGAAAATCTGAGCATACCAAGCTCTACGAGGCTTCCCAAAGTATTTGTCGACCTGTGAACTCTCGCCAAAGCTCACTGAAATCGGAGAAAGTGAGCAGGCATGTACTGGAGCAGCTGGCGACTAAGCGCGGGAGGACGCAACCTGCTCTGATACCAATTGTTGGAATTAGGGTTGTAGAGAAACACACACAGCTTGGAGAAGATGAAGGAAGCTCAAGGCACACAATAGAGAGTGTATTACTTAGTGTGCAATGGAAAGATAGATAGCCCTAGAGTGATGGGCGTATTACAATGCACGGGGGAAAAAACCTCCTAAAGAGGGAAAAAATGCCCCCGCGGTCCTAGTGTGTTCACACACATCACTACCACATGTATATGGTAACAATCTGTATTGGGCTCAGTTCGAGATTGTGTTTGACCATGAAAGCATCAAATGGTTTACACAACAAACAGATTTAAAGGGTCGAAAAGCCAGGTGAGCCGAGATCCTTCAGGATTATGACGCCAAGCTAAGGTATCGCAAAGGCCGATACAATGTAGTGGCTATGCTCTAAGTAGAATGCCAGAGATCAATTCGCTCTTATTCACGAAACTTCGTAGGGAATTTTTAGATTCTCTCAAGGGAAAATATGAGCATGATGAAGCATATTCGAAAGTGTGGATCCATGTTCAAAAGAGGGATCCTTCTCACTCCAATGACGGTAGTGTACAGTTAACCTCCACACCTAGTTCTCCTTTATCAAGTGATGAACTACAGCGATGGAAGCATTTTACCATTGACAATGGGTACCTACTCCACAAGGGGAGAGTTTGTGTACCGAGGGACATGGACATTCGGCGCCAAATTCTTTATTAATGTCATGATAGTCCAGGTGCAGGGCACCCGGGGATTAGAAAAACTTATGCTCTCGTACGACGACAGTTTTACTCGCCAGGTATACATGGCTTTGTTCAAGCTTATGTCTTGCACTGCCAAAAATGTCAAGTTAACAAGGCAGAGCGCTTGAAAGCAGGAGGACTCTTACATCGTTTGGAGATTCCCAATGGAAAATGGGAAAGTATCTCTATGGATTTTATTGTAGGTTTACCAACCACTATATGAGGTCATGACTCAGTATGGGTGGTCGTAGACAGGTTGACTAAACTATGTAAGTTCATTCCGACCAAATCAACGGTTAAGACACCAGAACTAGCCAAGTTATTTGTGGAAAATCTATACAAATTGTATGGTTTGCCAAGTAACATTGTTAGTGACCGTGATATCAAGTTTAATAGCCACTTTTGGAGAGCTGTATTTAAATGATTGGGTACACAACTAAACCTCATTACAGCTGATCATCCAGAAACGGATGGTCAAATGGAACGGGTTAACCAGGTGCTAGAGGATATGCTAAGAGCATACGTCAGCAAGAAACAGTCGGACTGGGAAGAATACTTATCTATTCTCGAGTTTGCCTACAACAGTGCTAAGCATGTCACAACAGGTTTTAGTCCTTTCATGCTAATGTACGGGTTTCAACCTAGGCCACCAGTTACGGTGGGGTTGGCAACCAAAAAACTCCAACAGGTTAAGGATTTTCGGGCCAAGACCATATGGATATGTTGAAACTTGCTCGCCAAAATGTCTGGCAAGCACAGGATCGGTATAAGAAATACGCTGATGAGAAACGTCCGCAAGTTACCTTTGAAGAAGGGGAGGAAGTATTTTTACGTGTGCCAGAACATTCAGAAAGTCTAAACTGGACCGACGCCTAAATTATCTCCCCGATATTGTGGGCCTTTCAAAATACTCAAGCGAGTAGGTGATCGTGCCTACAAACTATTACTACCTTCACATTCTCGCATTCATCCGGTGTTTCATGTAAGCCATCTACGAAAGCGGTTAAATGGGGACGACAATGTCATTGACCAATAGGTTTTGGTTGATTACATTGAACCTCCTACCTTACCGCATGAACCTGAACGTGTTCTTGATTATCATGAGTTGCTTACACGTCATCACGTACGACAACAAGCCTTAATCAAGTGGAAAGACCAACCTGAAGAAGGTGTCACTTGGGAAAACATTAGTGTTCTTAAGAAGAAGTTTCACACTTTTGTTTTCGAGAATGAAAACTCTTCTTAAGGGGGGAGTAATGTTAGGACACCGGCAAGGCCGGACTAGATAAGACAGGACCAGGCTAGGCGGTGTGGAACGGGGAGTCCAACTAGGGCAAAGGGCCAAGGGCATGCCTATATAAGGGTGGTTGGGTGGAGGACTCTTACGCTCTAGTCACCCCTGTTTTACATAGACCGTCTCCTTTTGGACCCCTACTGAGATGCAACCATCTCTCCTTTTGGTCCCCTGCTGAGATAGGTCTAGAAGCACATGTCTGTATTCTAACTCTTGTTCCTGTTTATTCTCCCACACTAAATGATCAGTTTAATATGAAAAATCATTTGGGTTAGTTATATATTAGATTTTATGACATGTGTTTAGACTTATACTTATACACAAAAGAACATAACAGCTCAAAAGATAGCTGGCTTTAAACAAAGGACAAAGATTAGCACAAAACAACTCAGTCTTCGATTCATTTTTGTACATCATAGTGAGAATGAGGTACCAATCTAGTGTTTTGTACATAAGAAGTTAACAAACATATTAGTTTTTATCCATGTCCTACTTAAAACGTTTTTAACTTATACCCATCATCCATGTAGTGTTAAAAATCAGCAGGTTTCCATTCTCATAATAGTAAGCCACAAATGAAAGTGACATGTGTGTGTGTGTGTGTGTGTGTGTGTGTGTGTGTGTGTGTGTGTGTGTGTGTGTGTGTGTGTGTGTGTGTGTGCGCGCGCGCGCGTGTGTACTCACCCTAACCCGAGCACCATACTGAATGAGTCTATTGTAGGCCCATTGAGTATGGGCCTACTGTCTCATCAAGTTGATGAGAATAGAATAGTCAAGTCTAAAGTCAAAGAGCTATATCATATCAGAAAATCCATGAGTCTCATTGGAGCTACAAATGACAATGTTAATAGAGAGGATTTTACTCCAGTCAGAGTTTTAAGGCTTTGTTAGCTAGTAGAGAATAGTATGGATGCCATTCATAGTCAGTTGTAGAAGTTTTCCAAGCTTTAAGCAGTTTTAATGGATGGTCCTCAAACGAACCGTCCATTCAAGAGTAGTTCATTTATAGGAAAAATGATCTTAAAATCATAAGAATCAAAATAATTACATAAAGGTTAGTAATTTTGGATTAACCCGCAAAGTCAAAGACTACGATATCCATGAGTAGGAATCCGATCTATAGACAAGGAAATACAACCTAACACCTGTCAATCTAACAAGGAATTATAGATAGTGGGTCCATCAAAGCCTATAGGCAATAATCTCCAAAGCCAGCATCCTAGTTTCCTAGCTTTATGGGAGAAACTTTTGTTTAGGATGTGTGCGTTGCTGTTTTTAGACTTATACTATCACAAAAGAGCATAACAGTTCAAAAGACAACTGACTTTAGACAAAGGACAAAGATTATCACAAAAACAACTCAGTCTTTGATACATTTTCATACATCATAGTGAGAATGAGGTATCATTCTAGTGGTACCTTGAAAAAGAACAGAACGCTAGAGATGTCAACCCTTGCCTCTCGGTTTGAAGAGATCAATCAAAGGAAAATGCAAGGCAATGCGTCGGTAGAGGAACATGTGGAATGGTTGAGGATCAAGCAGACTCTCCTAGCCAACGATCAAGAGGGAGGACATGAATGCACTCTATCTACAAACCAAAGAGACGCATGTTAAGAACGATGAAGTCAACAGGATGCAATGCATAGGTTTATCATGGTGAAAAAAAGGCAAGCCACCGTCACATCTCTGCTTGAGAATCAAGCCAAGAAGGTCACCAACCTAGACCAGATGCCTAGGATTATTCTTGGTCATCTCAACGAAATTATTAGAAAGTATGATTACCATCTCCCGCAATCAAAGAGGCCAAGGCTAAATTGTTTGAAGCAACACTAAAACTGGTGGACAAAGATAGAGTAGAATACTTGGAAAGCTCATTTACTTGAGAGAATGTTGGTCTGCATTAAAAAAGATGGGCAAAGAAAGGTCGTCTGGCTTAGTTGGATAATTACCGAATTCTATCTGGAATTTAGGGAGGAATTGGGGCCGTCCTTTTGGACCATCATTAACAAGGCTTTTATCTATGGCAAGGTGGAGTCAAGTGTGAAGAAGGGACATATCAAACCCATCCCCAAACAAATTGCTTGAACTCACCTTAAACATTGGAGACCAATCACCATGTTGACTATGGTATATCAGATTTTGGCAAAAATGATAGCTGAAAGAATGTCTTACATCTTGGTAGGAGTCATCTCCTCCTATCAACATGGCTTTATCAAGGGAAGATCAATCTATGACAAACATATTGGTAGCCATGGTTGGAATGGAATATGCCAAATTCAGTTAGATCTTGATAAGGCTTATGACGTAATAACATGGTCTTTTGTGCAAGAAATTTTGCCCCACTTGAGGTTCAACCATAGTCGGAATGGAATGTGCCAAATTCCCAAAGCAGGAATGTGTTATGATGCAGTTAGTGGATCTTGATAAGGCTTATGATAGAATAGCATGGTCCTTTGTGCAAGAAACACTGCACCACTTGGGGTTCGCACCATGAATTTGTCAAACTATGCTCACACTTGGCGAAGGTAGCTCGTCGGGATTACTCTTTAGCTCTAGATTAGTCGGTTCATTTTATGTCAAGAGTTCCTTTAGTTTAGGTTGCCCTTACCCCCTCTTTGGTTTGATGCATGCACAAGGGGAAAAATCCAAGGACTGAAACTTCAAAATGGCAAACAACTACTTATTAAGATGTTTGCAAGCGACTCATTACTGTTTCTGCAAGCTAAACTGAACAATGTCAGAACGACACTAGAATTGGTTCAAAATTTTTTTTGTTGCCTCTGGCTCCCAATTTAGTATTGCAAAGTCGAGATTAATCTCTTTCTTGAAAGGAGACAATTTTGAGTTTGTTGGATGGACTAGAGAGATCGTTGAGATGCCAAGGTTTGATGTATTTTGTTGAGTTAATGCAATTCAAGCCCAAATAAGCTTTTTTTTAAAAAAACATGAGGAATCTTAAAAAGATGTGGGGAGATCTCAAATCACAATACGAGAATGGTGAAGGCTTTCATGTCAAAAATGTTGTTCAAGGGATGGTCACTAGGCTATCGATGAGGTACAATGGCCAGGTGGGGCTACTGAGATGGAGGCAACAAGGCTACGAGTTGCACGGGGCCACAGATAGGGGAGCATTTTGCTTTTTTTATATAAAAATTTGGTGCTACTCTAAGCAATGTACATGTCTGCTAGCATGGTTTAGAGTGCAAGAGTTAAGTTGTTATGTAGATGTGCACGAGTTCGATCCCTCTGTCCGACATTGTCACATTGTACACTGCATGCTTGATTTCCAAAGGCAATCCTTGGGAAGCTAAGCTAGAACAAAGGAATCTCAATGAGATTTGCTCGAAGAGAATAAATACAAGTCACATATGTGGCTCCAATCTTACAATCTATACTATTATAAAAGGGGGAGCCCCCCCCCCCCCCCCCCCACGTGGCGAGCGCTGCTTCATCCATCCATGTCCGGGAGTGTAGCCTACAGTTGTGTGCTCTGAAAGAGACAGACAAGGATTGTCTACTCTAGGGGGGGGGGAGAGAGAGAGAGAGAGAGAGAGAGAGAGAGGCCGCCAGCCATACTAGTGTTTATAATAATGGAACAAAACAAGCATGCACAACTTATCGACAAAAGAAGCTCACAAGGGCATTCTTGTGTCCGGTTAAGGGATAGCAATAGTGATATAAGCCACATAAGGTCTATGAGAAAGTGCATCAGTTACCTTGTTGTTTTTGCCTTTTGTTGAAAGAATCTGAATATGAGAGAGAGATAAAAAATATATTTGCTTCTTAGAAATCTTGGTTTGATGCACTATTCGTAAAGCAACCAAGATACTTTCCATACCCATACGACTAATTCGCATCATTACAACTTTTAGCAATGACATCTTTTTTAATTCTCGTCAATAGGCCAACACACAATTTTGTGATGGAGACACAATCAATCGTTTAAGTAATTCATGCAAATTTTCAGTTTTTTTTTTCCAAGCATTTGAATTACCATATTTGACAAGCTTTAAGACTCTTAAATTGGGCACTCACCTCTGCCCCTCCCCCCCAAAAACAAGCAATGGAGCATGCAATGGCCGGAATCAAGATGGGTGGCAGTAGCAAGTGACATCTCGAATCCACAGTGGCCACTATCGATGAAGATCTTTTTGTGGAAGGTTCTATAAGGTGCTTTGCCGACAAGCGTCAAGATTCTAGCTAGAAGTATTGTTTCAAATATGTGCTCGGCATGCAAAACGGCAAGTGGGAACCCCTCTCACCTCTTCAAGGAATACTTAGTGCATGTATTTTGGCAATACAATACATCTACTCACGTTTGTGAGTTTGAAAAAAAGAAAAAAGACTCCCAAATTGGGCATAGGCTGTTTATATGCTCTAGGAATCGTCAAGAAAAGCAAAGATGTGTGATGCTTTGTCGCCTAGTTGTGATTCCTATTCCTTTTACATTTTAGAAAATGAAAGAAAGAATATTAAGTGATGGCAAAAGTCAACTTCCATTGGAGTGTGATACAAGACATGATTTTAAAACATTGGCCACTTTGGATTTGAAGAGTGCAGCCAATTGGTTAAAAATCAAGGGTTGGAGATGAGTATAAAGTAATGCTCAATTCTATAGCGGGGCGGAAAGCTCTTGGGCTTGCTTGTTAAGAAAACATAGATTTCTTTTTTTCTTTGCAAAATTCACAATTGTAAGTAGATTATATTAGCATAATCAAAAAATTACAAATTTTTGCCATGTTCGCGGCGAGGCATGACAGGTTCATACATACATCGGTTGACTTATAGGGGAGCCACCCCTCGACAAGGGACGAGCCCACACCTTTACCCATGCAAATAGGTGGTGCCAATTTTGGACCTAATACTAGTATGGGAATCTTAAGAGATACCTTGGGTTTTATGGGTTTTATGGAAGAGAAAGGAAAGTCAAGTTTTCCTTGAGGTGCATTTGAAAGCAAACTTAAGTTTTCCTTGGAGGTGGGAGAGATGGGGGGCATGGAATTTCTGCTACCCTACGTAGGTGCTCGAGGGGTTGGGGAGCCCATTGGAGGCGGTTGCAAGGGCAGGTTAGCACATCTGCTTGCGTTTGTTGTGGCACGGGAAGTGGTGGGTTGCTTAGCGGTGGATTAGCTCTAGGAGGGGGGCCTCTAGACGGTGGGCCCGTGGATTCTTCCCTCGTTCCTCTCGTTTGCATCCCACATTTTTGGCAATAAGAATGCCCTTGTGGTGGAAACACAGGATCTTGGCCGAGTTGCAGGCTCGATTGGGTTCGTTGTAGCATGAAGGGTTCATTTGTGGGGCAAGGCTCCCCTTTACAACATGTTTGGTTGCAGAGGTCCGGTTACTCAGTGCACAGATGTTTTATGGCTTTTGTCAGGAGTTTGCGGTTCCATATGGAGTTTGGTTCAGGCACTCTCTGGGAGCCTGGGGTTCATTCACCAGCACTAGGCTGGTGCACGATCTGTCTGCCCGGATCTAAAGTGGAGAGTGGTATTTTTGTCTTGAGACCTTGCTTGGTGGCGTTTTTGTGGTTGTGGAAAGTTCCTCAGGTAGTGGTAGTGGCCTTGAGGCTGGTGACATCCCAGTCTTATGTTCGGTCTTTGTGGCACCCTTCCATTTGATTATGTTGGTCTTGGAGATGATGGGGACATAGGGCCTCGACCTGTGTATGGCTATATATCTGCTCTTTGTTTGTTGGTGCTTCGGTCTGGTGGAAGAGCTGGATAGTGTGGCAGGTCATTTCACTTGGTGGCATCCTTAGGCCGCTCTTGGCTTTAGTTTTGGTCTCTATGCATGAATGGCTCTCATATCAGCTGCTTCTTCATGTTTAGGGTCGCTCCCTTTATAAGGCGATGTAGTCTTTTGTTGGTGAGAGGGGTTGGGGGGGGGCCCATAGGCTTGTAGCCTAGTGGTTTAGTTTGACCCTTGGACATCCAACTTGGTGGGTTCAAATGTGAGTAATGAAAAGTGGTTTTGTTGTGGCCAACATAATGAGAATTGGAGTAAATTCCATGCAAGTTAGTCTGACTCCGCCCATGGCCTTGGGAAAACATACATTTCTTAATAGTGCCCCCAAGGTCCAAATCTTTGATTTGAAACCTTAGGTGTTTTGGAAGAAAACTTCAACGTTTATATCTATACTATCTATGATGGGAGGAGGGATCCCCCCCCCCCCCCCCCCCCCCCCATGCATCAGAACGTCCTTCATCCGACGGGTGTGGCCAACACTTCGGGTGCACAGCGATGAGAGAGAGAGAGGGGGGGCGGGGGGTAGCTTGCTTGAAATCCAAGAGAGAGGTGGACGGAGCACGCCAACCACACTAGTATAGACAATAACACAATGTGCGCACACACACACTCACACACAAGAAGAGAAAAATGGAACAAGTTTTCTAGCACCTAAGTCTGGTAGATTGGTTATCCCATTTCTCGCTTGAGTATCAAGTTTGAGTTCGAGACTCACCAAAATAGATCTTTGAGGTCTCTTAGGATTATTCCTACTACGTGAAAACTCTCTCTCTCTCTCTCTCTCTCTCTCTCTCTCTCTCATGAGTACATTGGTTGTAGTTCCTTTTTTGTCTCTCTCCCTTTTTTGTAGCTACCATGTCTCTCTCTCCCTCTTGCAAGCAAAAGGCATCTTTTCTCACACAAAGCAACACATCAAATCCTCCTCCCCTTGTTCTCTCTCTACAATAAAGCATACACTAGTGTAAAAGGGTCAGTAGCGAGATGGTCACCAAAAGGAGGACTGGCCCAGACCTAATTTAAGGGCAAAAAGTTGGATTTGTCGATGCGTCGTTTTGTGATTTGTAGGACATTGTCCTATTATTGGGGCTCGTTTGTCTCCGATGTTTAAGAAAGGCTTTACTACATTGAGCCATACGCTTTTTTGTCAGACGAGTGTTATGTTGCTGTGTTGGAGGTGTTGTCAATTTCATTGAGGAATTGTCAGCTTTGTGCACCGTTTTCACTTCTCAGATATCAGATCCACCCAAGATTGAGCTTGCCATCATGCTCTGTTTTCCTTAGATGGCCCACTACTGGCCCCTTTACTCAAGTGTTTTCACTTCTCAGATGCTCACACTCGGCCTCGATTCATTGTTAGCAAGAAAATGAATTCTAGTGGCCTTCCCAAGGGGCCGTTCTCTCACCTTTGTGGTCATGAGATCTCATGCTTGATGTACTAATCATTGGAAGTTAAAACTTAGGTGCTACAATGTTGTTGAGGAGACAATAGTTTTTGGGTTGGGGAAAGAGAGAGAGAGAGAGAAGAGAGAGAGAGAGGGGGGTGCGCTTTACAAGGAGTTCCAAACTTCGAGCAAACCTTTCTAGAAATCTAAAACTTCGGCATAAATTTTCAAGGTGGGTGGTCAAAAGAAGCTAGCATGACAAAGTACATCAAATCTCAAAAATCAGTATTACCACCCTAAGCAATCACCAGCAACCACACTGATTGTTTATCAATCAATTGTAGGGACATTGATTTAGGTGGAATTTGAAAGAAGCTACTGAACAAAGCAATCCGCCTCCCCAAGAGGGGTACACCATTTTATTTGTCATGGTACTACCTGAATGAATCATCCGTAGTGAGAAAATTCTAAGAATTAGAAGGTTGACCATACCACCAAATAGAATAGCACTTCTCAATCACACTTGCCAAAATTGTACAACATACTGCCTTGAATTAGGGTTCTTTGAAAAGATTGGTTGCTACAAATGTCCACCTTATAAAATTGATGGTTGCTTGATCTAGTAGGTAGGTTGCATTGGCTACATGAGTCTCTTAAGGCTCCAACTTGATGTGTAGTCTAGGCTACAGAGCATGAATAAGGTATGTTGTTAAGGGGTATCTACCGTAGAAATATGCTTTTTAAAAATAAACTCATTCGTGTTGAGTTTTGGGGGTGGTTGATATGGTTGGCATAGGAAGGTCGAGTGTGAGGGGTGAGGGCACGTGTGGTGCCATGTGGTGTCATTAGAGCATGGGAGATGGCAAGGTAGGCAGCTGACACATAAGCAAGGAAGGGCAAGAAAGAAACTTTTTTTTTACAGTAGAACACCAAAGAAACCTACTAGTCAACACATGATTAAATTACATTAAGGAGTGTTTCAAATATTTTGCCTTTTTGGCACGAAGAAGACTATAGACGAGAGGTGGAGAAAACATGCAAACCTCCCACCATCACATTACATTAAATATTAAATGTAATATAATCTTTGTTTTCACTTTAGTGTTTTTATCACCATCAAATTAACTAATTAGCTATGGCATGACTTTTGCTTCATTTTAGTGTTTTTAAAAGGTATCCATCATTGGTGTCGACGTAAGGAATTCAAATCATTAGCATAAATTTTTAATTTTTGTCATGACATTTAATTTAATGTAAAAAAAGATGAAGCTTTTGGGTAACAATCACATTGTTTTTTATTTTTTGTACGATCTTCTCTCTCTCTCTCTCTCTCTCAAAATTAAGAATGTCTTATAAATGAAATACACTCTTAGGGCAACTTCACAAACGTCCCGCCCATTTTCTATGGACAAAGCGAACGACCAGTCAGGGGTTGCCACCTAATACATCGATGCCTCATTTTGATTCACACACAAAATGGAAGGGCACGAGATGGCATCCATGTCACACCCGTCCTCGAACTTACTATGGGTGACATACCCCCTCAGTCAAAGCATGGGTACAATTGCCATGGCAGCTTTTCAGCAAAAAAATTCGGGTGGGAGATTTGATCTTTGGACTACGTACTCACGTGCCCAAAGTCGTATCCGAACGAGCCAATAGTTTTTCACGCTCCCTTTCCACAAGAAAATAACTTTGTCCATTGTTTGTAAATGCTCGAGTGCTCATCGGCCAAGTAGAGTACTTTTTGGGCTGCCCATTGGTTTGAAGTGTCGAGATGGGCGATGCCCATTAGTGAAGCCACCCTTAGGTACAAGTTACTTCAAAAACACAAGTTATTTTAATGAAGTGCACTTTGAAGCACAAGTTATTCCAAAATTTTAATTGAACTCTCTCTCTCTCTCTCTTATCTCCGCAATTTAATGTATAAAGAAGATCCTCTCCCTCTCCCTCCCTCCCTCTCTCTCTCTCTCTCTCTCTCTCTCACACACACACACACACACACAATTTATTACAGCTAAAAATACTACCTTCTTGAGGCCACCATAAAAACTTTACCTTGTTGGTTTTTTAAAAGAAGCCTTAGAGGAGAGTTGAGTTAGTTAAACTTTCAATGTTTTAAGTGATGATTTAGACTTACCTTAAATGTTATTTCAATTTTAAAATATTGAATGGATCTTTTTATTTCACCTTTCATTTCACATCCTTATATGGCTGGACTTATCTTGCATTATATTCTTTTAGAATGCTAAAGTGGAGCTTCACCTTGCATAATTCTAGTAAATTCTATACATACATACATACATACATATATATATATTAATCAATTGTTTTTATTTTATATATATATATATATAAAGAGCAAACCATGGTAAAGGAAAGAAAAACTGATGAAATATTTGAGAACTTAGTTCAAAAATCTTGCAATTTCAAAATTTCCAATAGTATTTTCTGTTTGCTTCTTTGTTATTTCACATTCAATTTCACAACCTCACATGCTTGACTTTTCTTGCATTCTATAACTTAATTCTAGTCAATATTTGGGAAAGTCGCTTTTATTAAGGGGCTGTTGGCCGAGTTTCCCCCTCACAAAGAAGCAAACTGGAAATACTAGCAAAAATTTAAAATCTTGCATAATTGGTGAACTATGTCCTCACAGATTTCATCGATTTTTCTTTCCTTTACCATGGTTTGCAACCGGCTAGTCTCGAATTTCAATTGGCTCAAGGCTACGCTAAGGTATTCCTTTCCCAAACACTAAATTTCCAGTTTAACTCAACTTAATGATTCTATCACTTCCTTATTGTTTTAGGAAGCCATCTTGATCCTTTTACTTGTTTTTTTACTTTTATCATGCTCACATTTGTGAGTGGAGAAGCTATATTAACTCAACAAAGAGAGATATAAATTGTGTTACAAATTTTTGCCCTGCTAAAGCCTTAGTATCCATATGGGTGAAGGTAGTTCAAATTTGTTTGCTTGACATGCGTTCCTTTATAAATTGAAGAGAAGGAAGGCATTTCCTTTCAAATGCTATTTCCCAAAGCATGTTGAAAAAGACTAAAGAGCAAAGGATTAAAGAGTCTCCAAAGGAGTTTGATCCATACATGATGTGAAGTATTGATTCAATTTTCTTTACTACTCTCACTTGTGAAGAGTCCTTTTGTTTAAAGACTTCACCAAGGTTTATTATAGTAAATTATTAAATTGAGTTATTATTCTCTATGCTCATCATATCTATATTTTTTAATGACAACATTGATATATTATTTCTTTTTAGTTTTCAATGTGTTTTTTATTTTATTGCTTATATTTTTTGTTTTTTTGTTTTTAAATAATAATTTGTAATGTGCAACTTTCACCTTATTAATTAAGTGGAGTTTTTTTTTTATATAAACTATTCGAAATTATGGTTGGGTTCACGAGAGTTGATGAAAGACATTCAAAAAGAAATGTGCCTTCACCACAGAGACTGTCCATTGGCACAAAAGGAGATTTTACTTCTCTGGACCCACAAAAAACTAGCAAGCCTTCTCCCCCTTAGAAGAGCAGTTCTATCATCTACTTTTCAGCACAAAACATGGACAAGTGTGATTGAATTGAATCCAACAGCTACATAACAACATTACCACTAGACTACAGCTCATTGGATGTCAAAATCATACAAATAAATTTTATAGAGCTACCTACGTCCCTTGTGAATGAAGAGAGAGGTTGAAGAAAGAGTATGAGGTTTTTGTCGTCGACTCTTGTGAATTTAGCTCGTGTATGTATAATGAATACTATACTTTATATTTTATTTTATTTTATTCATTTTATTTTTTTTGAATTGATAATGTGCAATGTGCATCTTTCACCTCATTGTTTAAGTGGGTTCTTTTTTAATATATAAACCATTTGTGATTATATATTACTTTTCATAAATCTTATTCCTCCCTTAACGTAGTAGGCTTTGGTGCCTCTTCACCTTGTTTGTCTCGTGGAGCCATTAAGCTTGCTATTTTTCATGTTTTCAATTTTAATTTTAGCTCTCTCTCTCTCTCTCTCTCTCTCTCTCTCTCTCTCTCTCACACACACACACACACACACACACGTAAATGACATGTGATTATAGGTCCAATTTTTCTAATTTTATTGAAATTACCTTTTTATATAAAACATTATTGAAGCCTTCTTTAATATTCAAGGTCCTTTCATTTCATGGCCTTACATTAACCAAGCTACCTCCCTTCCTCTCTCTCTCTCTCTCTCTCTCTCTCTCTCTCTCTCTCTCTCACACACACACACACACACACACAAGATATAAATGGCGTGATTATAGACCCAATTTTTCTATTCTTATTGAACTGACCTTTTTATAGGAAACATTGTTGAAGTCTTCTTTAATATTCAAGGTCCTTTCATTTCATGGCCTTACATTATTTGACCTCATTTTCATTTAATTATTTGTCATTTATTATTGGTTTTAAAAAGCAAGATTTAGTGAAGAAAGGAGTTAAAAATATATTTGATTGATCGGAAGTACTGAATTGAAATTTTCTTTGATAGTTTAGTTTGTAAAAAATCCTTTCAGTTAAGAGCCTCATATGGTTCTATCCCATCAAATTGTTTGAGAATGCGAATGTGACTCTTCACTTTGTTAGTGTCAATGTATGTGCATGTGTCTGGGTGATGGGTATTAATGTATGCATGTGTGTGTGTGTCTATGTACCTCCAACTTTGAGGACGAGCTATCATTGTATGATGAAACCTTTTGTTATGGTTGAGTAGGTCTAAATGAGTGTTGACAACCACATGTCATTTTTGTTGTTGTTCAGTATAAAATTGTATTGTCCATTATACATACATAATCACAAATGTCATATGTGTTATTAACGCCCAGCTTAAACAAAAGATGAAAGGCTCACATCATCATCAGTTATATAATTTACGGTTGAACACCCTTATAAGGGGGTTTTACCTTTCTAGAGAAGGGTTGGGACAAAAGTAACCTTCAAAAGAAGTGCAAAAAAGTTGAAAAAAATAGTTGTATGCCCTTCCACCATATGTACCGGATACCTACCTAGTATAACCTCAATGGAAATGAAATCCTATTGGAATAGAGCGGTTGAAGGTTTGAGTAAAGTTCTAGTGCATATTTGTGAGGCTGAATTTGATTGGGAAGTTTAGCATTGGGCCAAAAATGGGAATCTTGCTTTACCACAAACAAGGGGAACATACATCAAACTAATTTATAAAGCAGATTGGTTATCTCGCTTTACAAATTGGGAAGGCTATTGTGGCTTGAGTCAAAGTGGGTGGTAGTTCCAGGTAACATCTAGGATCCTCCACAACCTAGCATAATGAAGATCTTTCTTTGGAAGGTGCTATGGGGGGTAGGGAATGGATTCTCTCTTATGGAAACAACAAGGACTCTTATGAGTGAAATCAAACATTCTTTGACATTAGATACTCAAAAAGTGTTAATTGTGCCTACCAATTACCAATCAAAGCACATTGTGAATCAAAAGTATGTAAGTGGTTGGAGGGGTCATCTCAGGAGACTTCTACAGCTTGCGAGGAGCACATGAGCGAGGAGCTACGGGTGTCCTGCGGCAGGGCGGGTCTGTCTATTGTGAGAGGGGAGGTCCATACGGGATGGGGAAAGGGCAAGGCCCGATGAGGTGGGTGTGCTTCGGGAGGGAAGCCGCGACAGATCTTCCTATGTTTGGTCTGCAACTCCATAACCACCCCCTTATTTTTGTGCTCATAGGAGAGGGCTCCCTCACGCCCCTCACTTGGGGGGAAAAGTGGTGGTTGGATGGTTTCTCCTTGCCGTGCGTAGCGGTCGGCTGTCATGGCAGGGTTGTGGTCTGTTTGTGGCACCATGGGTTGGGATGGTTGGGGCAAGGCTCCCCTTTCTCTAGCATGTGGTCTTGTGGTGGTATTCAAGTGTTGCACGGTGGCTCTGATCCCCTATTGGTTGCTCTAAAGTGGGTTAGAACGGTGTTGTTTCAAGAGCAAGGATTTCATGTGGCCCTACATCGAGTTTCAATGTGGGGCTTCTTGCTTTCATCTATTTTTGGTGTCGTGTTTGGCTTCCATTTGGGAGCTCTTTGGCCTTTCATCTTTAAGGTTGGCATTATGTGAAGCTTCTTTTTGGGCATGTTGTCGGCCGGTGGCAGCGGCGAAGACATGGTGGCACCCGCAAATATGCTTTTGGTGATGGGGACATGGGCCCCGCCCTATTGATTCTATGGTTTGTGTGTCGTTCTAGTATCTCTTGTCAGGGTTGGCCTCCCCTGTTCTGGCCTTTTACGGTTGTGTTTGCCAGATTAAGCTTTGATTCTATAAGTGGTTCCCATCTTGAGGCACAATCATGTGTCAAGGTGGCAATCCAGGTAGGGTTGGTGGCAACTCCTTGATGTCGGGTATGTTATTGGTGTCTGATGTCTCTTATAGTTCGGATGGTATCTATGCCTCATGTCGAGCACGGATGATGCTATAATTTTTTTAATTCTATTATATAATCACCCACATACTGCGGGTTTTTCCCAAAAAAAAAAGACAACGGTATTGACCTTTTTGTATCTTTTGGCTCGTCAAGGCACATACAATGCTTGAGGATTATTGTACATTCATTCCTTAGATAATATAAGTCTCCAGTCACAATAAGCTTGAGGCTTATTGTACATTCATTCCTAAGAAAATATAACTCTACTAGTCACATTTATGAGCATGGCAAAAAATAACAAGGTGAGGGATCACTAGGGCCTGCCAATGGAAGGATTTGTGGAGGTGCTTTTAGAAAGTAGGAAGAGGGGAGCATTGGAATGTGTTTTTGGAGTTTAGTGGGAGCAGTAAGTAAATAATGGAGTGGTCTGACCAGAACAAGAAGTTAGTGCCTGTTGTTATGTTAGTGAAGGAATTTGTAGTCCAAATGTGATCTAAAGTTGAATCGTAGATTGTTGTGGTTTGGGTTATATGTTGAGTCATGTTGTGTGTGGAGAGAACGTTAGAAAGTGCAAGGTATTCAAGTGTTTGATATTTAGCATTGATGTTGAAGTCACCGAGTAAAATGGTAGGAGTGTGTTGGAGGTCAGGTGTGAGTAGTGTGGTCAATGTTTGCAGGAGCAAGGGAAGTGGAGTTGAGGGTCTACGGTACAATGTTATCAGGGTTATTGGTGGATTATGTGGCGTGCTGAGGAGCACTACAATGCATTCTATTTCATTCATGGAAATGATGTTGTGGTGTTGTAGATGTATGTTTTTCTTTGATGTGAAGAGGGATACTCCCATGGGGCCAGTTGTTTGAGTGTGTGTGTAACCGTTTATGGCCACTGTGTTACGATGTCGTACTTTTGTTTCTTGGAGACAAAGAATGTGGGAGGCCATTAAGCTATTATCATGAATAAGGTTGTTGTGGTGTTTCTTTAGGGACACAATGTTAAGAGATTGTATTATCAAGTGATTTTTGGGCAAAGAGTGAAGGTCAAGCTGTGTAGGTTGCCAAGTGGCATGTGTTTTGAGGCGGTGTAACTCAGTAAGAACTGTTTGGTCTACTTAAATATCGTTGGAAGTTAATTCTGCTAGGAGGTAAAGGTTGTTGGGATCTCTTACGTGGGAGAGAGCAGTGTACACAAGGTCGTGACTTTGAATGTTGGTTGGATCAAAAGCCAAGGCGTCCAGTGTCAAGCCTTGTGCACGGTGTATGGTTCTAGCAGCTACAGGTTGAATTGGGAATTGTCTTCTAGTAATAGTGTTCAGTAAGTTCTTTCCCATTTGAAACTCATGTGTTATTTTTTGGATTGGTGTCCATTGCCTATCTATTGATGCAATGTATAGTTGTTGGTTTTCATACCTAGTTTTTTGGCCTACTTTAGTGGTTTGAAAGGGAATCCAGATTTTTTGTGTCGTGGAGTTTTGTGTTATCGCTTTGAATATACCGTCGGCTCCATTGACTAGGCCATCTAGAATGTCAATATTTCCAGCACAAAGTTCTACAATTAGGCCTGGTTTCAGGTGAAGTTTTTTGTGAAGACCTGTTGTCAATTTTGGATCTATCGGTATTTGAATAGTTTTGCTGCAATTTTTGCCCTTGTGTCTTGTGCTTCAATAAATAGTGGTGTCCCTATGGTAGTGTTGAAAATATGTTGGTTGTGTAGGTCTTTATCTTTGTTTGCATAATAAATGTGGGGGACGATGGCTGGATGAGGTATTGTGTGCATGTAATGTGTCTTGAGGTACAAAATGTCTTCGTTGGTGTGTTTTGAAATGTGTATCATGTTGAGTATGCCGATGAATGTCTTGTTAGTTTGTCTCATGGTGCTTGTTAACTCATAAGACTTTATGCGGTCATGCCAGAAAGAGGGTGAGATAGCTTCGAGCAACTGATGTTTCCTGGAGAAAATCCAAGAGTCGCGCACAGGACTCGCTTGGCAAAGATCGCCGCACAAGACAATGTCAACACCACCAAATGGAAGGTCATAGTTATTTTTTATTGCACGCATGCGAAAGTCTGCCATAGCGAAGACGCTGGTTCCAATCAAGGAGACTTCATCGAAAACGACTAGCTACAGGTCGCGATAAAGCAGTCATAGCTCATTCAGTCTCTTAGGTGATAGGGAAGTGTTAGATGATGTGAGCAGTGGCAAGTGGAGGGTTGAGTGGATAGTGGTTCCACCAATGTTAAAGGCAGCCTTGCCCGTGTATGCCATTAGCTAAGCTTTTGTCGTTGTTGGGCTAGAATGTGATATGTGGTTATAGAAACGTAGAAGTCCTTGGACAATTAAAAGGAGGGTGAAAGTTTTTCATGTGCCTGCGCCTCCAATCAAGAAAATATGGATTGGTTCTGTAGAAAATATACGTTTTCTTAGCATAATATCATCGAATATTACCCTTTGTTGTGTGTTAAGTAGTAGAATGCTCTTGTAATATATATGGTTTGGCTGCAGTAGTATTTTTATGGTTGGTATAGTGTGTGTATGCAGTTGGTGGTGTTGGATATTTAGGTCTTGTGTGATGTCAACACGAATATGGGAGGAAATATTAGATAGTGTTGTAGATGTCGAAGGTGAATTGGTGGCTAGTGAGTCCGTGTTAAGGTTGTCCTTTAGTATTGTCGTTTTGTTATATTTGGATTCGTTTGTATCAATGGTAGGTTTGTTTTGATTGTATACATCTTTCCATGTGAGTCCATCTATTAGATGTTGAGTTTCATTATTTATCCATGGTAGAAATAAAAGACATTGTTCTCTGTAATAATTATCTGGATTTTTTACGGCAATATATTTGACATATCATATAATCTTTGGTTTGGTACTTTTTTTGTATGTGTTGTTTGTTGTATTGTATGTGGAGGCAAATTTTGCCAATGATATGGCATTGAGTTGGACAGGACGTGTACAGTATTTGTTTATGCTTGTCTTGTAAAATGTTTTTGTGCTAGTCGGGTCTATGTTTTGTAGGAGGTGTATTCGCTTGAGAAGCATTGTTCTCTCGTGGGGAGGGTTTGTGTTTACGAACATAAATTCTCGGGTTGCGCTGTAGAGAGGTAGGGAAAGTGCAATATATACTGCTTGTTGTGAGCTTATTTGCTGTGTGTTTAGTATTGTGTTTCCTATTTTTCGAAGTCTATCGTATGTAGTTGCATTGTTGAGTCAAATTGTTCTTTGATTGCTTTGATGAGTGTGTTATCAAATTTTGTTATATAAGAGGTGCAAAGGTAGCTGCTCCGTGTGCATTTAAAATGTATTGTATATCTGAATTTGCATCCCATAGCTTTGAAATGGTTGGATTAAAGTTATTTGTGTAAATATCTTTGATATTGCTTTTCAACAAAAGTGTTGGGCATGAGATTGTGTATGATATAGCTCTGATGTAATCGTCAAATCGAAGGTCCATAGATAGGAGCCACTGTTCAAATGTAATATTTGCTTTATAATCTAGTAGTAGCAAATTATCTTTGATTTGTTTGTGTTTCTTTCTTTTGTATTGGATATTGTTATCTGGAGAACGGCAGGGTTCTAAAATCATAGTAAAAGGCATTGGGTAGCGAAAAAAGTCAAAACGGCATCCCTTGCGTTTTCTGAAGCAAGTCTTCCTATGCTTGTGTGTTTGAATTTCTTGTAAATATACAAGAAGGAGCATGGAGTCAGTTGTTATGTACCTATCAATGAAATCCACAATATCTTCGTTGGGATCTTTCCCATAGATAGGAGCATTTTCTATCCATAGGAGCCCATGATCATGCTGGCTACCTCGGCTCTAAAACTCGGTTACAAAAAAGTAATCTTTGAGTTTTCCCAATATGGTTATATCCTTGGTTATCAATTTCTTCATCCCGTTAAATCAGTTCAAGTAAAAGCGGGTTGTTGTTACATGGTCAGCTAGGACCAAATCTCGTATGGATGACGCTTTTGTCTGTGTGCTTGCACGCGTGATGGGGTTGAGCTTAGTAAGTGCTCTAATCAAGGGCTTCCAACATTTCTCAGTCGCAGAAAATGTGATGAAGAATGTTGGTGGTCCAAATTGTCTAATCATAGCAAAGGCGTTTTTTTAAAGGTTCTCTTTGTAGTCAGGTGATGTTCACAATGCCTCGAAGTCACAATATCCAAGTTGGGAAGACAAGACCTTCTTGTATAAAGATGTTTGCAATAGTTGAGCAGTGGCTTTCATTGTAAGCAATGGTCGAACAACCTCGGAAAGGTAGCAATGATTGTACTATAGACGACGCTTAATAGCCACTATTATCGAGGCTTCATCATGAATAAACCTTGGCAATATTTGTTGTGTTTTCCCCAAGGATGCCAAAACATTAACAACGCTACCTCGCAAACCAAATTGACCATCGTATGTAAGCTCCCTAATTTTAGTGAAAGGTAGCCTAGGACTTATAAGGTGGATTTCTAAATGATTTAGCTTCTCTACTGTAGCCAAGGGGAGGTTAAATCCTATGTAATTCAATTGGGTGAGCAGTGCACCATGTTCTTGCCTTCTACGACTGCATGAAGTGCAAACATAGTTTTCGTGTATCTCGTTTTTCTAGACCTCCCAAGTGCTGACCTATGCCCTTTTCGAGATAATTGTGAAAAAACATTAAACATCCACATTTATAACATCGATATATAGGAACATCGTTTGTTGTTTCTATGTACTGTTGTATAGCTTTTTCTGATGGGGAGGCTTGTTCAATGTTTATGTTGGACGGAGCTGTGGGGAGTTTTTTTTTAAAGTTTTTTAATTTTTGATGTTATTGCACCTATTTATCGAATGGTTCTATCACCTAAGCAAGCAAATTGCCTCGTGATGGAGATAGGGAGTTCATTCGGTTGCTGGAGAATCAAAGCTATCAATGAATATGTCTCATTTTTGTCACAGGTACGAGGCTTGCGTTTGTGTGAGGATTGGTTGTCCCCCAAGTAAACAAGTAGGTTACCACTTTTATCAACAATGATGATTTTGTGAAATGTCGCTAGATCGGCTCCACTTTGAATGTTGTGTTTTTGAGTGAAGTTATTGGCACACCATAAATATAAACATCACATGCAATACTAAATCTAAAGGAGAACACATGGATAATATCAAGCGCAATACTAATAGATGATGTGTGGCTATTTAATACTTGGGTCAAAATGGAAGAATCATGTTTACTGGAAGCCAAATGCGCTAGAGAAGGTGTGATCATTGGTGTTTGCTCCAATAATACTCTCACTGCCTCTATCATGATGTTGGTGATTTTTGTAATGACGAGTGCGACTTTATTATTTTATTGAGCACGAGGAAAACATTATTATTCCATGGGTGATTAGCAAGGAAAGCACTATCAATATAATTTTGAATGAGTTGTTAAAAAGATGCATTATGGTTGGTTGAGGAAGCCATGTACATGCAGTTTTTCCTCCCCTTACGCTATGGGCGTGAAGATACAAGAAAGAGGAATCGGGTCCGATCGTTGCTCGGGTGCAGAATAGCTAGTGAAGACCTAGCCCACCTTTTCATAGGATGCCAGGCAATCAGTGGCATGGCTGGAAAAATATGCAAGTGGATTCAAAGGACATGGAAAATTAAGTTCTTCAAGAATGATCTGTTCTTTGGTAGTAACAGGTTCTTGTCTGCACTCAAATAATCAGGTACTACTTCTTTCACCATATTTGGCAAGCAAGGAACCACCATGTGTTTGAGGGGGATCTGGCTGTGGCAAGCTTTGGTAAAATGATACAAGAGAGCAAAGTGACGATCCACATGATTGGAGACAAACAAGCCTCAGAGGACTGGTTTAGAACAATACATGACATCTTGTAATAAGTAAAGCCTAGGAGTAGTTGTGGTCTCTATGTCAAGCAGAAAACTTGTAGTCCTTTGACCCTCAAGGCTCGGTCCGAGCTCGAGGTTGGTGTATATTCTCATGTTATTAATACTATCCACTCACAATTGTGAGTTTTCCCAAAAAAAAAAGCCTAATTGAACAACCATAGTGTTTAAGAAGGTGCCACTTGTGCAAGTTACTCAAAACACGAACATTGAATGTCATGCATTTAAAAGGACCTTACATCTCTCAAGAAATGTATGTACACGATAGGATGCATGGTTACATCATGTCAACAAAAGCCTCGTGAGAATGCTCCATAAGAGAAGAGTTGTTTAAAGGATGTGCCACAAATGAATTGAGTAGGGCAAGAATGATCTTAATCCAAGCATGAACAATCGATTTATTATCTTGCAACATTCCCAATAGATTCGTTTCAAGAGATTGCAGACCAACAAAAATTTAAGTCAAGGGTGGAAATTGCTTAAAAGGTTACTTAGGCTATTTCCAACCTCTTGATTATCAACAATATGATTTTTTCCTTAAAGGTTGGCTGACAATGATGAAGGCATTATGTTTTCCTTCATCACATGCTTTTGATGGTGATCAGGAGGAAACACCTCCTTCTTTGCACTGCCATTGATCATGGATTTCGACAATATAGGATAATTTGAAGGGGGGACTTTTGATAAGGAGGTTTCAAGTGAGTCTCTAGACACTCTGATTGCATGTGGCCAAAGAAAACACCAAAAAAATTATCCCATTTTAAATGATGTCTACCAATGAGAGGATCCCCATGATGACCATATATAGCAGATGGAGTAGATCAGTGGAATATGTACATGAGTATCTGATAATACATAGAATTTATTTGAATCAGCTTTTGGTTTGGAAGACAAACCACCTTTCCCAATGCCAAAAGTAGAAGCAGATGTTTCTACGCACATGAAAAATTTTCAGTCTCCTCCAACATGATTGTGTCTTTTGGATGTGTCGGCTATTTGTAACTTTTTGTAATTCAAGCTCAATTTAGCACTTTTTAAGAAATAAAAATCCTCAATCTCTATCCAAACAAGACATTTTGATCAAACTTTGATAATATGAAATGAGAGCCCATGAGACAACATGTGTTGTTAGTGTATTACAACCGCTAAGAATGAGGAAACTCATAAAAACTATTGCACCAAAAAAGACACGATACTTTGCCTATCTTTTGAACAAGAAATCTGCCCATTGGCTACATCTTGTGTTGAAGGCTTGTTTTTTCCAATTACTTCAACAAGTTTTATTTTAGTAGCTTGTGTGGCATAAATAGTGCTTTCTCTAAGTAGACAACAAGGATGGAGTCTACAAAAACATTATGAGTTCATGGCACCATTAAACTCCTTCAAAAATCAAGACATTCAAAAGTGCAAGATACATAGTGGAAGGATTGGTATATTTAACAGAAATACAAAATGATTAGGGACAAAGTGGGGTGTAAAACACTTAAATCAGAAAGGGTAGTGGCCTTCTGATCAGAATTTTATGTATATAAAAAACTACTAGTATGTGACCCATGCGTTACTGCGGTCAAGGAAACATGGCATGTATTCTCATAGGGCTATCTTATGTTTCAATTAGAACACTATCAATACTCTCTTTCTACATGTATAGTCTATTGTATTTCTAAAAATGATGCATGACACAACCTCTTGATAGATTTTAACAAACATGAATATATGTAAGATGCTCAAAGCATTCTTTAAAACCAAGCTTGCGAGCTTCTCATAAACATTATCATTCATGAGGTGCTAGCCTTTGTTCAACAAACTTAGGAGTGCTCTTCTTCTATTGGGGTGGATAGAGAGAGAAAGAGAGAGAGAGAGAGAGAGAGAGAGAGAGAGAGTCCTCCTTTTGGTCTATATGTAAGATGATGCAAAGCATACTTTAAAACCAAGCTGGGAGCTTCTCATAAAAAATTTCATGAGGTGCTAGCCTTTTTCCAACAAACTTAGGAGTGTTCTCCTTCTATTGGGGTGGGTAGAGAGAGAGAGAGAGAGAGAGAGAGAGAGAGAGAGAGTCCTCCTTTTGGTTTACCTTGATCTAGCAATGCTATCAAACTTGATGATAGAGATTAGATAAGTTAGCATGGTGTGAAGAGATGAATGCTAAGAGAAGTCAATGTGAATAACTTTTCTCGAAAACGGAGTGGGTTCTAGAATTGGTTTCAATGATAGGAACACAATTGAATTCAATGTCTCTACTCCACTCTCTTACTTGCTTCTATCCTTGCGTCTTTATTATAAGCAAGACATGATAGTAGTGCACATCATAATTGCCTATAATAAGAAGGATGTCTCTTCCTTTGTCTACCTAGGGTTGACAAAAGTGCTACCAAGTCAAGAAGTACAAACTGGGTAAGCTAGCAAGTTCTTAAAGATGAGGACCAATGGTTGTTACACAATAATGGCTGCTACATTGTGCAAGAAAAGATTAGGGCTCATAGTTTCCAAAGTATCAAGAAAGTTTCAAGTTTCAAAGAAATGAGTAGGCTTTCTATTAATATTAAGATTGTGATTGACCCTTCCATCTATGTTGCTCTCTAGATGACTCGCTTGCATCTCTATCTATGTTTTTTGCACAAGCATAGTAATGGTTTAAATCATCGCCTAATCACAATAATGCATAAGTAGCTTAATACAATAAGGTTCGCACTATTTTTTCATTTACACTTTAACGTCACTTGCATCTTTAAATGTGATAGAAGTGAAAGTAAAGTAAGGTTGCTTAGTTGTTTATTTTTGTAAAAGTTTTGGCCATTATGTTAAACTGAAGGATGTGGTGCAAAATGAAGTTGATGACCTGAAATCATGCATGCCATTGATCTTTCTCTCCCTCTCTCCTTGAATTACAAAAGCACGTTCCTCTTTGTAAGAGCATATTGTATTCAACCATTTACATGCTTGAGACTATTCCCTTATACACAATCTATATCATTCCAACCATTTGGCTTAGCTCCTTAGCTCCTACTCCCTTACATGTGAGACCAAACATTGAGGCAATGTAGGAGAGAGTCTTTTTGTATACACATTATATCCTTTGAAAATTTGAGAGTATGAATACCATACCCTAGTTTAGTGTTCAACTTTTGATCACGTCAATTTTTGTTTTTCTTACATTTTAGCATGGATCACGACCTACATTTCTTTCTCTCCTAGAAACTTTATGGACTCAATTTGCTAGTTGCCACTATTATATCCATAGTAGGGGAGCATCTTCTTTATGGAAACTTTAAAGATGCCACCAATAAAGAAGATGCCACCATTGAAATTAATAAAGAAGTTAAAGAATATTCTAACATCATAGAAAAAACCTCAAATTATTTCAAAGATTTGAAGCATCTAATAAAATTAAAATGATATATAAATGATACACATAAGTCTCTCTCTCTCTCTCTCTCTCTCTCTCACACACACACACACACACACACACACACACACACGATGTATGTTAGAGTTCAAGGCTCTATGAATAGATATTTCATTGAAATTATTGTTTTTAAAATATGTAAATCTGTGTGTGGGTGTGTGTGTGTGTGTACATAGATACATACGTATGTATACATGTATATATGCATACATATACATATTATATCTAAAAATAAGGAAGCAATTCATCTCCAAAGCCTACATAACCAACTCAAATTCTAGATTTAGCTTCTTGTACTCAAAGATAATCAGTCTTCTTATGAAAATCTACAAAGTTTTTTATCGTTGGAGAAATTTAATCTCACAACCAAGGGTATTTTGGGAATTCTGAAAGATTTGAAGGGAATTTGGGATTTTATGACAAAATAATTGGGATATTTTTGGGCTTTTTGAAAATTGAGGGATATTTTGGAAATTTCCACAACT
This sequence comes from Adiantum capillus-veneris, assembly GCF_014529385.1. Lineage (NCBI taxonomy): Eukaryota > Viridiplantae > Streptophyta > Polypodiopsida > Polypodiales > Pteridaceae > Adiantum > Adiantum capillus-veneris. Next base: position 134,510,787 of record NC_140935.1, on the reverse strand, counting down.
TAGAGGGGTATTTTGGTAGTTTTTCTTTTATATATATATATATATACACACACACACACACACACCTGTTGGGTGGATAGTAGTTTGCATGGACTATGATTGGTCTCTCTCTCTCTCTCTCTCTCTCTCTCTCTCTCTCTCTCTCTCTCTCTCCCCCCTAGATATTCACTTTGGTTGAAGACTCGTGCAACTTTTAGTGTCTTTTTAAATTGTTCCTACACCCTTGAATACTTTGCAATGTCTTTCTCTCTCCTTACTTCTCCTTGCCACATCACTCGTTGGGCACTCAAAAATTCTCCTCTCTCTCTCTCTCTCTCTCTCTCTCTCTCTCTCTCTCTCTCTCTGTGGGTTGATTTTTAAAAGGCACCCTTGCGTGTCAAAATTTAGAGAATTATAGGTTTTTAAGCATGGCCCATATTTTAACTCTTAAAAATAAAAAGGACAAAATATCCAATGTGGATGGGTTTCCTAACCTCACTCTTATCTTATTGCAGACATAGTGAGAACCACAAACAAAATTGTTAATCCATGGGACGAACCTAACTCGACTAGTGCATAGAGGCTACAAGAGGGTGTCGATCTCTTGGAAAACAACAAAAAACTCGCATCTAACACAAGCTACACTCAAATGACCTAAGTCATCAAAGGCTAGTCACTAATCGACAAACAAAACATGATCGTCACAATATCGAACGACATCTGAATGTTACGAAACTTCTAGGACCAGTAGATAAGAACTAAGCACACTGCTTAGGGTGTCAAATCTCACTTTTGATGAAGTGCAAAAAACACGATTATTAACAGCAACGAGATTTCGACCTACTTGTTTCTGATCCCAAATGCATCTAAATGTTTAGCAATGATGCCCCAATACCCCGCCTATGCTTACTTTGTGATTTCCTAGCTTAAATTCCTACTTATGATGAGATTAGTAGGATGCGAGCTAGCGACGACAAAATCTACGATTTACCATGATATGTTTACGTCAATGCGTAGATGTCTTACATGTGGTTGCAACGCAATAGACGGCACTGCAATGTGACAACCGACAAGGGAGTAGGAAGCATGAGAAGGAGAGAAGTGAGGTCCGTCAATTGGGCAATCTCTCTCCTCATTTGGGATGCCAATGTGAGGGTTGGTTTTTATCAGGCATTTCATCCATTTCTATCGATGAAAAACGTTAGCTATCCTTTTAAAATTACACTATAATGCGAAGAAAACATAATATCTTGGAAATTGAAAGGGCTTGAAGGATCCCCTTGATGAGATATAGTGCTGACGAGCTCAATGATACAATCTCTCTCTCTCTCTCTCTCTCTCTCTCTCTCTCTCTCTCTCTCTCCTTCTGCTTTGGTTTTTGATTCTGTTTATCCTATCTTCCCTTTTGTTCACCTCTCGTTGGACCCTCAGTCCTTAACTGAGATGTAACGTTTTGCTTTTCGGTCCCATAGGTCATATTTGACCTCCGTGGACGATAATTCTCTCTCTCTCTCTCTCTCTCTCTCTCTCTCTCTCTCTCTCTCTCTCTCTCCCCTTACTTTCCATAGATATTCAAGTGTTAAAGACTTGTTGTGTAACTTTAGCGTCTTTGTATATTGTTCTTACACCCTTAAACATTTTATTCTCTCTTTCTTCTCTTCTCCCTTCTACTTGCTGCCTCACTCGTTCGATGCTAAAACATTTTCTCTATGTGTGTGTGTGTGTGTGTGTGTGGGGTTGATTTTTGATAGGCACCTTTGCTTATCAAAATTTAGAGAATTTATTGATCTTTAAGCATTTTTCACGGTTTAACTCTTAAAAACAAAAAGGATTATACATCCAAAAACTGGTAAAAGGTACATTAACTGAGTAATCTCTCTCCCTATTTGGGGTGCCAATGTGAGGGTTGATTTTTGTTGGGTATTTTTTTTTTTTAATGGGTGAAAAATATTAGCTATCCTTTTGAAAATACACTAATACTCTAAGAAAAACGTATTATCTTAGAAATTTAACTTGGTGTGTCACTATATATAAATTTTGTATATCACGTGCGTTCAAGGACTATTTTAAACTCCTTATATGTGATTTTTTGACAAATAATTTAGTATGTTAAAAAATCCAATTACATTTTATGGTACCTTTTTATATATGAAAATGTGAGAAAAAAATTAATAACCCCTTCTGTTGTACTCACGTGATAGTCGCATAAATATTAAGTGACCCCTCTCCCCCCCCTTCGAGAAATTTGAAGGACTTGGAGGGTGCCCTTGGTGAAACGGAGCCCTATGAGCTCAAAAGAAAAATCTCTCTCTCTCTCTCTCTCTCTCTCTCTCTCTCTCTCTCTCTCTCATGGTCAATAAGATGGATAACCACTCCTTCATGTGCATATATTTTCTCAAAGTGAAACTACCCCAAGTCGACACCACACTAGCTATTTTCTTTTTCAATTTCTTTAAAGAAAAAAACTTTAAAAAATATATATATCAATATTGGTCTTGAAAAAAACCTCTTGAAAAGAAAAAACCAAATATATCTTCAAAAATTAAATTCTCATTAAATAATAAAATCGCCACTAAATTTATCTCTTTTTTGTTATGTGCATTTAAACCAATACATTTACTCTATGTAGAGGAGAAAGTCTTTGACTATCTATGACTAAAACACTTTCTACTACTAAAGAAAAAGAAATTCTTTTGATTTTACATTCTCACAAAAGCTGAAAAGCTGCTTGTTGTTTCTTACAATCTTACTCTCCCTTTTGCATTTTAAAGAGGTTTTCTCTTAAATGAAGCAGTGAGTGACACATGGAAGGTCTCTTCGTCCTTGAAAAGTTTAAGCTGCATCATAAAGAGTATAGAAGATATAGATTTAAAGTCTTAAAAATTTGAGATATATAATAACTTTATTTATAACCTACAAAAACTCACTTGTATCTTTTTCTTTTTTTTTTGCAAAACTTACAATTGTGAGTGGATAGTATTAAGAACATCATAAATATACAACAATCTCGAGCTCAGACCGAGCCTCGAGGGTCACAGGATTGCAAGTTATCTGCTTGGCAGAAAAACCACTACCACTCCTAGGCTTTCCCTATTACAAGATGTTATGTATTGTTCTAAACCAGTCCTCTGAGGCTTGTTTGCCTCCGATCATGTGTATCGTCACTCTGCTCTCTTGTATGATTTCACAAAATCTTGCCATAGCCATATCCCCCTCAAACACACGGCGGTTCCTTGCTTGCCAAATATGGTGCATGAAGTAGTACCTAATTACTTGAGTGTAGACAAGAAGAGCAGGACTTCCCAACCTGTTACTACCAAAAAACAGATCATTCTTGAAGAACTTAATTTGCCATGTCCTTTGAATCCACTTGCATATTTTCCCAGCCATCCCTTGATTGCCTGGCATCCCATGAAAAGGTGGGCTAGGTCTTCACTAGCTATTCTGTACCCCGAGCAACGATCGGACCCGATGCCTCTTTCTTGTACCTTTACTCTCGTCGGCAGAGCACCCCACATCACTTTCCACAAAATTATCTTCATATAATGAGGCCACCTTGGCTTCCAGATGTTCTCCATGACTTCCTCCCACCGCAACTCACTTGTATCTTAAAGGAGTGATGACCTTTTTTTATTACAAGTTAAAAAGAAACCTAAAAAAGAAAAACAAGTGAAAGGGTCACGATGGCTTTCTAAAAAAAATAAGAACGTGATAAAGTCATTAAGTTGAGTTTAACTAGAATCGGTGTTCGGGAAAGGATTGCCTCACCTTAGCCTTGAGCCGGCTGAATCGAAAATAGCCGGTTGCATACCATGGTAAATGGAAGTAAAACGGTGAAATATGTGAGAAAATAGTTCAAAAATCTTGCAAATTTATGCTAGTACTTTCGGTTCGCTTCTTTGTGAATGAGGAGGAAATTTGGCCAATGGTCGCTTAATAAATTAGACTTTCTTGATTATTGATTAGAATTAATTTATAAAATGCAAGAAAAGTCAAGCCATGGAGACTGTGAAATGAAATGTGAAATAACAAGGTGAAGAGGCATGAAGGCATGTTAAGCTAAGGGAGGAATGAGATTTATGGAAAGTAAATTTAAATGAATGTCTACAATCACATGAAATTTTTATTGTGTTTTGACGATAGAGCTTCTCTTCTAAGGGAAAGAAGGCTTGCTAATTTCCTTGTGAGTCCAGAAAAGTATAATTTTCTTTTGTGTCAATGGGTAACCTCCATGATACGGCACATTCCTTTTTGAAATGTCTTTCATCGGCTCTCGTGAACCCAACCATAATCTCGAATGGTTTATATCTCAAAAAAAGCTCCGCTTAATTAATAAGGTGAAAGGTGCACATTACACACTATTATTTGAAAACAAAACAAAAGAAAAACAATAAAATTAAAAAAACACGTTAAAAACCAAAACAAAAGAACATATCAATGTTGTCATTAAAAAAGATGGCTTTAATAAGCATAGAGAATAATAAAGCAATTTAATAATTTAATAAAGTGAATCTTGGTGAAGTCTTTAAATAAAAGGACATTTTATAAGTGAGGGTATATAAAAAAAAATTAATCAATACTTCACATTATATACGGATCAAACTCCTATGGAGCCTCTTTAATCTTTTGTTCTACTTCACATTATGTATGGATCAAACTCCTATGGAGCCTTAGTCTTTTTCAACATGCCAAAAAAAATGACAGCCTTTGGGAAATAGCATTTGAAAGGAAATGCTTTCTTTCTCTTTAATTTTTAAAGGGACACATGTCAAGTAAACAAATTTGAACGACGTTCACCCATATGGATACTAAGGCCTTTAATAGGCCAAAAATAACACATCAACGTGTGTGTGCGTGTGTGTATGCGCGCTTGTGTGAGTGTGTATGTGTGTGTGTGTGTATGTGTGTGTGTGTGTGTGTGTAGAAATTACTAGAATTATGCAAGGTGAAGCTTCACTTTAACATTCTAAAACAATAAGTAAGTGTAAAGAGAGGGCTTATCAAACCCATCCCAAAAACAGAACTGTTGTTCTCAACTGAAACATTGGCGCCCTATAACAATGATGTCGGTGGCCTACAAAATTATAGCTAAAGCAGTAGCCCTTAGACTAGCCCCCTTACTAACAAAGATCATCTCTCCCCATCAACATGGGTTCATAAAAGGAAGGTCCATTTATGATAACATCTTGGCAGCAATGGTGGGCATTGAATACGCAACTGCCACAAAGCAGGAGTGCATTCTACTGCAGTTGGACCTGGACAAGGCTTATGACAGAATAACATGGACATATATAGAAGCCGTCATGGAAGCTCTGGGCTTTGGGCCTCACCTATGCCGGTTGGTACCTGTACTAGGGGCTGGAATCCAATCAGAGCTCCTATTCAATGATAGAATTGTGGGCTCATTTGAGGTCAAAAGGTCTATCAAGCAGGGATGCCCTGTGGCCCCCCTACTTTTTGCCATAGGATCACACCCTTTAATCATGACGCTCGAAGCTAGTGCGGAACGAGGGGAGTTGCAAGGCCTCGCTTTGCTAGAAAATAGCCAACTCCTAGCAAAACTTTTTGCAGAAGATTCTCTCCTCTTCTTGAAGGCGTGCCCCCAGGTCATCAAAAAAGCTCTGGAGATTGTGCAAATATTCTCAAAAGCTTCGGGTTCCTAGTGTAATATAGAGAATTCAAGGCCGATCTCCCTATCGAAAAACTACTCATTTGACCATTCTGTCTGGTCGGAGGAGATTGTCACAAAAGGGAATATATTCAGGCATCTGGGAGCCCCCTTGGGGGTGGACGTGACTCACAAGCAAAGATTTGAGTGAAAATAAAAACAAAAATGAGTAGGTGGGAGTATGCGCTTCTCCCTTTCCCAAGTCAGATAAAAGTGATAAATGCATTTATGATTCCTTACATTGCCTTCACTAGCCCGCTTCTCAAGATGGCTAAGTGTCACTGGAAAGAGTTCTTAAAACCAGTAAAAAGATTTTTATGGAAAAACAACACAAAATCCTCCAGGCCATGGCAATGGGCCCGGTGGGAATTAGTTGCTCGATCGGTGAATCAAGGAGGCCTCGAATTCTCAACCCTGTGGCCCATGCAGAAGCTTGTTGCGCTAAGTTTGTTGTCTCCTTGGCTAAACAGGATCAAGTTTGGGATGTCATGGTCAGAGATATGATAGAAACATCTAAACTTGGCTCGGATGGTGGAAAGTGGAGAGAGGTGGAGGTTCATGACAAACTGTTAGTCCCGGAGTGGTCTACCTTAAGACTGGGAGGCAGCTCAGGAGAATTGGTAAGAAAATGCAAGAGAGCAGCAGGAGTCTTAAAGTGGGGGGAAGAAGTTAGATACTTCAAGAACTCCATTTTGCATTGGTCCCCTGGCTGTCCAAAGTTGTAGATCTACCACAAACTCCCTATTGGATTGCGACAGCTAGGAAACTAAATAATAAGGGTCTGAAGCGGCTTGGACACTTCTGGGACAGTGGCAACAAGAGTTGGAAAACCATTGACCTTCTGGTTACCCAGTACCAACTCAATAGCTTGGAGGTCTTGCTGGTCCATAAAGTGATGAAGGAGCTTGACAACTTAGTGATGCCAATCTGTGATTCGGTGTTTGACTAGAATGCCTGGAAATGGCCGCGAAGCAGTCTATTAGGGAAACCCCATCCTAAAAGCATTTATCAGACAATGTCTAGCCCCCTAAACAAGCTATGGAAAAAGCAATGGCCAGAGGAAAGGTGGGAGCAAGTATTGGAGTACATATGGAAGCCAAAGGTTCCACAGCACATAAAGGTCTTTCTATGGAAGGTAATTTGGGGTGCTCTACCGACGGGGGTGAAGATTTAGGAGAGAGGGATTGGGTCAGATTGATGCTTGGGGTGCAAGATGACTAGAGAAGATCTGGCCCACCTATTCATGGACTGCCCAACTATTCAAGGCCTTGAAGGGAAAATATGCAAGTGGGTCCAAAGAACATGGAAAATTAGGTTCTTCAAGACTGACCTATTCCTTGGAGGCAAGAATTTAGGAAGTCCTGTCCTCCTCGTCAACACTCAAATCGTTAGATATTTCTTTTTACATAATGTATGGCAGACAAGGAACCGCCGTGTGTTTGAAGGAGGTTCTGAGGTGGCAAGCTTCGTAGAAATCACTCAAGAAAGCAAAGTGCTATTATGGATGCTCGGGCGCAAGCATCACTCAGAGGATTGGTCTAGGACTACTTGTGCATTGTTGTCAGCAGATGGAATGCCTAGGACGGTGTAAAGATCTCAAAAGGACAATTTTCTGGACCATGTGTATCTGTGGGGGTGGCTGCCCTGATGTAATTATAGTCTCTGGATGATGTCATGGCTCAACAAGAGCATGACCTTGTAATTATTTTGGGCTGCTCAATATAATTCACTCACAATTGTGAGTTTTGAAAAAAAAAAACATTCTAAAACAATATAGAATGCAAGAAAAGTCAAGCATGTCATGATGTGAAATGTAAGGGTGAAATAAAAGGATCCACTTACTATTTTAAAACTGAAATAACATTTAAGGCAAGTCTCAATCATCACTGAAAACATTGAAAGTATGCCTAACTAGACACTCCTCTAAGGCTTCTTTTAGAAAGCCAAAAAACCCCACACCTTATACTTGAAAATTAGCAATACAAGAATGCAAGATTACTTTGGATAGTGGTTTTAAGTTAAAAAGGAATGCAAGATTACTTTGGACAGTGGTTTTAAGTTAAAAAGGTTGTAAGATGGACATGGATAACTGAAGGGGATCGGGGAGCACCACAGACGGAGAGTGAGAGAGAGAGAAGGAGACACACACACGATGTGGGTGGGGAGACTCCAAGAGTGAGCAGCCCCCTATACACTTATGCTATGTATAAGGTATACAAGTCAGTGGGCGCCCAGACTCTGGGCGGCCGGGCAAGGCACAGGCGCCTATACCCCAACAACCTCCCACTTAAAGGCGACTGTGCCTTTAAGCAAGGGAACCTAGTCTAAAGACTACAAAAGGTGAGAGAAAACCGCTCTCAACCGATGCCCACTGGCTGGCTGTGATCGTGTGCATCCGGCTGTCCTGCTCCTGTGTAAGTCCATACACCACCAGACATACCGCACACGTACTGCAAGTATGTACGCAATACCTGCATACCTCCCTCGTGCACTATGCCATCATCAGTCAACAAACGACTGACAATCCCAACTACATATGCTCCCACTGCAGCTGCGATATCCGGTCTCAAGATCAGCATCTCATACATGAGACCACCGAATGCCGATGCAATGCTAGCGGGTCTTGCTAGCTCTACGGAGCATGCATCAACATATATGTCCCTGGCAATAGGCATCTCTGACTGACAAGGCGTGTCAGCCACATGCATCTCCTGACTGTCCGCAAAAGACGCATCAACCTGTCGTGCAATCTCAGAGCAAACCAGCTGCTCTAGGTGTCTGCTGGAAGACATATCCTGCACAACTATATCCCCATGCTCACTGTCGAGCATAGAAAGGAATGACTACATAATCGCTGACATCTCAGCCTCCTCTGCAATCATCCACTGCAAACATGACCACTCAATCTGCTGTGACTCACTAGAGCTCTCATGCTCTAACTCCGTATGCATAGACTCTTGCACAACGTCCTCCTGTCGTGACTCACTAGAGCAAGACCGCTCTACCTGTCTATCCTGCATAGAAGTATCTCGCACAACTGACTCTCTGCTTTGCTCAGTCACTAGCAAAGCATGCATGTTTGACTCTGTCACCTCTCTGTGTGACTGCTCAAGTCGTGCCCAAACTGTGTGCACAACGAGCTCACTACTCTGCACTCCATGCAAAGTACCCTGCAACCCACAAGCAAAAGAGACTCGCCTGCTCTCTCGCTGTCTACCTGGTTGCGTGATCACAGAGACAACACCGTCTCTCCCGTGATCCACATGCAATGGGTAACCTGTACCACTCCTGGCACCTCTCGCAATCACTAGCGAACCCAAATGCATCACAAAATCTCGCTCTCGTAGCAAAATCTGACATCCATTATCCCGTAACTGTCTGACTGAGATCAAATCCCGTCTCAGATCTGGCACATAACGCACGTGACGCAAGGTAAATCTCATACCACTGGGCAAGGACAAACATACGTCTCCTGTACCCTCAATGTCATACACAGCACCATCAGCCATGTGCACACAACCAAGTCTCCCACTAGAAAACGTGCTAAACCACTCACGATGCGACGTGACATGGAATGTAGCATCTGAATCTAGTAACCAATGTGAAGACAATGTGCAATCCGATATGCAATCCGTAGACATAAGATCGTATGAAGACAAGCTAGATGTAAATGTGACATCTCCATCACAAGCATACTCAGTAACCACCGTACTGATCTCACTAGCATCTGTCATGCCCAAATCTGCATCACGCATCTGTCGCCTCCGTTGTCTCAAACGCCTGAAACATCGACGCCTAATGTGCCCTCTATGTCCACAATGCCAACATGTCAAGTCTCTATGCCGTCGAGACTTGCGTGTGGGACCAATCTCTCCCATGGACATAGAAGTGGGACTAGACTCCCCTGTAGACATGGATGTCGCGTACATAGCATGTAAACTCTGCCATAAAGCATGAGTTGTAGTCTCCCTCGAGACCTGCCAGTAAACAGACTCAACCAGATGCAAATGAATTGTAGACATGGCTAACTCATCAAGATCCTGCCAATCATCATCACGCATAGACTTGGGCTTCGCCGATAAACCAAGCAAGGGTTTATCTTGCCCCAAATCTGCCAATGCAACAAGCATATGCTCCTTCCAAGCAACAAAATCTGCACCATCAAACTGTGTCAGACCATAACGCTCGAAGTCAAATGAAAAATCAGCCATAATGCTCGCAAAAGAGCAACCAACAATGAGTAGCAAATGTCAACCAAATCAGCCCTAAACTGGCTCGAATCGCATCAACAAAAGTCTGCAAATATGGCTGTAAGATATGGCTGCAAATCAGCCCCAAAATTCAGCTCTTAAACAGCTGCATAAACAAGTCACAAATGTGTCCCAAATCAGCCTACAACTGAGCCATACATGGACACCTGCAAAGAGGAAACAATGGCTGAAAATTCAGCGCCCACATAAGCCCTCAAACCTACCTGTAAACTTGTAAACCTGTAGCTGAAACCTGCTGAAAAACCTCAAGCCATTAGTGCTCGAATCCGGCTACCTAGCTCGTAGCCACACAAGCATACATCACAATACTCACTCCTGTGAGTGTGCCAAGATAACTGTACGCCTGTCAAACCCGTGAGCTAATCACCAAGTCCACACTGTGCGGTATCGATGCATACACACGCACAAATCTCCCACCTGCAGAGAACACCGCACGCAAATGCTGAGTGCAACCTGCAATCTCTACCTAGATCGCATAAATGATGCGCATAAAACTCCTGGGAAAATTTCGCCAGAGTTTCGTCAGTAAAACGGCCACAAAACCAGTAACCAAATTGACTGCACGCTCAAAACCATGAGCAACCAAAGCGCATCAAACCGTACTCCAAATGCATGCACCAATCTCCACACTTTGCATACATCATTGCAAACACCTGCAAATCTAGTATACAAATATCTGCTCTACCTGTGACTGCCAAAAAACATGCTCGAGGCATACATTGCCGAGCTCAAAATGCAATCACATTAGTCTCTCTGAGCATCAAACCACATAAGGCATACATCGTATCCTCCCACCTGTGAGGAAACTTGCAGAAAATATCACTCTCACATCTGAGAGCAAACCATGTGTGGAATCCTCGACGCACAATAAACAACTGCTGCTGCTGCAGAAAATTCAGCGTTCAAAATTTTAAAATTCTGATATGACGAGCGCGTCCAGAGCATGCCAAAACCCCAAGGTAGACTCCTGGATCATATGTATCCGAGTCCGGGTGTGAAAGCTATGCCAAAAACAGTGTTTTTGGGACCCGAAAGTGCACAAATAAACTTGCTGCTGTACCTGCTGTAATTCAAAGCATAATTTTAGCAAATAGACATCACCATCGCTTCCGGAGCATGCCAAAACCCTGACCTAGACTCCTGGATCATGTAGATCTGACTCTGTATGACGGAGCTACGCAAAAAACTGCGTTTTAGAGCTCGAAAATGGCAAAAACGAGCTGCACACAGTCTTGAAACTGCTCCTGCTCCACTCTGCGTGCTGCAATGTCCTCTCAATGCAAGCTCCAACGCAAGAGCTCTGCCACAACAGCATCCAAGCACTCGAATGTCAAGCTCTCCTCCGCCGAGCACTTCTCTAACGAGCTCCACTGAGCTCAAAAGCTCCTCTCACCAAGGAAGCCGCAACCGCCTCCTCGACCAAGCTTGACCACACCAAGCTTCTATTGCATTCTCACAGCAAGTCTTCTGCTTTCTTAATCTCTCTACCGTCAAGAGAGAGCGAGCTATCGCCTCGAAGCTCTCAAAGCCGTCGTGCTCTCCGCGGTCACCATAGCTCTGATACCAATTGAAGGGGATCGGGGAGCACCACAGACGGAGAGTGAGAGAGAGAGAAGGAGACACACACACGATGTGGGTGGGGAGACTCCAAGAGTGAGCAGCCCCCTATACACTTATGCTATGTATAAGGTATACAAGTCAGTGGGCGCCCAGACTCTGGGCGGCCGGGCAAGGCACAGGCGCCTATACCCCAACAATAACAATTGATATAGTCCAATGACACGTGCAAAACATATTCAAGGCTAATATATATGTTGTCTTGTTTGCATGGATGTAGGTAAGGACTCTATCCTTTCTTGGAATTTTTTTTGGCTTAGCTATTGTTCGTCACGAATGTACCCGACTCTTGTCACATTAAAGAATAATCAGTACAGAATACCCCATGTATAAAAACATCAAAATGAGACCTCATTTTTATATCTATGTACAAAAATAATTTAAAGAGAGTTGTTTTTGTGCTACCCCTTATCACTTGTCTAAAGCCAGCTTTCGTTTGAACTATTATGTTCTTTTGTGTATATGTATTAATTTAAAACAACAACACAGACGTCCTACACACAAGGCTCTCCCAATTTTCTGGGAAACTGGCTTTAGAGATTTTGTTGGACTATAGAGCTATGTCAGACTCACTGTCTATATTTCGTGTTTAGGTTGGCTAGTGTTAGGTGGTTTCAACTTAGACTAGAGTTCAGGATTCCTGCTCACAACTATAGTAGTCTTTTGACTTTACCTGTTTTAGGGCTGCAAGTTTATCCACTTATAATAACCTTGATTATATAATTTCAAGTACACTCTCAGTATAAAATGACTGCTCGCATGAGAGTCATCCATGAACTGAAGAAACATGCAAGGATTATAGAACAAATTAGACTTTACCTAAAAGATCATCCCTCTAAAAAAACCCGTGCCCCTAGATCTAGACCCTTTCTTGCCCGAAAGGCCAAAAGCATTGTAATCTCTTACCTTCTAACTCTTCAAAACGTTTGTTACAGGCCTTATCCCTCTCCAAAGGTATGGAGTTAACTTCCAAACCTCTTTCCGTGGCGACTGCCCTTGTCTTGCGATGTATAAGCAGCTTGGAAGCATCACAACATATCTATGAATTAGTCCTTGCTTCTGACAAGAAGTCTTCTATTTTACACATGCTCTCTTTTAATGACTAGGTCAAAATTTGGCTACTTTAGACAAAGATGATAATGGTGTAGCTATGATCTCTCAATAAAACTTTTGCAACTCTTTATACGAAGATTGATTCTCCTTCAATAGAAAATGATAGAAGTGGGATTTTGCATGGTGTTGTGGGCTCTTAAGATGAAATCGATCGTCATTTTTAGATAGAGATGCCGCTATTTGTGAGCTCATTGGACTTAAAGATAGAACTTTATTATCATTAAGATTAGAGTATGCAAAAATTGGGGCAAATCCTTCCCAAAATGATACAAGGGTATATTGGGAATTCTAGAAATTTGAGTGGTATTTTGGGAATTTCTACAAAGGGATATTTTGGTAATTTTTCCATAAATTTTTTTGGTGTGTGCACAATACTCCTTCTACCTGCTCCGCTCTCTTTTTATTCATTCATTATTAAGATGCTTCCATTCTCAAGGGCATCTTTGCCCTTAGTCTTAGAGAAAGGCTCCCTATTCAAATAGATCTCCGCGCGAGAGTCGAGTCCAACCCCCTTAAACATTGACCGCTTCGACAACATAGTAGCCAACTCGAACACTCTTAGCTTGTTGGCAAATCCCTCGATCTAAGGTTAAAGAAATAGAACATCCCCCCCCCCCCCCCCCCCCCCCCCCCCCCCCCCCCCCCCCCCCCCCAGCCTTCTGCCTGCTACTTGCAGCTGATTGGCTCGCACCTGTCCTGCTCGTGGCTGGCTTAGGGATTGTCGCTAATTCCTGTCCATGCATGCTACCAACCTGAAGTACTTTTTGCGCTCTCTCCCTCTCTCTCTCTCTCTCTTTCTCTCTCTCACGCTACAATCAGCCTTCTACTCACAAATTGCATGAGGTGTAGATTCTCCTCTTCTTTTCTTTTACAAAAATTGTAGCTCCTAAAATCTATTATACTGTGTTTTCAAGACAACACGAAGGGGGAGAGAGGAGGACAAAACTGATCAATTGCACGAGCAAGTCCTTCAATTGAGAGGCCGCTCGAATAAGTGGAGGTCTGAGAGAGGGAAAAGAACAGCAGAAGCCATGGCTACTTCCTCGCTACTCTCGCTCCCTCATTCGTCTGCCTCTTTTGCTACCCACCTCTATTCTCTGCATTCCTCCTTCCTATCCCACCGCTATCACACTTCTCCCGCTCTCTTTATCTCCCCTCGAGCTTCCTCTGGCGACTCAGCCCCTAATGGCGCCTCGAAGCAGATCGAGGTGCTCTCTCTCTCTCTCTCTCTCTCTCTCTCTCTCTCTCTCACACACACACACACACACACACACACACACACACACACACACACACACCATAATCCAGTTTGTTGAGCGGATGGGTTTTCTGTTACACATCCAGCTGACTGAAGGAATGGGTTTCCTTGACAGATTGTTTATGATCCTCGGTCGAAGTTTGAACAGCTTGCCGGTGAGCTTGTCAATCCTCGTCGCAATATAACTCTCTTTTCTCCTTGCAAGGTGCGTGAATTTCAATTATCATGTAATGCTTCCCTTGCCTGTCATGTGCACGGCGTATCGTGCCATCTCTGCTCCTCATCATTCTAAGCGCTTGGTTGATCACTGAGTCGTCTAAATCACATTGTTTTTAGCTTCTTTGAACAGTTTTGAATAGGCAAGCTTGGGCTCACGTTGTTACTAAGAGGCTGCAAGTCTACGTGCAATGCAGATTGTGATTGTGAGACTCAAGTTGATGTGGTGGCGCATTAAGCATCAATTATGATAAAAAAAATCAAAGCTTTCCTGCCATGAGATGGAAGCCATTGTTGGTCCTCTTGTTCATTACTTGCGGATTGCCCGTCTCTCTTACCTTGGTGCATCATCATGTCCAGGAAAGAGTAGAAACCTTAAGACAAAGCTCCCATGGTGGTCAGTACCTCCTCCAATCAGGGTGAGTGTTCTCAATATTACCGACCTTAATTTGGCTCCTCTACCCCACATATGCAGACAGTGGGCATGTCACGCATGGGTGAATAAGACCGATAGGTGCTGCCACTCAGGTCCAAAGCAATTGTGTCGTGGTCGTTCATACATAAATGCTCACATAAACGAAATGCCAAATGCCTTCCTCAATCTTTTGTTTTCCACTACATGCTATTTCACAAGCCTCGCCACCGGGTGATGATATTAACCTTCAATGTATGTCAGAGACTGCCAAAATTTAGGAGAGACACCAGATCCATAGAGAATGTGACCAAAACGAAGTTTATAGGCTGAAAATATGAGTATACCTCAATGAGAGAACCGCCAACGATAGTTCAATGAGATCCATTGCCTCCTAGAGTCCAGAGTCCAAAAAACTCCTCAAATGCTCCACTTGCCTGGTCAAAGTTGGAGAGGCGGTGAAGATGGGAGTGCGCCCGATGTGCGCTAAAGCAACGGCGGGAGTAGCTTTTAACTTTAGGCAACAGTCATTAGCCTGGTTAGGGGCCAAACAATTGTTGGTAGGTCTCGTAGCAACAAGAGCGCAGATGCAAATTACGAAAGCGTAGGCAAACGCCAACTGTAGGGGGCCACTTTTACAGTCAAGAGGATGAATCCAAGGTTGAAAATGAAGAGTAGGTAGGTATGGGGTCGTGATGAAAAAACACAGATGCAAAATAAAAACACCAATTGCTTTTGCAGTCCGGAGGATGATTCCAAGGTTGAAAATGAATAAGTGGTAGGTACGATGGGGTTGCACAGCAACAAAAATGCAGATGCAAATTACGAAAATGCAGGCAAACACCAATTGTTGGGGGTCGCTTTTGCGGTCCAGATATTGAATCCAAGGCTGAAAACTAAAAATGCTGGGGCTGAGGAAAAAGGACGAAGCAAATACAAGATCCGGTCTAGATTTCCACCAAAACAGGGGTTGCTTGGGCAGAGGGGGGGCAGATCTGCCGGCTGCCTGGCATAATTCAGCAATAGACATGAGTTTTTGCGTCAGATTCTCTCTAATGCTTGCAAAATGAAGCTACAAGGTGGTTGCGTAAAAACCTCAGCTTTGATTTTTCCTGATAGAGCTCCACAAAATCCAACTGTGCAACGATGTGTGCAGAAACAAGGTTTTTCGTGAGAATCCTTCAAACTGAGGGTTGATATAAGATTGAAAGAAGTTATCGAGATGAAACCTCTTGTAGAAGCCTCCCAAAGCTATCGTAGGGTGTCCAAGCAATCCTCAGCTTTGTTTCTTTGATACCATGAAGGAATGAAGAGAGGAGAGTAGATAGGGGAGACAAATGAGAGAGAGAGAGAGAGAGAGGTAGTGAGGCAGCCACTTGTATGGAATGCATGTGTGACAGATGCAGAAGGCTGTCAGCTAGGCAAGAGGACTCACATTGATTGGGTTAAATGGATGATGGGCCATCAAGCCCTTGACGCCGTTGGCCAAATGCTTCCTTGGTTGGGGCACAGGTTATTGGAGCAACCCACGGGATCTGCAGAGGGGTTGCTTCCCGTATGAGAAAGATTGATGAGGCCATTCCACCCAACTGGCATGCTTTCATCCAGGGATAGACTTCTTTACCTTCTCATCAAGAATGGTGGGTGTATTTCGATCCCCTCTCAGGAGCCCCGATTCTTGCTCAGCAGGGGACTAATCTTCAGCATCGCTGGGACTGGCCATCATGGATGTTACATCAGATTGGATTTTCAGGGTGAGGTTTCCCCTGATCAGTAGTTGACTGCCCATTGGCAGCCTGTTGGAGTTGTAGGCTCTTTTGAGAGGAGATCATGTGTCAACCTGTTTTCACTATTGAGGAGACTCCACTTTGGAGACTATGGATTTGGCACGGCAAGCCCCTTGTTTAGTTGGACCGTGATCGTGGGGAGTGGCACTGGCCTTCGTTCAGCGATGATGTAACCACTCTATTCTTTTTAGAGTACATTGTCTCCCTTGGGAGGAGGCTTCTTTTGCGAAGACGTCATCCACCTCACTGTCCACGCCAGTCAATGGTGTGGCAGGATCAACGCATCCTCCCAGCTTTCCAACGATAGTTTTGGTCTTGCATCTGGACCCTCTGGATCAGCCGCAAGATATGTTTTTTCATGTGGATGATAGCTTGTGCTAGATTGCCTGTAGGCACTTGGTCGGCAGTCACTTGTCATGATCCAACTTGTCCAATATGTACTTTGGAACCCGAGTCTTTGAAACTCTGTTTCTGGGTTTGTCCATGTGCGCACCCAATGTGGTAGGCAGTTTGTTGCTTTTTGATTAGAGTGGGCATCTACGATGGGTTTGTGACGTGGGGGGCAATTTGCTTACTCTATAGATGATCCTAGATGCAGGTCACCAGCTGGATTTCTACCAACGAAACACAATTTTCACCACAATATGCAGCATAATGCTTTGGACCATGTGGAATGCTCGATCTGCCCACATTCTGGCTGCGGTGCTGAGTCTGTCACAAATTGCTGACGTGTCAAGCCACTGAAGAACATATCCAACCTGCAGAATCCGGCCGAGGGGCCCAAACCCTAAGAAGTAGAAGCAGCAGCAGAAGTTTTACCAACTTGCAAGGTCTTGCCGAGTGGCCTATTTCTGAAGAAGAGTTCTCGCCAACTTATGGGACCTTGTCCGATGTGGGGCCTAAGTGACTAGAGACATTAAAACCAAGCGAGACACACTCAATCTCTTGCGTAAAAGATGATGACGTGGCAGTTGTACGGATGCCCGCGATTTGCGCTGACGTGCCATGTGGTAGCCTGTACGAATTTTCGCGTTTTACGCTGGCAGATGCTGACGTGGCAAGTGTATGGATTTCGGTGATTTAAGCACGGACAGCTTTTAGCGCCAGTTTTTGGGCCAAATTGTTTTGAGTTTGAAGCTTTTAATGTAACTGCTTTTCATAGGCCAAGCGCCTCTAAATATGTGCAGAGGGGTCAATCTGTGGCACGCTTCTGGGTGAAGGTGCAAAGCGTGAGTACCGGCATTGTATTGAGTTCAAGCAATATAAAGAAATACCGAAAGGGGCGCCAAGGTTTGGGGCCAGTGCTCTCTTTGGGTGGAACTTCGCCACTCCCCGTCTCGTGTGTTGTGCATCTCTTTCAGTTCAGTTGTTATTTGAAGTGTTTCAAGTTGTTCAGTCTTTTTAAAGTTGAGTACTTGTTTTAAGTTTTAGCCAAGTAAGCTGCGTAAACTTATTATGCGCGCTCCCTTTTCTAAAAACATTCTACGTTAATAATGTTCATTTCTATCTAGTTTTGTTTCGTAGCAAATAAAGTGATTTAGGGATTTATTTATTTATTTTCTCTCGTGTCCCTTGCTTTTATAGTTTCATGAGTGCTTTATTCCCTCTTATAATTCGTGAGTTCAGACTATTATGAACTTATGAAGGTATATATCTTCGTGTCCCGACCCTTGACTTATTAGCCACTCCCACCCTTATTACATCGTGCATCGGGCGCGCTCCCGTCTTCATCATTGTGTCTTACATGGCATAAGCCATAAAGATCACTTGTGAGAGAAGGATCAAAGATTTTTTGAGTCACTGTTTTTCTCAGAGGCAGTGCCATGCAGTGGTAGAAGTCTGTAGTTACCAAGCCGCTCACTCCAAGGACTTTGCAAGCTTCTGGCAGAGAGGGGTATCCTAAAATGCTTGTCACGGAAACCCTAGCGGATTACAACTTGCAATCTTTGGACATCTCTCACCAAGTGTCTCTTCTCGAACTGATAACCTTGGAGACCCAGTGTGATTGCTATACCCTAGGGCTATCATCAGTGCCACAAGAACACTATCTATTGTTAGACTTACACCACTCTGCTGCTTCACATAGGTCTACGGAATACTTCTACGGCTGGTATGTCTCCAGGCTGGCCACCCATGCATAGGTTGCACTTGTGTCCGATCGCCTAGGTTTGTGGTGGCCGCCCGCCCAGTATGGACTCCCTTGGTGGGGCTGGGGGGTTCCCATCTTATTATCTGATATCTTAGATGTATAGGTCTTTTGCTCTGGTCAGTGGGGGGCTTATCGCCCCCTCTTCCACACACAACGCTCTGTGTTCTCTCTCTCTCTCTCTCTCTCTTCCGCACACGCGCATTCTCACATGGTATCAGAGCTTCAATCTCTCCATGGGACCAACGCTTCACCATCAGCATGAGGTTCTCCTCCCAAAGGATCAAATCAGCCAGTGTTTTCTGCCCATCCGCAGTGTTTCTACAAAGATTTGCCATCATTTTGCAAAAGCCAGGCAAGCGATGAAATATGGAGAGTTTTCATCGCGGAAATTCACCTCTCAACCTGCGTTTTCTGCTATCAACATGGCGATCACCAGATCTGCAGCCAGCGCTGGCCATTCCCAGACTTTTCGTCACCGGAAAACCCCTCTGCTTGATCTGTGTTTTCAGCCAGACCTGCGTTTTTGGGATCTGCTGCGTTTCAAGACAGCGTTTTCGCAACAGAGGGGGAGAGCTAGCCATACCCATTCGGATCTTGCCTTTCTTCCCGGTTTTGCATCCGGTGCATTGCCTGTCATCTGCTACAGATTTCAGCCATACATACCTGCTGTTTTTTCTCTGTTTTCAGCCCTCCGACGGCTGTGCACACAGAAGTAAACCCTCCCCACACCCTCTGCACCGCTCTGCACACAGAAGTAAACCTCTCTACACCCTCTGCACCGCTCTGGACCTTGCCGGGCGCGTATGAGCACGCTGAAAATCGCTGGACAGCAGCGTTTTCATCACCTTGCAGTTGCGTTTTTAAGAGGCCAGCAGCCACATGGTTTGTGTTTTATTACAGAGGATGAATTTACCTCCTGCCAGGACACCATTTGGTGGTGGTCCGTGCGGTCTCTTAGTAACTGTTGTAGTTGATGGTAGTTTCGACGTCGGCTTGATCATCTATGGGCGTACTATCCTTGGGAGATCCATTCATTCCAGCCATTATTCGGCGGTTGCACACTCTAGAGGGGGTTGTGACTTGTGGTTTGCTATGGACACACATATGCACTCATAAGAGGAGTTCACACGAGAAATGGCCATGCTCATGGCATATGGGATTCCGACATTTCTAGTGAAGACACCACCATCTTGGGTGGACAAACACTTAGCACTTGACCTCAATATCAATTGCTTACACAGGAGCATCTACATGGACTTAGGGAGAGGATCTTGGATCTCTTCTTGGACAGGTTCATTACTTGGATCTAAAGAGTGGAGTGGGACTCCAGTGCTTTGGACTCTCTTAAAGAGTTTACCGCAAGATGCCAGGGTCGCCCTAGCCTGAGCGTCTGTTTTCGCTTCTAGGCCATCGCAATTCGAGCATCAGGCCCCCCTGCGCGAGCCTCTCCACCCCCCTCCACGCTGTCTGCTCGCTGCCAGCCGCCTTTCTTCCTCCTACTTTCCCTTTGTCCACACCCTTTAATTTCTTTGGGCGGCCCTAAGGCCCCTTGCCTTGGGCAGCCTTTGGTCCTTTGCTCCATTAAGGCACCACATTTGGCATGCGCATCGACCAAAGCATTGCCAAGCACAACATCTTTCTCCAGCAGCCCCTGTCGAGCAATCTCATTATGAATTATCTCTTCCATCTCAATCTCTTTGGATAGTGCCTTATGCCCTCAAGATTCAAGTAGAGGTGATTGCATTTTGACGAAAGACCTTCCATTCGCATTCAGTTAACAAGCCAGAGCTTCTTTGCCACAGCTGTGTTGGGCATTCCCGCAACCAATGATCTCCGAGAGACGACACTTTTGAACTGAAGCTCATCAAAAACCTTATGTGCTTTCGTACGGGCACCACATCTAACATATTTAACTTCCAAAGCACGTGTGTCTCCATTAGCCATCTGGCATACAACTCAACTAAAGCACTACCAAGCACAACATCATTTTCCGGCATTCCTTGGTTGAAGCTTAAAAAATGCCAGATGGCACACCGATCGAGCCGACCAGACTGGTACGGAACTGGCTCTCGGTGAAATTTAATTTGGCGATATCTTGGTAACCATAACTCCGATCACTGATCTGAAAAGACCGACGCGCTCTCCAAAGTGAGCACTTCATGCGTGTGCATTCACTTCATCTCAAACCTCTCAGATGCAGTTGTCCAATCTGGTACGGATCTGCAATTGACTCAAACTTCAAACTACCATAACTTCTTCGCCGTAGCTCCAATCGACGAGCCGTAAAGACAGGCCGATAGAGCACTCCAAGCACTGCAGTTCTAGACCATTCCCATCTGTAATCACTTCAAGAAGACTCCTTTTTAGCATCAGTGAGGCATCTATTGGCCCTTTAAAGCCGCATCTGGCATACATAAAGCATTAAACTTGGCCTATTACCAAGCCCTGAACAATATTCAAGAATCAGGTAAGCTTCAAATAAGCTCGACGTGCATTTTTCTGGTATCTTTCTTAGTATGGGAGCGGAGCTGCACGACATCCACCCCCTCTGAACGTGCACAGCCTCTGGTCTGTGCCAACTGCACTTAAGAAGCATCATCAGACTTGTCGTTTGATGCATACATAGCATTATCTTCAGGAGCTTGATCTGTGTTGAAATCTTCAATATTAATCTCACCTTCTTGTTGCTTAAACAACTTAACTCTCTTTCCTGCAATAGGCACCTTGAGCTCAGTGCCATCAAGCTCACATAACTTATAGATCGCATTATCATAAACATGAAGTACTACATATGGTCCAAACTATTGTTTAACCATCCTTCGCATAGCAGTGTACTGATTCTCCACGCTATTGTCATATACAAGGACCCAATCCCCATCTTTAATAGCCTGAGGTCGTAGTCTGTGCTTACTATCAAATGCTGCTTTATTCTTTAACCTTGCTTCTTTACGCTTTACTTTAGCCTGTTCAATATCTTCCTGACGCCTCTCAAGTTGGCGAATGCGCAAAGCAAGCAAATCTTCTGTAGACATACCTTCTTCCCATGGCATATGCCCTATCAACTACCTCATTTTTGTGTTAATTTTTTCGATTTAACGCTTCTTTTAGTGCTAGGCTTCATTATGGTTGAGTCTGCCCTTGATCTCCGGAGTCATGACAGAAACTCAGTACGCTGAACTCTGTGTTGATGTATGGTCATGTGTGTGTACGTGTGGTGTGTGTTGTGTTTGGAAGCATATGTTAGTACCTAGTTCTACACCCACTATTGGGCATTGACGACATTAGTGGGGATGTCGTGGTATTTAGTCAATACTATGCATGATGGAGCTGATAGTTATATTGTCTTGTGGGTGACTACCATGGGTCTATACTTGCACTTTCCTTTAAGGGTGAATCTGGTGTAACAAACTGCTGACGTGTCAAAGCCTAAAGAATGGAGCCAACTTACAGATGATGTGGTTGCCCGAGAGCAGAAACCCTAACCCTAATTTCTGCCAGAAACCCTAACTCTAAAACGTGCAAACCCTAATTTTAGAAACCCTAAGAAGGACAAGTAACAGAAGAAGCAGTCCTACCAACTTATGGGGACCCCGTCCGATCGGGCCCCAAGTGACATAAAGGCATTAAAAATAAAGCAGAACACGCTCAAAAGGCTTTGCACATCAAAATATGATGATGTGGCACCTGTACGAACGTTCTGGAATTCGCGACGGATTTTTAGGGAAATTCCAAAATTTTAGGAAAGTGTTTTTTTTGGGTCAGCTTTTCATATTTGATGCTTTTAGGCTTTGGGCCTGTAAATATGAGCCTTGGGGGCCCTCTCTGGCACTTTTTAGCGCGCAGATTACAGAGCAGGTGCTCCTTGGCCGTTGTACTTTGCGAATCAACAGTAATATAAAGAAATACCGAAAGGGGCGCCAAGGTTTGGGGCCGATACTCTCTGGGGTGGAATTCCGTCACTCTGTGTCGTGTGTCGTCTCTCTCTCTCTCTCTCTCAGTTCAGTTGTTATTGAAGTGCTAAAAGTCTGTTCAGTCTGTTCTTTTCTATTGGCATGTGGTTCCCGTCTTGTGACAGTGGTATCAGAGCATTAGGCGTGTGCTTCTGTGAAAGCATACCGGTCCTACAAAAGAGCAGACAGAGCTATTGGAATTATTATGTGAGGTATCTTCGCCCAGCTATTTGAATTATTATGTGAGGTATTGTCACCAGGAGGTGTATTTTTCCTGTTGCCTTCCGTAAATAAGTACTAGATATTTTTATTTGTTTTTATTTTTACTTGTTTTCCCCGGAACCCTTGAAAAGGTGCAAGTGGACATTGCATGGCCAGTGTGAAACGGCTGTGGCCGAATAGGTTTCTCACAGCGGGAGTCTAGGTCAGTCAGTCTGGAACTGGTCGGACCAGTTAGCACTGAATTCTGATGAGTATGGAAGCCTGTGTGCGCCAAATGAAATCTGGGCCACTCGGAAAGTCACTTACAACTTTATAAGTCAATGGGAACTAGAGAATTAACTCAAAAGGGGCAAACTGGACACATGGCGGCTCTTGGTGCAGTTTTCCACTTCCATCAGCAAGAGGGGGCGCCCAATTTGAGAGAGGAGGCTGATTTGACTCATAAGTGAGCTACAGTGTGTGTATGAGCAGTGGGTGCAGGTCTACAACTTTAATGGAAAGCTTGCCTTCTCCTCTGTCTCATGTAGCGCGATGACTTGCTCTTGTGCATCTCTCTCTCCCCTTTGGCACATATGGTAATGCCCCACTAGTTGGGCTACTCAGATGAACATGTACAGTTCTAGGGGTTTATGCGCGTTTGCCAAGGCAAGAGCCTTCTGAATAGGAACCGGATTAGCTAATTGCTAATCCCCCACAGGTACGCACAGTTCCATCGCGAAAGATTGCGAGTTTGGGGAGTTTTCTCACATGAAAACTCGTCCAATTCACAGGGGAACTGTCCCATTGTGTGCGGGAGCCCTTGGGACACGCATAGGCGTGTTCGATCCACTAAAAACAATCCGAAACAGCGAATTACAGCCTGCTGTGTTTTTCTGCAGGTTTAGGGTTTCGCACCTAAACTGCAAGGGAACACTGGGGGAGCCTCGTGAGAGCCTTGGGATGCGTGTACAGGCTTTTAGGCACCCGGTAGTGAAAAACAGCGTATTACAGCCCGCTGAATTTGTGTGACAGCTCACCAGAAAGCTTCCAGATAGCAAGGGAATCCGTCCTAGACAGGTGCTTTTGACCTATAGGGATTTTTGCGCCGTTATGTTGCCAAAATCAGGTCGAAAACCTGCGTTTTCAGCCCTCGCTAGGTTTGGACAGCTTTGTGAAAGCTTGTGCTAAGTGGTTGGATCGTCTACCTTAATTTGAATAAAGAAATACCGAAAGGGGCGCCAGTCTTTGGGGCCTACAGGGTGTCGGTCTCGTGTGCGTAGTGACATTCTAGTCGTTGGACGCAACTGTGTTCTCTTCCCTTCTCAGTGCTCTGTGTAAAGTTAACAGGTAATTGAAATAGTACCGCCCTCTACGTTGTAAAGGCCGGTTATATGGTTCCATCGACGGGATAGTCACTTTTTCTTCAAAAAGTGCAACGTGGATTGTTGTGGGTGAAAGCAACACAGAGCTTATCGTTATGGCAGAGAAGAGAGACCAAATACCTGAAGAGGGATCTTCCTCACATGGCATGGAGAAAGTTCCTTCAACTCTTCAAGAAGAGGGCATGTTGTTTAGAACTCAACTGCGTTGCTGCATGGACATGTTTCAGCAGTTGGCCAACAACCCAAGGATGCAGGGGTTCTTACAGGCTACGACACGGGGTTTTCAGCCTCCTACACAGGGCATGACTGAGCCGTTGCAGGAAAAGGAGATTTCCAATGCGCAGAGGACTCATGATGCTCGAGGGAAAGCCCATGTGGTTGAGCAACTAGCGGTGTCCAATGATCCAAAGCAACTTGCTTTAGCTGGACAAGAACAGTTTGTGAATGGTCAAGGGAGTAATGAACACGCTATGCGTCAGACCCTTCCATTACCTAATACTTATCCTGGTTATTTTGGAGGTGGTTCAGTGTTTCAAGCTATGGCTTGCCCTTCCACAGGTTATATGCCAGCAAATGTGTTCGGGACAATGCAAACAAGCATGGGTAACCCTGTGTACGCGAACATGGGTGTCCAACCAGGTTTCCAGGGTGCCTATGGCCAGTTTCGAGTGCCTGGAACACAATTTGGTATGGCTGGTTTTTCGCAGCCATACGTACAAAATGCAGATATGACAGGGAAAACAGTTTATGCCAGTGTTGGAATGAACACTCATGGAGCACCACTGTTACAGGCACCTGTTTATGATAATGTGGCTCCTTTGAGTCAGCTTAAGGATTACAAGGAAGGTGGGCAGGAAGTGAAGTTTGAAACTTTCAGAGGAACTGAGGATCAATTGAAGGCTTTGACCTTCATACAGCAGTTCGATGCAGCTTATGCTGGAGGAAACTTCACGGAATCTTCAAAGATACGCAAGGCTGCCACTTTCTTGAAAGGGAATGCGCTTCAATGGTGGACCGCACTGTTGAACCAGGGTCAAGCCCCAACAACGTGGGTCCAATTCAAACAGCTTTTTGTGCCTGCATGGTTGACAAACACTTTTGAAGTGGATGTGATGACAGAATGGCACGAGTTGAATGCTAAACAGTGTGCGAATTTGGAAGAGTACAATAAACAGTCACCTCTTACAGGTTTGTGCCATTGTCAGAACAAATTGAGAAGTACTGTTGCGGATTGCCCAAGAAAATCAGGGACTACTGCCCAAAGACTACTGTCATGAATATGTTTCAGTTGATAGAGAATGCAAGAGTGGCCAGCAATCTCTCGAAGGGAGATTCCGATGGATTTAATAGCCACAAGAAAGGGTCCCAAGGCAAACAGTTTTCATCCAAGGGCAATGTTGCAGCAAAGCCTTCTGAGCCTCCCACAAAGAAGCCCTCCACTGAAGAAGGTGATACGTCAAAGAAGCAGTGTAAGTCTTCTTCGGGACGAGGACAAGGACAAAAAAGGCTTTTGGCAAAACTGTTGAAGAAAGGAAAGCTCTTAGGGAGGCCAAGAAATGCTACATTTGTGAACAGGAAGGACATTTTGCAAATGAATGCCCACAGAAGAAGTCACAGGATAAGGATGACAAGTCAGACCATAAAGGGAAGAAGCCAAAGCCAAGTGCAGGACTTGTTCCAGGTTTGGTTGGAGACCAGCCAAACACAGATGCCACGGAGCTGTGCAGAGCTTGGGGCAAAGTTAGAGACCAGACAGTGCTGGTTTTCTTTGATCCAAGAGCCCGTGCAAATTTCATATCACCAGAATTGGCATCAAAGTCGGGCATTCGTGCAGAGGAGATGGGTATGATAGGGGAAGCAGGTTTGGCATGCCGAGGTCATTCAGAGCCTGTTACTCCCATTTTGGGAAAGCTTCGTCTGCACATTCAGAGCTATGTGGATGCGGAAGAATTTCATATTATGCCACTTGAGGGCTGTGATGTGTTACTGGGTATCCCATGGTGTTACAGGTTGCATGCTATGGTGGATACTTACAACAAAAAGATTACCCTTGTACATAGAGGAAAGACTCATGTTCTTGATGTAAAGCTTAAAGGCGAGTCTGTTCCAGTTGTTTGTGCTTCTGCTATTTCATCTGTAATAAAGAATCATCTTTCTGCGTACTTGATCTTTGCAAAAGAAGTACCCCAAGTTGTATCTAATTTGTCTACCTTAGATAAAGACAGGTCAACTTTTTTGAGTGGTTTAAGTGATTGTTTTTCAGACTCTTTGCCAGGGGAGTTACCTTCTGAGAGACCTGAGGATCATACTATAGATCTTGTGCTAGGTTCTAGTCCACCGAATAGACCACCATACAGGGTTAGTGCAGCCCAACAGAAAGAGATTATGAGTCAGGTCAACAAGCTTTTAGAGAAGGGGCTGATTCAACCCAGTTCATCCCCTTTTTTGTTCACCTGTACTCTTAGTGCAGAAGAAGGATGGTTCATGGCGCATGTGCATTGACTATCGCGCCTTGAATAAGAATACCATCAAGAACAGGTTCCCCATACCGAGGATAGATGACATTCTTGATCGGCTTGAGGGAGCGTCATTGTTTACAAGGATAGACCTAAAGAGTGGCTACCATCAGATACGCGTTAGGCCAGAAGATGTCCATAAGACTGCGTTCAAGACAACATTTGGTCTCTATGAGTTTCTTGTCATGCCATTTGGTCTCACAAATGCTCCTGCCACGTTTAATAGAATGATGGACATAATTTTTAGACCACATAGAAACTTCGTGGGTACCTTCTTTGATGACATGATTGTCTATTCGAAGTCCGAAGAGGAGCATAGGGATCACTTGATTGCAGTTTTCAATGAGTTACGTAAGAACAGGCTACTCATAATGCGAAGAAGAGTGAATTCTTTTTGCAAGAAATCCATTTCCTTGGGTACATTGTTTCAAAGGATGGGGTACGCATGGATCCCGCTAAAGTGGAAGCAATTAGGTCATGGCCAGACTTGAAGTCCGTACATGACATTTGAAGCTTTCTATTCTTATGTTCCTACTACAGGAGGTTCATCCGAAATTTTGCTGAGATTGCTTCTCCACTCCATGCACTATAAGGAAAAGGAGTTACTTTCAAGTGGACAGCCAAGGAAATTTTAGCGTTCAAACACTTGAAAGAGAAGCTGACTTCGGATCCGGTAATCATTTTGCCAGATCTTTCAAAACCTTTTGTGGTTCAGTGTGATGCGTGTGGCCATAGTCTTGGTGCAGTTCTAATGCAGAATGGCCGAGTAGTCGCATATGGGAGCAGAATTCTTTTGAAGACTGAAAGGAACTTGCAAGTCTATGAGAAAGAATTGCTGGCAGTAATTCATGCTCTCACTAGTTGGAAACACTACCTGCTAGGGGCTGATTTTGTTGGCCAAACGGATCATCAAACCTTGCGATATTTTCTCACACAGACGAAGTTGTCTGAGAAGCACATGCGATGGGCAAACATCTTGTCAATGTTCCATTTTCAGATTGTGCATGTGCAAGAGAAAAAGAATGTGGTGGCTGATGCGTTGTCACGAAAGCTCCAAATTTCACCAGTGTCAATTCCGTACCATTGTGAACTAGACGAAATGAAGACACGATATGCTGAAGATTCATATTTTGCAAGGATCTATGACCAGCTTGTTGATGGGCAACATCATGAGCACTAAATGCTTAAGAATGACTTTCTCATGATGCATGGAAAGTTATGCGTTACTAAACAGTTACGGCCAAAGATTTTGATGGAAAGTCACGCTCCACCTTATGCTGGGCATCGTGGAATTGATGCGACAGTGAAAGGGGTTGAGGCATTTTTCTATTGGCCAACTTTACGTCAAGATGTTGACACATTTGTAAGATCATGCTTAGTATGCCAAAAAGTCAAATTTGACAGACAAAAGCAACCGGGATTGTTGCAGCCATTGCCGATCCCTGATAGGCCATGGGAAAGCATAGCAATGGACTTTATCTTTGATCTTCCAAGAACGCAAACAGGCAATGATGGGATTTGGACTATCATTTGTAGGTTCAATAAGCAGGCCCATTTCATTCCTGTGAGGAAGAAGATAAAGCCAGAACACATGGTCAAGATATTCATGAGCAATATCTTTAAATACCACGGGATGCCTCACTCAATTGTTAGTGACAAGGATCCACGTATGACGAGTCTTTTCTGGAAGGCATTGTTTGAGAACATGGGCACTACGCTAAAGTTCTCTTCTTCGTTTCATCCGCAAACTGATGGACAGTCAGAAGAGGCAAATTCTAGTTCTGGACCTGCTCAAATGTTATGTGTCAGAGCGTAAGGCAACTTGGGAACACCATCTGTAACAGACTTGGACACTCCAAGTCAAGAATCAACCGCGACAACACCAAATAACCACTTCAAAACAATTCACAGATCACAATAGATTTGCACTGGCCCGGCGGAGTTCCGTGCCTAGAGATATTGGCCCAAAGACTGGCGCCCCTTTCGGTATTTCTTTTTGTATTAATCAATCATCAAAGTACAAGAGAGTGGCTCGGGGTTCACTCTTAGACTCTGCGTCCAGATTCTCTGAGAAGTGAAGCCCTTACCACTTATTTAAAGATACAAGGGATGCCCAAAAGCAGAGCCCCAAAAGCTTTTAAAATAAAAAGCATCAGTTCTCTCTCTCTCTTAGAGAGTCTTTTCTCTTTTTTTTTTAAAAAAAAAGAAAAATTCGTGTCGCTCATCATTTTCATTTTTTAAAAATAATTTTAATTAATAGCCTCCGCGATTTCCGGAAATTAGGGTTTTTGGCAGAAATTAGGGTTTGCAGGAATTTTAGGGTTTTTGGCAGAAATTAGGGTTTCTGTTGTCTGCCACGTCATCACTTTGTGACATACCCCCCTCTTGAAAGCATTGTAATCGACCGCGATTACGCTTGCAAAACCGACAAAAGCCATAAACCGTCTTAGCAGACACTGACTGTTAGTACCTACGTACTAGGAACACACATCTAGCACATGTACAAAATCGACAGTCACATCACACGACATCACAGGACATCACCAGACATCACAGGACATCACATGACATTCAACATTCATTCGGATCTTAGACCATGATTTATCGGCAATGTAGCTAGCTATCACATCTAGGTCCAATCGGGACCTCATCGATGTCCGATTGACTAACCCCTATTGCAACCATGTCTATTCGAGATCAATCAGACCAAAATGCTGCAGTCATTTCGTCTATCAGTTCCTGCACTCACAAGAAGTCAAGAACAAATCAGTATCATTATCAGGAATTCCATTTCATAAAGTCATCTAGCAGAATACTGTCAGCTCTCAGTATCCCTGAAGCTCAAAGAGACATCAGTGACTTTAGTATCAAAATCGAGGCATCTGTTGACAAAGGAGCGGAGTGACTCCCCTCTTGTGCATCCCACTGCACCAGATCTCCGGCCAAGCTGAATTCTGGGTTCCGTTTGGAGTAGACTATGCTAAACCAAAACATCGAGGTAAAGTTTCACAATCCGAGGAGTATCTGCTAGGTCCTCCTCCTCCATCCACTTCGCATCAAATGCAGGAAAGTTCTTGAACTTAACCAAGAACCGCCTTCGGACTTTACCTTTCTTCGTATCGTTATGTGCCAAAATCTGTTCAAGAACAAGGATCTCCTCGTTTTCTTCCACTTCGGGTTGCTCATCAGGCTCCCCATCATCAGGCACATCACCCTTAATAGGGCTCAAGAGACTCACATGCAATGCATTATGAATCCTCCAAGTATCTGGCAGTTTCAATCGGAAGGAGACATCATTTATCTTGTCAGTGATCTGGAAAGGTCCGTAGTATCGCATACTAAGCTTTGGAAAAAGCCTCTCCTTTCCCTTTTTTCTTTCGTAGGCGTGCCTTCTCAAAACGTAAGAGCACCCAATCATTCTCCTTCAATTTCAAGTCGCGACGATGGCGATCCGTTGCCTTTTTCTGTCGTTCTTGAGACTCCTGCAAGGTCTCGCGAACCTTGGCAAAAGGCGTATCCAAATCTCGCGAATATTCATCCGCTTCAAATATCTAATCTTTTGTGCTGAGGAAGGATGGAACCTTCGTAGCACTTTCAACAATCTCACATGGCGTCTTCCCCGTCGAAGAGTGTATCGTGTTATTGTAGGCAAATTCCACCAAAGGTAAGTTCTTTTCCCATTGAGTCTTCTGATCCGAGATACAAGACTTCAATAAATCTAAAATCACTGAATTGGCAATCTCAAATTGCCCGTCAGTCTGCAAGTGGAACGATGACGAGAACTGCAACTGCGTGCCAATGTTCTCCAAAATTGCCTTCCAAAACAAACTCATAAATCTGGGGTCTCTGTCGGAGACAATCGTCTCAAACGTGCCATGTAATTGGAAAATGATCGTGATCATTCTGTGTTCTCGGGAGATCAAAAATGAAATCCATTTCAATATTTTCCCAAGGGCGGGTGGGTATGGGTAAAGGGTGTAACAATCCCTGTGCCTTATGCCTGTCAAACTTGACCTTCTGGCATACTGCGCACAACTCTTCCACATCCTTTTTGAGTCACGGCCAAAAGAAGTATCTCTCTACCCCTTTCATGGTGGTAGCAATGCCACGGTGACTCGTAAAAGCTGGACAATGGCATTCAGTCATAACCTTTTCCCTCAACGGCTGTGTAACGCACAACATAGTCTTTTCCATCAAGTAGCCTTCCCGAAGGGAGTATCCAGCTACTGTCTCCCCATCCCGTATCTGTGTGAAAATATATGCAAAATCTGTATCTGTGGCATATTGATCGACCATATCCTCGAAGCTCCTATGATGTATCGCGGAAACAGCCAGAACCAACGGTTTCCGAGACAAAGCATTTGCCACCACATTCTTCTGTCCCTGCACATGGACAATCTGGAAGTGGAACTGTGACAAGATGTTCGCCCATCGCATCTGCTTTTCCGAAAGCTGCTTCTGTGACAAGAAGTAGCGCAAACTCTGATGGTCTGTAAAGACAGTAAAATCCGCTCCGAGTAGGTAATGCCGCCACTGAGTAAGAGCATGGATAACCGCCAAAAGCTCTTTCTCATAGATCTGTGCTGTCATCTCCGGCCTAGAGAACAAACGGCTCTCGTAAGCTATGACATGGCCTTCTTGCATCAAGACCGCACCCAGACTACGACCACAAGCATCACAATATACTTCAAATGACTTCTGCAAGTCCGGCAAAGTCAAAATAGGTCCCGTAGTCAATTTCTCTTTCAATGTCCGAAAGGCAGTCACCTCTGTGGGTCCCCACAAAAAAGGTACTTCTTTCTGTGTCAAGGTATGCAAAGGGGAAGCAACCTCTGCAAACTTTCGTATGAACCGCCTGTAGTACGAACAGAGTCCCAAGAAGCTTCTAACTTCATGGACATTCCTCAAATCGGGCCAATCACGGATAGTCTCTATCTTGGCCGGGTCCATTTGCACTCCTGCTGCTGACACAATGTGTCCCAAAAAGTGTATGTCTGGTAGGAAAAATTCACTTTGCTATGAAGTATGATCGGCATAAGACGCCTGGGTTGCTACAACCTTTGCCTGTGCCTAATGAACCTTGGGAAAGTATTGCCATGGAATTTATCATGGACCTCCCTAGAACTCAGACTGGAAATGACGTGATCTGGACCATTGTGGATAGGTTTAGCAAGCAAGCACACTTTATACCAGTCAAGAAAACGATCAAAGCAGATCATATGGCTAGGGTCTTTCTAGCACAGATCTTTAAGCATCATGGAATGCCTAAGTCTATTGTGAGTGATCGAGATCCTCGCATGACAGGAAATTGTTGGCGTGCCTTGATGGATAATCTTGGTACAAAGCTGAATTTTTCATCTGCCTACCATCCTCAAACGGACGGGCAAAGTGAGATAGCCAATTCCATAGTATTGGATATGTTAAAAGCTTATGTGTCAGACCGGCAATCTGATTGAGAGAAATATTTGCCTCTTGTCGAGTAT
Source organism: Adiantum capillus-veneris (assembly GCF_014529385.1). Classification (NCBI taxonomy): domain Eukaryota; kingdom Viridiplantae; phylum Streptophyta; class Polypodiopsida; order Polypodiales; family Pteridaceae; genus Adiantum; species Adiantum capillus-veneris. The sequence continues at coordinate 134,478,785 of NC_140935.1, read as the reverse complement.
GCGTATAACAATACCATACACTCATCGACGGGGAAAGCACCTTTTGAGATTCTTTATGGTAAGCCTTTGCTTCCACCCATCCTTTTAACTAAGGATAAGATCTTTGCAGCAGATGAATTTGTCCGGGATTTGGACACCGCCTACGGGCAAGTTAGGAGAGCTATCCTACGCTCTCAGGAAAAGCATAAGAAAGCTGCAGACAAGCACAGAAGGAATCTAGACTTAACAGTCGGACAGTTAGTCTTACTCAAGTTTGAGAAGGCAAGACTTAAGAAACAAGCGTCTCATAAGGGGAAAGTGGTAAAACTTTCTACCCGTTATTATGGGTCGTTTAAGATCACTGAGCGAGTGAATGATGTCACTTTCCGATTAGAGCTACCGCCTAATTGGAAGATCCATAATGCTTTCCATTTCAGTTTACTCCGGCCGTATGTGGGACCGCCTCCGAGCCAGCCTAGTGCTGAGGAACCTCCCGAGGTTGAGGAAACAGAAGAAATACTCCAACCGGAGCAGATAGTAAGTCATCAGAGCGGTCTCTCAAATCCGGAAAGATAACACGGAAGTATTTGGTTAAGTTTAAGAACTGCTCGAATCTAGATGCTCAGTGGATGACGTAGGAGGAATTAGCAGCTTATCCCGAGATATTGGAGGTATATGTCCAAGCATTACAGTTGAGGTCAACTGTTTAGAAGCCAGAGGGATGTTGCTAATTGGACTATTTTCTTATTTTTAATGATTAATCTCTTTTTTTATGATATTTTATTATGTGCACTAAGAATTGTTAAAAGATTGTAGCTACAAGAACTGCCATCAGGAACGGACAACTCTGATGTGTCATTTGATGGGTGACGGTAAACATCTCGAAGGAGTTTCCGTAAGTTCGGTGGAAAGGGCCGGGTTACGAGTGCCCCTGATGCGTCACATGATGGGTGACGGGTGCATCAGTAAGGGGGCATTCCGTAGGCTAAGGAGAAATCCGGACTGAGTAAGAAAATACGCGTAAGAACGCAAGCACAAGAATAAAGATGGGTTGGATGAATCTTTCTACGAAAAGTAGGAACAGTCGCGGGAGGACAGATGTTTTCCCGCGAGGAGTCTGTGTCTGCATTGCATATGTGTCGTGTCCTGCACCCGGGGACGCCTGGAATGTGTCCGTGTAGCATTGTTTTCACTAACTGAGTGAGTTTTTAAGTGGCCAGGCTTTTATTAATAAAATAAAGCAAGCCAGGCTCTTATAAAGAAAACAAGCGCTAAAACCAAGGCAGGGGGCTGATTTGCGATCTCTCTCTCTCCTCTCTCTAGAAAACGCGATTTTCTCTCTCCTCTCTCTAGAAAACACGATTTTCTCTCTCCTCTCTCTAGGAGCACCAAGCTCTGCTTTTGGACCCCTATTCCTGCCGGGTGTCAGACCCTATAAAAGGGTAGCTAGCGTTTTAGTTTGGCAGAGCCGGAAGCAACAGAAAAGCACTAGCGCTAGGATTTTGGAGCAGAGACTGGCGACGGAAACTGCAAGTGTTCGCGTGACGACTGAGTACGGAGGTCGATTCTCCGAGCAAGAAGCGACAGGTATAAGGTGTTGATACGCATTGAGAATTGTTGCTCTGTGTGGTTTGTTTTGCAGGAATCTCCCGTCTTACGGGAAGGCCCTTCACGGGAAGTACGGCTTCACGCTTAAGTCCCTTACGGGGGAGTACGGCTTCGCACCTAAGTCCCTTACGGGAAGGAACGGCCTTGTGCCCAAGCCCTTTACGGGAAAGCACGACCTTCGGGTCTAAGATTAGAGAACGGAGGGGCTTCCTCGGGTTCTCGACGCTCGTGCTTGTACAAGAATTCTCCCTGAATAAAAGAATACTCTTAAAAGGGGGGGATCAGCCCATCTTCTGGTCCCCAATACTGTGTCGATCTTCTCCCTTCTCTCATGTTTGCAAAGTATTATAATTTTCAGATTTTCTAAGTGCTCGTGTACGCTCCCGTTTTGTGACAGATGGTATCTGTTTTGAACCTCTCTTGGTGCCGATTTGAATTGTTTGACTCTGGTTTTAATACTGGTGTCAATGATTGGTGATTTTACTCCCGAGTGGAGTACTGAGAAATTATGTTTGAGAATGCTTGTTCATACTCATGGCCTGGACCCTTGTGGTTATTTGCGTGGGGAGTATTGAATGATTGAAAAGTGTTGTTGTTACTCATGGCCCGGACCCTTGTGGTTATTTGCGTGGGGAGTATTGAATGATTGAAAAGTGTTGTTGTTACTCATGGCCCGGACCCTTGTGGTTATTTACAGGGGGAGTATTGTTGTTGTTACTCATGGCTCGGACCTGGATGGTTATGCGGGAGGAGTATTAAGAAGTCTGAGCAGTGGTTACTCTCAGCACCTCCAAACGACGCAGGCTACGGTCTAGGGGGCGTTTGGTTGTAAAAGGCCTCTATATCTCATGGCCCGGACCTTTTTAGGTTATTTGCGGGAGGAGTGATGAGGGAGTCGTTGAACAGCTCATGGCCCGGACCTGGATGGTTATTTGCGGGGGGAGTGTTCATCGGCGGCTTTATGTTTCTATGTCTTGTAACATGCATATGTAAGCATTTGTGTTGCATTGTGATGTGCCAACTATTGAATATTCCTAATTGGATGAGATTGCCTGGGGATGTACTTTTAGTGCATCAAGACACCCGTGGAAGATCAGTACGGTCTGGGTGTGATGGCTAATTTTACTACGCCGGAATATCAAAAGCTCCGATCTGGACGACAGGAGAAGCTAACTCCTTGATCAAAAGAGCAGAAAGGAGAAGCTAACTCCTTGATCAAAACAGTCGAAAGAAGAAGCTAACTCCTTGATCAAAAGAGCAGAAAGGAGAAGCTAACTCCTTAATAAAAAGAGCAAATTGATTGTCCCTTGGAATGTCCCTCGGAAATTTTTGAGCTAACTTGAGTTGTTTTGCAGATATGCTGTAATCCCGGACGATTACTCTCTTTCAAGAAGGAGAGATGTAACAAACTGCTGACGTGTCAAAAGCCTATAGAATGGAGCCAACTTACAGATGATGTGGTTGCTTGAGAGCAGAAACCCTAACCCTAATTTCTGCCAAAAACCCTAACCCTAAAACTGCAAACCCTAATTCTAGAAACCCTAAGAAAACAAGTAACAGAAGAAGAAGTCCTACCAACTTATGGGGACCTCGTCCGATGGGGCCCCAAGTGACATAAAGGCATTAAAAAGAAAGCAGAACACGCTCAAAAGGCTTTGCACATCAAAATATGATGATGTGGCACCTGTACGGACGTTCCAGAATTCGCAGCGGATTTTTAGGGAAATCCCAAAATTTTAGGAAAGTGTTTTTTTTGGGTCAGCTTTTCATATTTGATGCTTTTAGGCTTTGGGCCTGTAAATATGAGCCTTGGGGGCCCTCTCTGGCACTTTTTAGCGCACAGATTGTAGAGCAGGTGCTCCCCAGCCGTTGTACTTTGCGAATCAATAGTAATATAAAGAAATACCGAAAGGGGCGCCAAGGTTTGGGGCCAATACTCTCTGGGGTGGAATTTCGCCACTTCGTGTCGTGTGTCGTCTCTCTCTCTCTCTCTCTCTCAATTCAGTTGTTATTGAAGTGCTAAAAGTCTGTTCAGTCTGTTCTTTACTATTGGCACGTGATTCCTGTCTTGTGACATCTGGGCTTATCCTGGATTCATCTAGGTATATATTTTGGTCGTATAGCGGACATGCAGACTTCACACTGTGAAGTTTTCGTTTGAGTTACGACCTGTTGATATTGTGCTAATTCTTTCTATCTTTTGTGGTGCGTATGCCCTATCAACTACCTCATTTTTGTGCTAATGTTTTCGATTTAATGCTTCTTTTAGTGCTAGGCTTCATTATGGTTGAGTCTGCCCTTGATCTCCGGAGTCATAACAGAAACTCAGTACGCTGAACTTTGTGTTGATGTATGCTCATGTGTGCGTGCGTGTGGTGTGTGTTGTGTTTGGGAGCATATGTTAGTACCTAGTCCTACACCCACTATTGGGCATTGACGACGTTAGTGGGGATGTCGTGGTATGTAGTCAATACTATGCATGATGGAGCTGATGGTTATATTGTCTTGTGGGTGACTACCATGGGTCTATACCTTGCACTTTCCTTTAAGGGTGAATCTGGGCTTATCCTGGATTCATCTAGGTATATTTTTTAGCCGTATAGCAGACATGCAGACTTCACACTGTAAAGTTTTCGTCCGAGTTACGACCAGTTGATATTGTGCTAATTCTTTCTATCTTTTGTGGTGAGTATGCGCTATCAAATACCTCATTTTTGTGCTAATTTTTCGATTTAATGCTTCTTTTAGTGCTAGGCTTCATTATGGCCGAGTCTGCCCTTGATCTCCGGAGTCATGACAGAAACTCAGTACACTGAACTTTGTGTTGATGTATGCTCATGTGTGTGCGTGTGGTGTGTGTTGTGTTTGGGAGCATATGTTAGTACCTAGTTCTACACCCACTATTGGGCACTGACGACGTTAGTGGGGATGTCGTGGTATTTAGTCAATACTATGCATGATGGAGCTGATGGTTATATTGTCTTGTGGGTGACTACCATGGGTCTATACCTTGCACTTTCCTTTAAGGGTGAATTTGGACTTATCTTGGATTCATCTAGGTATATACCTTCTTCCCATGGCATTATGGTCCAAGAAATAACCGCTTCCTCTGTAGGCATAATGGGTTTTTGCCCATACATTAGCTCAAATGGCATAAAACCTGTAACAGAACTATGTGTAGTTCGATCAACCCATAAAGCAAATGGTAGGAGTTTAGGCCAATCACCAATATGTCCCTGGCATGCCTTTGCTAAAGCTTTAACAATAGGCGGATGCCCTCTTTCACTTTTTCCATTCCCTTCTGGATTGTATGCTGTAATGAGAGCCAGTTTAATGCCCAACCAAGCAAAGGAAATCACGAGCTTCATCTGCATCCAACTCTCCTCTGTGAGCAGCAATTTTACCAACACATCCATACCTGGAAATCACATCTTCAAGCAAGAATTTGCATACTGAATTGGTAGCTTTGGTACGCAAAGCTCTGCCTTCAACCTGGTTAGTAAGATCTTCTTTGGCAAGAACAATATACCTCATCTGCCACACTCCTACTGGCATGGTAATCAGGTCCACCACCCACTTGTAGTGCATAGCCAGTGGATAGGTGGGATGCAATCCATCTCAATGTCGCACATTAGAATACTGTGGGCATATTAAGCATGTCTCCACAAAGTGAGCCACATCTTTATACATACCTTTCCACCAGTAACGATCCTTAATCTTGACAAAAGTTGCCTAGACTCCTCTGTGTCCAGCCCATAAACTTTCATGAAATTCTTTGATAACCTGCTGCTGAGTCGCTTTATCACAAACAACCCAATGCCCATTGCGGTACCCCTCTAGAGCGCTTTGATTGCTTCCATAAATGTCCATCCTTAAGAAAATAGCCGCAAGCCTTCTTTATGATCCTTTTATACTCTTGATCTGTCCATCCTTCATGCTTAGTAAGAGTGCTAAGGTAGCGACCGATCAAAAGCCATTGCATCATAGAACCCCTCAGAAAATACCTCAAAAATATGAGCAATACTACCACAATTTGCATGTAGATAAGAAGATGTATAGAACTTCAAGCCAACATCATCACTCGTGGTAAGCATCTCTTCTTCATCTTCAAATCTAGCCCTTGATAACATATCTGCGACAGGATTATCTCTACCTGCAATATGACAAAATTCAGGGTTAAGAGACTTAATATAAGCTATCCATCGTAGCATGGCAATGTCCGGAGTAGAGCAGTTGGCAATCATCCCTATCAATGGCAAGCAATCTGTCTCTACCACGATTGAAGCTCCAATAAAATATTCTTTTTCAGACCTTAAGAGTAGTAGCAACGCCCCAAAGTTCTCTCTTAACCTGTGGGTAGCTTTGTTGACGAACATTGAGCACCTTTGCTCCAAATCGAACTGCATATCTATGTCCTCCATCATCATCTTGACCTATAGCCCACCCAATACCTGTCGGGCTAGTGTCGACTGTTAAGATTACTGGCCTTCCACATTTGTAATCAACCTTCCTCAAGGTAGGAGCCTCGAGAAGCATTTGCTTTAGCTTCTTGATAGCCTATGGACTTCTTCCCAAACAGATCTCTTTCCTTTCCTTAGCAATTGATAAAGCACTTCATCAACATGAGCAAAATGTGGCAGCCAAATAAGATAGAATACACATGCACCTAGAAACCGACGAGCTTCAGTAATCGAAGAGAACGTTTCCTTCATCTTTTGAATAGCTTCAACTTAAGCCGGACTTGGCCTTCTACCTTCTAGACTGCACATGCCCCACAATTAGAACCTCTTTAGCACCAAAAGTTGATTTTTTCGCTGAAAGTGTTAACTTCTTCTAGCCTGGACAAAATAGCATCACAGTTAGCAATATGTTGAGCAACAAACTGTCGACACCCCCTCTGATATTTTACCTTGTCTTTCAAGCCTTCCTCACATCCTTTATTGGTAGATCATCAATGAAAGGCATAGTAACATGAGAGATAAAGTCCCTTAATACCTTTTTCATGCCGTTCATCATATGAGCTATAGAATCAGGAGCACCCTGTGACAGAGTGCACATCCTTACCAACCCGAGAGGTGTACGCATCAAAGTAAGATCCCTGCTCTCCAAAGCTAACCGAAATTGATCATATCCAGAGTAAAGATCACCCATAGAGTAAATTGACCTACCTGCAAAGGCCTCAGCAAATTCATCCACAATTGGGCCAGTACCCACATTGCGGATTGTTACCTTGTTAACCGGTTGCATGTCCTGTATGAACCTTAAAGTACCATTTTTCTTTGGAACAGTGAACCAAAGATTGGAGTATGGCGCACATGATGGTTCCAAAATTCCCATTTGTATATTCTCATTAAGTAAATAGATAAGTTTTGGCAAGTGAGCTTTAGGAACTGGAATAGGATGTAAGCTCCATGGCATGTGAGGAACAGTGAAAATAACTATAGGTGAAACAACACTTGGATCTACACACCCAATCTCACTTGGCTCAAAAGCAAAAGCTTTACCGTGTTTTCGAGCATACCTTGAAAGCACTTGATTTCCTCTTCGTTGAGGAAACCATCTCCAACCTTTAGCTGGTGCAATGTCTCCGTGGTAAATTATGCCCAATGTTCTTTGGATTCTTGAGCATAGGTTGTTGAGAAGCTTCTTTAATCACCCCATCACTTCCTTCTGGTAGAGGTATAGCCACTGTCTCACTTTCTTTGCAACTGTCTTGTACTTCGTCTCTACCTGTGCTTCAACTGCTTTACCCAAGTCATCCTCAATATGCATAAGTGCCTCGTATATGTCCAGCTCTTCATACATGTCCATTGAGTGCACTTTAACAACTTCAGTTCCACTTTGTAATCTGTTTTGCTTGATATCCTCAAGCTCTGACATAGTGTCAACATAAGAAATCTCTTCAAAGATTCCTGAAATCACATCATCTGGTTCAAGCACATCACATCCCTCCAATTCACTTGGAATACTTGAAACATATTGTTTCTCTCACTTAGGTAAATCATTAAATTTTCTGTAAGATACCGAACCTTCAGATGTCAATCCCAAAAACCCCGAAGAGAAGGTTTCCCTTTGCGAGAACTTCTCCTCACTTGTGCCACCATAGTCCCGCTTTATAGTGGCAGCCCAAGAAAATCCTGAGCAAACCTGTGTTCTTTAAACTCTTTGCGTATCTTTGGCATTGGACAATCACGTAAACTGTCTTTATTCCTGGCATGGTCAACACAAGCAGTCAAAAATTGAACCGCTTTCTTGCCATCTCGGCTACGTACCCTGGCATAGGCCGAACCATCATCTAGCACCTTGGTTTCCATTCGCACAGCCGTAATATAGGGCTGTCCCAAAATTAGTGGGTAGGAGAAATGCTCCTGTATAAAAAAGTTTTGCTCATCACAGGCATCCCTAATAGTTACCTTGACGTTTGCACATGCACCATAAAGATCGCCTGGAAGCATGTTGGCAGCTCGTATCCGCCAAATGTGGTCCACATCAATAGGCCACTTCCCCTTCTGGTGCAAACTCTTTGCCATAAGATTGATTTCTGAATCATGGTCTATAATGGCCAAGACCGGCTTCTCAATGTCGCCAAGGTTTACCATAGATTCAGTCGTTGCTCTTGCCGAATGAGTCCTTGAAAAATGACTCTTGGGTATAGTTTCATCGTCTTCCCCGTCATTAAAATGCATGCTTCTTACCTCGGGTATAATCGGATTTGAAACCACCACAGGCTTTGACTCTTCTTCTTCAAGATCTGCTAAATATTCTTCATAATCATCCAAAATTGCTTCAATGTGTCGAACCACTTGGCTCTTAATTGATACTGGCTCTTGCTCACTTGGTATCTGTCGCTTCCTTTTTATAATGTGGATGATCTCTTCATGGAACTCGCGCTTGAAAATTCCCAAAATATCTCCCAATGTGAGCGCCACTTTACTATTCAGGATACGCTCTTCAAAAACCTTCTTCAGATCTGTAGCCAATTCAATATCAGATTTAAAGTTTATACTAGGGTCCCTTACGCTTACCTTGCTTTTGTCCTTCGGAGCCTCCTCCATAACCACTTCAGGAGCAGGCCCTTCTTTCTTGCTGCTAGATCTCGATGGCCTTTTTGACGTCCCAGCAACCTCTTGATCCCTTTTTCGCTTCTCTTCCACCATAGCTTCATTGGCCTGAGCTTTAGCAATATATGCATATACCGAAAGAAATCTACTGGATCGGTCTACCCAGTAGTTTCTCGAATTGAATTCCCTACTTGTCGTAACTTCCCGTACATTACCTTACCTGCTTCTGCTGTCTTTAAAGCATATGGCCATAGTTTGCCCTTTACACTTGTACCTTCATCATCTCCCTTACCGCAAACCTGCAGCCCATATGTAGCTGCTTCCACAAGAGCATCATTATGTTGTATTTCTTCCACTAGCTTCTTCATGCCGTCCCTGCCAAAGTTTAAGCAGAGCATCTCTCCTGTTGCCCTGAGATGAATCTTCCTGTCTTTCTAAAAAACCATATTCTTCTTGTAAGCTTTATCAAACTCATCACACTCTTTCACATATCTATGGTCTTCACTATCGCACCACATGCATCGATTATTCCAATTTTGACGTGGTGGCTGCTGCTGCTTAGGTTCAGAAGTAGACGCTTTTGCAGCTAACCCTTCAAATTTAACAGTTTTGAAATTTAAATTTAGCTCTTGAATACTTTTACCAGATCGTCGAGAACAGGCCCCTCCACCTTGGATACTGTCGAGGGTGATTTCTCGTTAATCTCTTCTTTAGCATCATCTATTACCTCGACCACGATCTGCTTGTCAACTCGCTTATGTCGTTTTACAATCATATTCACCGCTTCAAAGACTATTTTCCAATCTGATGTCAACCCTAGTTCTCTTGCCGGGTCCTCGAATAATTGCATGTCACGTGACACATCCCAACCCTATGTGTCCGTGGACAAGCTACACCATAGCAGGGTTCCCGTCAGTCAAGTCAAGTTTAGATTAGCAGTGATCTGACACTTTTGTGAGTCTATTCGTAGACCGTGCATGCCCAGTCACTTAGCATAGATGCATATCCTCCGGTTGCACACAGCATGATCATCAGAATTCCCATCAGAATCCATTAGCATGAGTTAAGGGAATTTTCCAGTGCATTTAGCCTATTTTCCTATTTATTGGTATTTTCACTTTTTATTTTTAACTGACTTTCCAACAAAAGTAGGTAGGGCAATTTTACTAAGTTAATATATAAGCAAACCCAAGTTAGCACTAAATGGCAAAAGAGACAGCAGGAGCACCTTGCTCAACAGGCAACTTCTCAGCAAGACCAACCTCCGCGACTACTCTAGCGTTTTCTCCACAGAAGACCTAGCGTTTTTGCATCAGATCAGCCTTGGCGATTTGTGCACAGCAGATCAGCCCCGGCGTCATCACGACATAGCAGATCAGCCTAGCGTTTTTGCATTTGCAGAATCCCGCGACAGAAGGACCAATTTCAGCCCCTGGCGTTTTTGGATTTCAGCAGCAAATTAAGGCCGGCATTATTCACCTAAAGTGTAGCAGATTCAGCCCGTAAAGACCATCAGTTTTCAGCCCTAAGAAACCTCATTTTTCAGCCAAGAAAACACAGCCAAAAGTCATTTTCAGCCACCGAAACAGTCCCGAAATTCAGCGATTAGAAGATCTCAGATTTCAGCCATCGTCGTCGTCATCGTCGTCATCGTCGTCGTCGTCACCGTCGTCGTCATCGGCATAGACCAAGTTGCATAGTCCATTGCATACGCATTGTACACCTTTGTGCAATCAAAGAATAGACCACTCTCGCCGACGAGAGTGGGGCCTTCGGAGGAGGGTTTTACAACCTCTCGGGTGTCGTATCTCTTCTCTCTCTTTCTCTCAGTCTCATTCACTTGCACGCACAATATCCACTCACTTTGTTTGTGACCACAACACTCTACAAGACGGAAAGCTCTCTCTTTCCCCAAAGAACTAAAAGGAACCTTGAGCAATAAAGATCACTAATCTTGAGAAAATACAACATTCATTCCGCTGCACCTAACATTGGTATCAGAGCTTTGGAAGTGTTCTGCATTACTCAAGGAAAGAACCACAAGAACCACAAGAAATTTTTTTGCTTGTTGCGATCGCACGAACCCAAGTTTACTTGGGCGTGGCGATTCCTAATCGTGTTTTGTTGAAGAGTGACAGGAATCCCAAGAAAGAAGGGCTTGTCCAGCCTCCTCTTGTGTCTCTTTTCACTCATTGAGAGAGGACCGTGCACTTAGCGGCCGGCCAATCGACGTGAGGTGGGAAAAAGCAACCTTGGTGTGAGCCCAAGGCCGCCAAGGGGTGCGCCCGTACAAAAGAGTAGAACTCGGGTGAAGAGAAGATCCTTCTCCAACGCGATTTGCAAGCGAAAGAAAACCTCAAGAACCTCAAGAATCCAAGATTCTCACGAATCAAGGACCTCAAGAACCTCAAGAACCCAAGACCCCCAAGAACCCAAGTTCCTCGTGAACTTCCGGACCCAAGACCCGCAAGAACCCAAGTTCCTCGTGAACTTAAGAACCCACAAGAACCCCTGATGTGTGGGTCGTGCGGTACTTGAACTTCATAAAAGTCTGCAACGCTTGCTTCCTTGGGCCGCGCCAAAAGCGACACAAAGTCTTCTGAATCTCCTTTCTTGCTTCAACTTCGTCTATAGTCCTGCTTCTGCCATCTTCAAGAATCTCCATGGCTGAAAATTCCTGAAACCATCTCCAACACAAAACCATGAAAATACCCATTCCATGTAAAGTGAAGGAAAAAAATATTGTCTTCTCTAAAGACTGTGTATGCAATGTAGATGAACATAGAGACGGAGTTACAACCCGTTCATCAAACACATGCAAACAATGTGGCCGAATCTTTTCTGTTTGATCGAAATCAATCAATTGTGGCAAATCACAATGGAAATATCCATGCTTGGTGCTCACACTATCATGTGCTCGTTCAGAAACTGTGTCATGCCAAGGAAGAGACATGGAATATGACTTCCTTACATACAAACTTTTCAACTTTTCATGAACAATCCGCATACATTCGTGCTCAACATACAATATGTCATGCCTAGTAAAAGGGATCACATAACGATGCTGACTAAAATACAGGAAACCGTCACGAATAAAACACTCGAACAATGCGTGCGTATCAATCATGCGAACACACAATACTTCCCGTGAGGGTTCTTTGGACCAAGGCTCGAGAGCCAAGATCGGTTCGTCCTGAATGATCGAATCGTCCTGTGGGGGTTCTTTGGACCTCGACTCGAAAGCCAAGATCGCTTTTTCGTGATTGATCGAATCTACAACGAGGTTAGCTTCGCTAGAAAAAGCATCAACTAACACATCATCCTTGTGAACAATCACATCTTCTTCATGCAACTCACATGCTTGTGAGAAATCACATCTTGATCATGCAAATCATCATGCTTGTCATTGTCATCCAAATCATTGGCATCCAAATCATCATGCTTATCCTTGTCATTCAAATCATCATGTAAGTCATTGTCAATCAAATCATCATCATGCTTCACACAATCATGCAAATCCTGTGTGTCATGCTTGGGAGAAGAAGAGACTGAGAGAGTCTCCTTTTCCCGATCTTGTTGCATCCGTGCCTGTATTCGAGAAAAGAGTCGCAACATCTCTTGCCTTATTGCTTTGTTCTCGCGATCAAACTTGGCTTGCATTTCTTTGTTCTCGCGATCAAATTCTGCTTCTCTTGCTTTGGCTTCCAAGCGTGCTTGCTTGCTCTCACGCGCTATGGTTGCCATTCCTTCTTTGTATTCACGATCTATGGCTGCCCTTCGTTCTTCGTAAGCCTTTCTTTCTGCTCCTCCATAGCAGTTCGTACAATCTTTGTTGTATATGGAGAAGGGTCGGAAAAACCTCCTGGTGGGAAAAATTCTTCTTCGCCTCTCTCATGCTCATCACCTCCAAGCAAAGTATCCATTCCGCTTCGAGTGATGATCATTCTGAAGATCAGAGTGGGCCGGCGAAGAGTCCCTTCCAGGATTCCGGATGCTGTTGGCGATCTCCCTCGACGCCATACAGTTCGGTACCAGTACCTCACTTTGAAAAGGAGGGGATGTCACGTGACACATCCCAATCCTGTGTCCGTGGACAAGCTACACCATAGCAGGGTTCCCATCAGTCAAGTCAAGTTTAGATTAGCAGTGATCTGACACTTTTGTGAGTCTATTCGTAGACCCTGCATGCCCAGTCACTTAGCATAGATGCATATCCTCCGGTTGCACACAGCATGATCATCGGAATTCCCATCAGAATCCATTAGCATGAGTTAAGGGAATTTTCCAGTGCATTTAGCCTTTTTCTATTTATTGGTATTTTCACTTGTTATTTTTAAGTGACTTTCCAACAAAAGTAGGTAGGGCAATTTTGCTAAGTTAATATATAAGCAAACCCAAGTTAGCACTAAATGGCAGAAGAGGCAGCAGGAGCACCTTGCTCAAGAGGCAACTTCTCAGTAAGACCAACCTCCGCGACTACTCTAGCGTTTTCTCCACAGAAGACCTAGCGTTTTTGCATCAGATCAGCCTTGGCGATTTGTGCACAGCAGATCAGCCTCGACGTCATCACGACACAGTAGATCAGCCTAGCGTTTTTGCATTTGCAGAACCCCGGCGACAGAAGGATCAATTTCAGCCCCTGGCGTTTTTGGATTTCAGCAGCAAATTAAGACCGGCATTATTCACCTAAAGTGTAGCAGATTCAGCCCTTAAAGACCATCAGTTTTCAGCCCTAAGAAACCTCATTTTTCAGCCAAGAAAACGCAGCCAAAACAGTCATTTTCAGCCATCGAAACAGTCCCGAAATTCAGCGATTAGAAGATCTAAGATTTCAGCCATCGTCGTCGTCATCGTCGTCGTCATCGGCATAGACCAAGTTGCATAGTCCATCGCGTAGGCATTGTACACCTTTGTGCAATCAAAGAATAGACCACTCTCGCCGACGAGAGTGGGGCCTTCGGAGGAGGGTTTTACAACCTCTCGGGTGTCGTATCTCTTCTCTCTCCTTCTCTCAGTTTCATTCACTTGCACGCACAATATCCACTCACTTTGTTCGTGACCACAACACTCTACAAGACGGAAAGCTCTCTCTTTCCCCAAAGAACTAAAAGGAACCTTGAGCAATAAAAATCACTAATCTTGAGAAAATACAACATTCATTCCGCTGCACCTAACATTGCACCAAATTCTTTTGAAGTCGTGAATGAGCAACTTGAATAAACAATTCCACCTTCTGATCCTTCAAAGAATGTTGTTCTGCTGTTGACAACTGATCAAACTTCTTTTCAAATTCTTGTAACAGTTCTCGTGCAGATAAATTTTTACTCTTCTTCTGCACCCACTTCATAAAACTCTGTCTGGTCACCCTGTGAGAATCTACCAGAAAATATTCCTCTTGCAGCGCCTTCTTGAAGTCCTGCCAATTTGGTCCTTGAGCCGCCTGAATTTCTTTAATCCGGGTCCTAAGTTCCGGCATTGCAATCAGATGAAATCCTTGCACTGAGTTCTGGTTTTTAACTCCATTATCTTAGACTGCTCATAAAGATTGCAAAATTTTGGAATATCTCGGCCTTCAAACCGCTGCAACCTCTCTGTAACATTTTGTCGAGCTTTACAAATCCGCTCTTGCAGATTATGTTGCTGTTGGGCAGCTTGTTGCTGCTCTGCAAACTGCTACATCATTTGCTGCATGGCTGCCTCTTGCGGTGTAGACATAGGCTTCAACTATTTTTTCACCCCGGCTTGGTTTTGCGTCGGGTTCACCAGGTGTCGAGGGATGTGTTCGAAATGTGAGGCGGGTCAGCATCGGGTTGCTAGCTGTGGGAGAAGAGAGAAAGTAAAGATGCACCACCACGCACAATTGTCAGATAACCTCTTCAAAACAGGAACAAAGTGCCAAAATAATTGAATTTTATGATGCCGACAATGCGTTTTGAAGGACTACCCAGTTCTTCTTCCTCTGCTTCCGATAGTTCTAGCTCTTCCTCTTCTGACCCAAGCGAGGAGGACAGAAAGGGCAAGAAGCAAAGCGAAACAAAGAACAGGCGAAAGGCAAAGAAGATCAGATTCCGACCAGTTTTTGATAGTTATACGGAGGAGTCATCCTTTGACAGTTCGGACTCCGACGATCACATGTTTTATGCAAAGAAGAAACACTTTTACAGAGCCAACTAGTATGATTTCCTCGAAGATGAGAACAAGAAGACAAAGGAATTTAAAGATGGAAAGTCAGTGAAATTTGAATCCTTTTCTGGATTCCGTGATGCTCCGAGGGCTTTGGCTTTCATTCAGTAGTTTGACATAGCCTCCTCCGAAGGGCATTACTCAGAGCACTCGAAGATCAGGAGGGCAACATCATTTTTAAAGGGAAATGCTCGAACATTGTGGTCCACTCTTCTTTTGAGGAAAGAAGCCCCGACCAAGTGGTTGAAGTTCAAACGGCTCTTTATTTCTTGTTGGTTGACCTAGGAGTACGAACGAGATGTGAGAACTGCTTGGAAACTTTCACTCTTACATCTTTGTGCATAGACATTTCTTCTTCTTTGTCCTGCCTCTAACCATGTTGGCAGAGCTGCCTCCCTCTCCACCTGCTTTCCTCTTGATTTCCTCATTCAAGATAGAACCCCTAACACCATTAAAGGTCAAATTGGGGTTATTCGACAATGAAACCACCAATGTTTTCCATGAATCAGGTAAGGTCATAAGCAAGAAGATAGCTTTCAGCTTATCATCAAAAGGAGGCAAACCTGAATCCTGTAACTGCGACAAAGTACCTGTAAACAACGACAAGTGCTCTGTAGCGCTCTTGGACTCATCTAGCTGCATGCCAACAAGTTTCGCATCAAATGCACTTGGTTGACAGGCGTTGTATTCTCATACATCGCCTTTAACTTCTCCCACACATTAAAAGCATTTGTGAGACCTTTCAAATCAATGACTGTCTCATAGGTCATGGCCATTTTGATGTATGTAACTGCCTTCCTGTTCAGGCTAACCCATGCTTCATCCGACATATCCTGTGGCTTTACCTGTTCAAGTATCCCTTCACAATCCTTAAGAAATAGGATTCCCTAGATCTTGTCTTTCCAAAGGTCGAAACTTGTTCCATCGAACCTCCTAATCTCGAAGAGATTCTTCACATCCAAAGAAGATGAGGCCATAGATGCACGAATAAGAGGGCTAATACGCTGAATTTTTGGGCAAAATGCACCAAAACCGGAGTATAACCACAGAAGTGTGCACTACAGCTCCAAATTGTCACAGGAGCAATTTGGGGCAAAATGGGTTAATTTAGGCAAAAAAAACAATTTCTAAAATTTCTGCGCAGGGAATTTCAGCAAGTGAATTTGTGCTTAAAAACAACAATTTTAGTTGTTTTTAGCCTCACAGGACATACATAAGGCTAATGCACAGCCTTTAGAAGCATGTATGAGCAAAAGCCCCAATTTGTAGCATCAAATTGCAGAAAATTGAGCCACAAATGGTCATACATAGCCAAAACTTGTCAAATGTGCATAAATTGCATCAATTTGCACTTTCTTCAATGTAGATGCATCGAAAATACACTTGCAAAACCTGCGTAAATCTGAAATTTGACCTGTTTTGGGACCTGTTTTTCAGAAATTTCTTTGTTTTCGGGTAGCGAGGACCTAGTAAAGATGTTCCCTCACCTTAATACATGATTTGCAAAACCTGTATTTTCCTATCATAACCTGTAATTTATTGATTTTGACCTAATTTCAGTCTGTTTTAGGTCAATTTGACTAGTCGGGAACCGTCTAGCGTTTGGGGACGAGTCCTTTGGCGATAAAATTGCAAAACCTCGCGTGAAAGTTGACCTCCTTGGCTGAAAATCAGCATTTGCAGGTTTGGAAGCAAACCCTAAAATTTGCTCTGGTATCAGTTTGATGAGTGCGCAGCAATGTCTGCAAGTGATAGAGAACGAGGAGATGTGCAAGACTTGAGCCTTGGAGAGGAGGCGTTGGTGTGCAGAGATGGGGACGTGAGAGGTCGAAGTAGGAGAGAGAGAGAGGCTGCACGATTCTTGTAGGGGAATAAGTTGAGAGTGAATTGGGCTCTCATTCCCTTTATTAAAGTATAGGACCATTTTTAAGTTAATGGCCAAGTTCAATGTGAACTTGGCCAAAGGTTAGTAACCTTTAAAAACTATACACAAAAAGGGTCATTTGGGATGGCCATTTGGGCCTTTAACCCAACAATTGCTTGTATTGTTTTGAAGTGTCCTAAGGGCCATTCTTTTGGGGCATTTGGACGCAAAGTCTCGGAGACCTGGGCCCTCGGGGAGTTGACGTTTGCAAGGTAATAAATTATAATAAAGAAATACCGAAAGGAGGCCAGTCTTTGGAGCCACTCCACTCTGTGACTGTGTGTGTGTTTGTGTGTGGTGTTGGGCAAATTTATGGGAATCTTTTTGTTATCATTTCAATGGGGCATGTCTTGATGATGACCACGAAACATGTAACCAGTTGGCAGCTTCTCTTTGAACATACTTCATAACTGGTCTGCGATACTAAATGAGATAGTGCGTGTTTAGTATTGTATTTGGGACATATGTTTTAACTTCCGTTGCACTTGTCCAAGCCTTTTCTGTGGCAAAGGTTTTATTATTTTCCAGTGATGCTGCAGATAAATATCTTCCTTAGAATCACGAACAAAAGACCAGATGGATACCATGATTTGGCTTCCTTGTTTCATGTACGTAAATTCTTTGGCTTTTAGTTTTATTTTGATGCCCTTCTCCAAAGAGGAAATGTGCTTTGCAGGTTGAATTAAAATACCTCTATTGATTTGATAGGTCGTCAGCTTAGGTGACATTCTTAAGTTTTCTGTTTCACCTTCAACTACAAAAGATTCCCTAACAACAAATGCTCGAGGAATTCCTCTGGATGACAGGAATTTGGTTCTCTCTCTCTCTCTCTCCCCCCCCCCCCCCCCCCCCCCCCCCCCCCCCCCCCCCCCCCCCCCCCCCCCCCCAATTGTTACATCCCATCTATATACAGCATCTTTCCTAGTTTTTATTTATTCATTTTTGTTCCAGACAGTTGTATCACACATATGACGGTTGGTAACTTTTGGTGTCATAGGTCATTTTTGGCTTTTGCAAATGTCAATAACACATGCCATTTCATTTTCTTTCATGTTTCTCTCTCATTCCAGGTTTATTGTTTAAACTAATGACAGGAGTTATCCGAAACTCCCCGAAACTGGACTTTTTCCCCGGTTCCCCATTTCCTATACTGTGGCCGTTTCCATTTCCATTTCTGTTTCCCTTGAGTCCTATAGCTACCCAGAAGTACCTGAAACTTCAATTTTTGTCAGTTTCCCATTTCGTTTCTACTTTTGTTGCTGTTTCCTTGTTGGCCATAAATATGACGGAGGGACGTCCAGTATCGTGATTGGCGATAAAATAAACACGTACTAACACCCCCATTGAGAGAGAGTCTAGATTCAATCATGAGGTTAGGGCTTTTACCTGGCTTAGCATATATAGATACCCATTGCCTGGGTGATGGGGCACATTCTGTCACCTCATATCAAACTTTCTTAAGACTTCCACTAGTCCAGCAGAAGAGGCATAGCCATTTGAAGGTTCTGTATGTCAAAAGGTAATTGCTCCAGGTGGGCCCTCAACACATTATGAGGGTAATTTCAAATGCCAAACACCGAAAAACTGGCTTCTACTAAAATGGGGCCTTATTATACTTGATCAGCTGTTTCTTCAAGCCATCTGTGTCTAGCTCTAAACATAATACTATAGTTGGAGATCCAGGGTCAACAACCTCATTTTGCTGCTCAAGTTCCAGGCTTGTGAACAATCCAGTCGAAACAATCTCTCAAATCGACAACATTCAGTCCAAGTATAGTTTTAAGGTAAGGATGGAAAATCTATGACTTATATGACAATGACAGATGAGTTATTTGTGCTTGGTAGGCTGAGTTCAGGCCAAAGATAGCAAAAGACTCTCTGTTTGGGTCACTAGCTTGTCTTTGGTGATTGGGTAGAGGAGTGAAGGCTTTTCTACTCTTGCATGACCTCAAACCAGTATCTTCTGAGGTAGATGGGAGGAGCAAAATTGCTTGCTTAGGTAGATTCAAGCCAAAAAGCGGCAAGAGGTTCTATTTCTGAACTTTGGGTCGATTGGTCGGCGCACGTGCCCGCACACACACACACACATGTACATATACATATGCATATAAATGCGCGTGGACAACACACACACATGTCACTTTCATCTATTGCTTACTGTTCTAAGAATGGATACTTGTTGATATTTAACAGTACATGGATGTTTAACACTACATGGATGGTAGGTATAAGTTAGAAAGGTTTTAGAAGGACATGGATAACACCTGATAGGTTCATTGACACTTGCAGTACGTATTCAAGGCTAACGAATCTGTTGTCTTATTTATTTGGGATCAGGTGAAGACTCTATCTTTACTTAGGATTAAGCTGCTATCCATACATACAATACATAGCATCCTCTTGCTCATCATCATAGCATCCTCTTTTTCCAAACCCAAAAAATTTCTTGTCAGAAAAAAATTCTGCGTGTTTGAGAAGATAATTTGGTTCTTTTCCTTTTGGAATATAATTGTAGTAGTAGGTGTCAGACCAGTGTGAGGTAAATTTTCCTACTCATCCTTTCATATACTGGCTCCCTACATCCCCCCCCACCCCCCCCCCCCCCCCCCCCCGGCCCTTGCACGTCTTCCGTAAAAAGAAAAAAACCATCACCACCACAAAAAAGATTTTTTGTTTTTCTCTTCTTGCCGATAGAGTGAATTGCTTTCTCCTATGCTTGACAAAAGTTTAACCTTAGTGCTTCTTGTGTACCTGTGCAGATTATTAAGGCCCTGAATCTATTCCGCAAGAAGACGGGTTCAAATACGTACTTTTGGGTATCATTTTTGGCACCTAAATTCTTTAAGACTAGCTTGTGTTTTATCCATCAGGAATGAATGTGTTACCTTGTTCAAGCAACAGCTCAATGACCGGTCTAAGATTGTCTGTAGATACATCTGGACAAAAAAGTGCCCACAGGTGCAGGGCTTGGAGGAGGTAGTGGGAACGCAGCAACTGCTCTTTGGGCTGCAAACCATTTAAGTGGTAATCTTGTGGGGGAAAAAGAACTGCAAGAGTGGTCGGGAGAGATTGGGTCTGACATACCCTTTTTCTTTTCAAAAGGCGCGGCTTACTGTACAGGGAGAGGAGAGGTTTGTTTTTCTTTGTATAGGAAGTGCACTTCTATGAGGTTCTCAGACATCAAAATGTGCGGAATCATTGTTTCAAGTGAATTTGATCTTTTGCAGATTGTAGAGGACATACCACCATTGTCTTTGGATATACCGATGGTTCTCATAAAGCCAAAAGAAGAGTGCTCAACTGCAGAAGTGTACAAGGTAAGGGCTGTTTATTGGTTGTACGATGCTCAGCCCATTTGAGTACAGCGTGCCGTAGCCTAGGACATCATGGTCCTTTTTTGGGATCATTTTGAAGAATGACTTTAACCTGCTTCTAATGCAATTTGAGTAAAGGCAACATTATTACGTAGGTGCTTCAGTTCTGAATAATTAGACTGAAGCTAAGTTGCTTTTTCTACACAAAATGAATTTTTTATCATCTTTGTTATGCCGTGTGGCCACATTTCCGGCTATTATGTAATTTGCATGGTTCTGCAGCCAGATGTCTAAGTTGTGATGTTAACTCACATTAACTCCACAGTAGATCATGTTTATGGTTTTTTACTCTTCAGAGAAGAGACAGCATTCATTAAGTTTTGCAATAGGAAAATGCCGTGTGATCGGAAACCTGAACCGAAGGTTATTAACTTTTTTGGAAATGTATAATCTTCCAGCATTTCCGACTCGATCAAGCCAGTTCTGCTGATCCAAGAAAGTTGCTGCAAGAGATAATGTCAAGAGGAATCTCCCAGGATCTGTGCATAAACGACCTTGGTAACTGAACTTGAATCATAGCAATGTTTAATGCATGTTTATGGTCATCATGTATTTACAGATTGTCAGATACTCTTGCGAGAGCTTTTATATGTTTCCATTTTGGGCAGAGCCCCCTGCGTTCAACGTCTTGCCATCCTTAAAGGCCTTAAAGGAGAGGATTGCAGCTACAAGCAGGGGTAGATATCAAGCTGTGTTTATGTCTGGGAGGTGAGGGGTGCACTCAACGATCATTTCTATAATCTCTTTCTTTCTCTCTCACTTGACCATGATGCGTATTAAACCTTTGGTTTTCTTACTCTCTCTGAGCAGTGGTAGTACAATTGTGGGGGTCGGTGATAGTGAAGCGCCTCAATTCATATACGAAGAGGACGAATACCAAGAAGTTTTCACTTCAGGTCCATATTATGCATTGTGTCTTTTTTTTTTTTGGCTTGTATGCCTGATGATGACAATGTGGTATATTATCGATGGCACAGATGTGTTTTTCTTGAGAAGGAAAGAGAACGAATGGTATCAGAAAGTTATCTCTGAATGCTCCATTGAATTCGGAGAAATAGGTGCATCAGAAGCTTGCAGATGACGAAAGCTTGGACCTATGATATTGAAGAAATTCTTCAGGGTTAAATCAGAAAACCCTAATCTTGACAATAGATCACCTCAAATAGCATTTGACACAATCCTGCAAGAGCAAGACTAGGTAGAAAACGCATCCCTGTTTGTTTAATCTTTTGGATGAAGCGTACGTACACTACCATTGGCCATAATGTATTTGTACTCCTCTGATGTGCTCGAAAGCACTTAAAATGAACTCCTACATGTACCCTTAATGCAAGACTCTAGGTGCTAATGTGCTTGTAAATTGACACAGTTATAAATGGCATCCTGTTCCTTCCATCCTTCTTTGAATCAGAAGAACCTGGTATATCAGAATCTGGACAATTTCGTGCTTTTGGCCAATGACGAGCTGGCTTAATTGCTGTATATGTTTTAATGAGATCGATTTACACTATTATCCTCATAAATCCTTTTGGATCTCAATTATATTTGTTCCTGTCCCTTACCTTTCAGTTACCCACCAGCCTTGTATCTTGTGACTCCCAAGTTGCATATGCTTTTGGTTTGACATTGTAATTGGTTGGCTGTAGCTTTGTTTTTGGTCTCTCAAAAGATTGCAAAGTGTATGTGTTGGGTGTTTGCCACCCTTTAGGATTGCCTTCATGGTAGAAGACCTTTAGCTTT
The DNA here is from genome assembly GCF_014529385.1 of Adiantum capillus-veneris. Lineage (NCBI taxonomy): Eukaryota > Viridiplantae > Streptophyta > Polypodiopsida > Polypodiales > Pteridaceae > Adiantum > Adiantum capillus-veneris. The sequence continues at coordinate 134,456,916 of NC_140935.1, read as the reverse complement.
TTGTTGTGGATTGCAAGGATTTTTTATTTCTGCAGAGTGATCTGTTCAAAGACGAGAAGGACGTCAATTGAGAGTAGCTCTTAATCTGTTGCACACTGTAGGGCTATCTTTAAGAGTAACCATTATGTGGACACAACCTTACTTTTATATATGGGGAACTATTTAATTGAGCTTCTCTAGTACAGGGCTATCTTGAAGACTAACTATAGAGGACCAAAATTATTGAGGAGTTGATCATTAGGTGTTGAGTCTAGGGATAGATCTTTGAGGTCTCTCTAATAAATTTTTTTGTCTTCTCCTCCTCCTTATCTCAAATTGTCATGAAGTGTGTTAGTTAAAATAGGTAAAAGCAAGGTGCACCTTGTTGGCATACGTTACTTAGAGAACAAGGAGAAAGACGTACACATTTTGAATCCAATATTTTAGTTTGTAAATGGGTCCCTTCATTGAAGGGTTGTATGACTTCGTTTTCAACTTTTTGTTTTAAAAAGACCTATTAGGTCTCCCCAATCTCTAAAGTAAATAAATTCTTTTAAAGCAAATGAAGTGCCTAAGTGAAGGGTGAGTTTAAGGAATGAAAAGATAGATGAAGGTGGAAAGTCAAAAGACGAATGAAGATGGAAAGTCAAAAGACCTTTTGTGTTCATATAAATAGGTGTTTCTTTACTATTTCATTTTTCTTTCAACGTTTTCTTCTAAGTTCTCTTTAGTGTCTCTCTCTCTCTCTCTCTCTCTCTCTCTCTCTCTCTCTCTCAATTTTGTATTCATCTTTCTTAGGTAATATTGTTGCAAATCTATGTGCTTCGACATTGCCCATCATTATGTGCTATAGATTAATGCATTGTTTTTCTTGTTTTTGAGTGGAATCTTTGAATTAGGAACACTTTTAATTTTTTTGAAGCCATTAGGAATACCTTTTAATTTTTTAGGACCATTAACAAACTAAAAAGACATATTTTAGTTTGTTAATGGTCCCTTCATTTAAGACTCAAAGATTTCCTTGTCAACTTTTTGTTTTAAAATACCAACGCTACTCTCCTGAGTCTTTACCTTGTTAAGAATAGTGCTCCTTAATTGTGGCAATATTACATTGCAGTTGTGTGCCAAAAGGAGGGTAGTTTATGGTTGGTATCAATGAAGGGACCAATTCCATCTCTCTTTTATGGTCTCAACACAATGGAATCTTGGGCTTCCTTTTTTTGGGTCTTTGTTTCAATAAGAAATCATTGTTGGATTTGGCTTAAGAGAGATTTACATAGATGAGAGAGACTAGAATGTTGCATTGTAAGAGTTTAATTAGGCTTACACAAGACCAAGACCGTAAGCAAAGTTATTAAAGATGGAGAGATGGGTAACCGAGCACACATGGACAATTAGATTAACAACATGGATGCTTGTTCCTAGAGTGGATAAGACGCCTCTTACAAGGCACGCAAGTGGTTGAGTATAGTAGAATAAGAAAACCATTACAAATCTCCAGTGGTCATTTTACCTAGAGAATTTATCAAGACAAACTTGCCTCATTAGGGATAGGAACATCTAAGCCTTTGTTCTCAGACACACTCTCACACAAAGCTTTGCATACCGAAACAAATGCTCCTCGCTGGAGAAACTGCACTGATATGCCTTACAAGATGACCATACCAATAGCCTTAAACATATTCCTTCAAGGTAAGAGTATGTAGTTTTCCATTGCGTTCCAATTTCCCTGCTTGCTAAGTCCATTGTGTGAGTGAAACTCACTACTTGTGGAAGTTTCTTGTGAGGGAGAAGAGCATAGCGGCAGTGCCCCTCAAAAACCGGAAACAACTTCTACCTCCAGCTCTCAGCTCATGTGCGCACCCTTTGAAGAGGATACACTGAGAGAGACCCAAAATGAAAAACAGATGTGAAACAGCCAATCATAAAATGGAACTTTGGGGCAACAACCAATCACACAATGGGAATTTGGGAAGAGCCACCAGTGTAGTGCTAGTGAGAATGCCATGATCCACTATTAAAAAAGGTCCCAAGCTCATCAAAGACCCGATATAGCTCAACAACCAGAGCTTATCCCTTCCAAATATTATCCATGAAACATGGTCGAGCAAGGCCACGTACCGTCAAACAAGAGCCACACATAGGCATCACCATGGCCACCTAATTGATGCACCACATATACTGGAAACAATAGAGAGGACTCGTAGCAACAAGCTAGGAAACTCCTCCTTGCATTACCCACCCCAGGAGGAACTAGATCACACACTTCTCGCATGCATCCCCAATGCATACTTGATGCAAATCTCACCTCAAACTCCCTACAACTATATGTACTTAGTGCAGTCATAGTGCAACACTCAATCGTACACAACTCTCCCCGACATATGCAATACGAGGGTCTTATCAAATGGCACTTTTTGTTCGTCCACTTCTACAGGATTTTTGCATATGAATGCATCTAGATAGTTGCAAACTCTTATGGAAATTGTTAAAACACATACATATCTTTCATCCCAACACGAGAGATGGAAACAAATAATGGTTGGTAGGAGGTGGCAATAAAATCTATGTCAAGAGAGCCGGTGCAAGTAATGTCATAAAATCTAATATCCACCTATCCCAAATGATTTTTCTCATATTGAACTAATCTATGCTTTTAGATCTATCTCAACATGGGACCAAAAAGGAGAGAAGGCTACCTCTCATTAAGGGTCCAAAAGGAGATAGTCTATCAAAGAGCAATGAACAGATATTGGGCCTTGAAAGACCTTAGGGTTAGCTTCATTAAAGACCTCCAAATGTTAGTGTTAAAAGTCCTCAGACTTAGGACCTTTAGGTACTTTAAACCTTTGTCTCTCTCTCTCTCTCTCTCTCTCTCTCTCTCTCTCTCTCTCTCTCTCTACTCAAGCTTTTGATCACTATTGGCCCTTGCCAAGCATGGCCAATCACAGGCTATGGTCATTTCAAGCAATAGGGGTAGCATTTGGACAAGTGTCCTTCTTTCCCCTTTTGTGTGTGTGTGTGTGTGTGTGTGTGTGTGTGTGTGAGAGTGAGAGTGAGAGAGAGAGAGAGAGAGAGAGAGACCTTATTTAATTAATTAAATGCATCTAAATTCTCATTAGACCTCCCTAAAGGCCATCCAATAGGATTCAAGCACACCATGAGGGCAACATGAGTAGGTGCTTGACATGTGTTCTTATTGCCTCTTTAAGTCTTGGGCTTCCCTTGAGTGTGTGTGTGTGTGTGTGTGTGTGTGTGTGTGTGTGTGTGTGTGTGTGTTCTCTCTCATGCCCCTACCTTTACCGCTCGCCCCCTCCTTTGTAGAAGTCATGCTTGACTTTGAACACCTCAAGAACCTCAAGTATCTTAGTCATGAAGCATGTCAAGCACCTCAAGCCCCTTAGCCATCAAACACGACAATCACCTCAAGCAAGTCGATCTAGGCAAGGAGGGGACTCATTTTGGCTCATTCTCCCACACTTACACACTCTCTCATGGTGTCGCACGAGAACTCCATCTCCTTCTCCAAGCTTGCGAAGTAGAGAGCCTATACCAACACCTCTTGGCTATGGAATACAAATCCAACCAAGAGTCAAGCTTCAATGGCATGCTTATCTTCTCTACCATCTATATTATTATGCTAAGCTGAGTTCCAAGAGTAATCTATGGTGAGGAAAGTACTTCTTTCTTGTATGCTACTTCTTCTTCCTCTTCCCTTCCCTCACTCCGTGCTAGCTCTCTCCACCTTTGAAGGTGTTTGAGGTCTTGGGATTGAGGACGGGGACAAGTTAATGTGTTTGCAAGGTAGTTACGGGCATAAATTTGGTGCATGAAGTTTACCATATTCATTGCATCAACAAGGTCTCAAGGAACAGAAAGCATGTATCACCATGTCTCTCTTCATGGGAGAATCTACACTACAATAGCCTTTTGGAGGGGAGACCGGATCCAAGTAAATATGGTCCTCAACTGTTGTCAATTTCTCTAGTTGTCTCTCTCTTTTACAAGTATTGTTCATGCCAAGCTAATTAGGTATAATGTTCATTTTGCTCCTTTAATCAAGTGCTCTCCTTATTCTCTTTAAGAATTCTCTTAAGGAAATGCTCACTATTGTTATTTTAATTTCGCTACAATCAATGTTATAGCCATATTTCGTTCCATTGGTATCAGAGCTATTGGTTTCTGTTTTCTTACTTAAGCAGAGAGGTCCTTAAGTTTTCCATAAAAGGTTGGACTTGTTCATTGCAAGAGGGTAAGTGGGATAGGGATTTATTATCCCAGTTGAAAAGAACTTAGTTCGAGGTACACCGTTGGGAGACTTAATAATGGAGTCTTTTGGGGCTTGCCTTTGGTGTGGGTGCTTGAGCTAATTTTCAAAAGTAAAAAAGAGTAGCAACTAGAGATTTAATTTGCCAAAGCACAAAGTAACATAGATATAAATTTAGTTAGCATGGCTAAGAATAATAAAGAGAGTAGAATGAATATTGACAACTTTGATTTTGCACATGAAGGTGCTATTAGTGATGCCCCCATATTTGTGAACTATCTTGTTACTAGGTTGCAACAAGCTATGGGCAACCCTGCCTTGCACGCCGAAGTTAACCAACAACTTCACACTCATGGGATTCTCCAAACTCCCCAATAGGAGAGAGAGCTTAGGAAGCCTCTTGTAGAGACTTCCAAAAGAAGACTCTCTCCGGTGGGAGAAGAGGAGGGACCCTATGAAAGAGAAAAAAGTGAATCTCCAAATTCTTCGGAAGATGTGACTCCACGAAGATGGTGGCCTCGACGATCCCCAAATCCTCCCAAGAGGAAAAGATCGTCATATAGTCCTTCTCCTCGTCATTCTAAGAGGGAAGAGAGGAATCAAACAAAGAAAAAGGCGATAAAGAGGTCACCCTCTTCTCCATCTTCATCATCTTCCTCCTCTTCTGATCAAAGGAACGGTTTTTCTCCTAGAGAATACATGAGGGGAGGACATTGCAAATCCTATGCTGCTTGGAAAAGGTCCTACAAGCTTAAGAAGTTCAAGAAGGGAGGAAAGAACATCCCTTTTCTCACCTACAATGACACCTTTGGTGCTACGGACAAAGTCTTGGCCTTTATCCAACAATTTGATGTGGCCTTTGGAGATGAGGGCTTCACGGAGTCCTCCAAGCTATGTCATGTAGCTATGCATTTTCATAAATCTGCCCGAAAATGGTGGGCTAGTCTACGAGGTAATGGCAAAGCTCCCAATACATGGAAAACTCTAAGAGTTTCCATAATGAAGCAATTTCTTGCAAGCGACATCAAAGACAGTGCTTACCGAATGGCAAAGTTTGAAGCTAGGTCCCAATGAGTCTATCCACAAGTATGTGGACAAGTTTTGGGATTTATACCTCAAAGCTATCGTTTACCAAAAGATAAACTTCTCCTAACAAAATCAACAATTTTGTGGGGGACTACCTGGTTGTTAGGAAATAGGACGTAGCTAAATAGATAGTAGGGTAGCTTGCTTAATTAATGGGGAGAGAGAAAAAATTTCACATACGAGACATTATAGAGTAGAGTAGAGTAGAGAGAGAGAGAGAGAGAGAGAGAGAGAGCACATGATATACGTGGTTCACCCAATGTGGGCTACATCCACGGGAAAGCAGCCACTCAATGGCTTTAGTACTTCAAACAAGAGGTAGGTTACAAAGGGATTATACCCTTTATAGAGCTCTCGCCTTGATTCACTCTCACCACCTCACACCCACCTTGTTGAATAAACTTCACAATGCACCATAGTGCATTTTGTGTGTAGAAGAGGTCTCCTTTTATAGGCCAAAAGGGCTGCCCTCTCTCTTGAGAGGTAGCCGCGTGTAGCCCCTTGTGTAGACAAATCCAAGTTGGACTCTCCAATGTGCCCATGTGTGGCATGGCCGCCCTTGAGAAGACAAGTCTGTCTTGAAACCGGCTATCGGCCACCGGCCAATCGGCCAACCGACCGGTCGTTTTTCGACCACTTTTCGGGTGCCGTCCAATCATAATATTCCGGTGAAAAAGGAATATTTTGGCTGTGAATTTGAGACTGGCTGTGAATAATACAAAAAATTACAAGGGGTAAATTAGGCTTCAAACTTAACAATTTCCCACTTGGAGACTAATCTCCACGCCAAACCTGTGAGACTGCTTTCCTTCCTGGATTCTTATTTTTGAATGCTAATTGAAGATGAGCAAAAGCTCAACTTCTCCTTGTTGACTACCTTTGTAAAAATGTCTGTAGGATTTTCACTTATGTGCACCTTTCCTAGATTTAGCTGTCCCTCTTCCAAAAGAGTACGTATGAAGTGATATCTCACCTCAATGTGCTTTGTCCTTGAGTGAAAGGCTTAATTTTTTGCAAGATGAATGGCGCTTTGACTGTCACTGTACAAGACACAATTGTCTCGCTTGTATCCAAGCTCCTCCAAGAATCTGTGAAGCCACATAATCTCTTTGCTTGCCTCCGTCATTGCTACATATTCTGTTTCTGTGGTAGAAAGTGAGACCTCTTTCTGCAGCTTTTAAACCCAGCTTACTGTTGTGCCTCCAACTGTGAAGACATAGCCAGTAGTGATCCTTTGGATATCTTTGTCACCTGCCATATCTGCATCAACAAACCCTTGCAAGAAAATATCAGTGCCTCCAAAATACAAAGTATTTGTTGTTATCCCTTTTAGATACCTAAGTATCCATTTCACAGCTTGCCAGTGCTCTTTACCTGGATTATCCATGAGTCTACTTACAACTCCCACTGCATGTGCAATGTCTGACCTTGTACAGACCGTAGCATACATTAGAGAACCTACCACTACAGTATATGAAACTTTAGACATATAGGCTATCCTCTCTTGCGCCTTTGGACACATATCCTTGGTTAGTTTAAAGTGACTAGCCAGAGGTGTAGAAATCAATTTTGCATCTTGCATTGCAAACCTTTCTAGTACCTTCTTGAGATTTAATCCTCTTGAGATAGTACTGTCTTTTTTGCCATGTCTCTTGATATCTTCATACCAAGTATCCATTTTGGAGCACCTAAATCTTTCATTGAAAAAGATTTAGACAATTCCTCTTTTAGGTCTTTGATGTCCTGCATATTAGCACTTGCAATCATCATGTCATCAACATACAACATTAGAATGATGAACTTCCCATCTCTCAAATTCTTTGTGTAGATGCAATGATCTGAGTTACATCTTCTGAATCCATGATCTAACATCCATTGATAGAACTTCAAGTACCACTGTCTTGATGCTTTCTTTAAAACTTACAAGCTCTTCTTTAATCTGCAAACCATTTTCTCCTTACCTTTTACTTCATATTCCTTTGGTTGAAGCATGTAAATTTACTCCTCTAAGTCACCATGAGGGAATGCTATATTTACATCCATTTGCTCAAGATTTAAATCATGAGCAGCCACAAGGATTAAGACAAGCCTAATTGAGTTCATTTTTACAACATGAAAAAATATTTCATTGAAGTCAATACCTTACTTGTACCTTTTCTTCCCACCTTCTTCTTCCTTTAACTTATACACCCATTTGTTCTGTAATGCCCTCTTACCTTTAGGCAACTCAACCAACTCGCATATTTGGTTACAATGTAATGAGTCCATCTCCACTTGCATGCTCTTCATCCATTCTTCTTTGGATTCGTGTTGCATAGCTTCTTCATATGATTCTGGCTCTCCAGAATCTGAGACCAAGAGATGGTTGAAGGAAGAAACAAACATTTTTGGTGGTCTACTTGCTCTCGTAGATCTTTGGGGCATAGGTTGAGGCTCCTCATTTGGTTGACGTTGTTGCACATTGTCACCGTTTGCACTCCTTGAGTCTTCACCGTCCTCAAGCTCCATGTACTCATCACTTGTGTCTTTTGTTTGTTTTCTTTTCAACAAGTAATCTTTGTACATATTTTATTCATTAAAAATTACATCCTTACTTCTAAAGATTTTACCATCTTCAGGATTCCATAGGCAATACCCAAAGTCAACTTCTCCATATCCAATGAAGAAACACTTTTTGGACTTTGCATCTAACTTTGACCTTAGGCTTCTATTTATGTGCATGAAAGCCTCGCACCCAAACACTTTGAAAAATGCATAATTCACCGTTTTACCTGTCCTCTGGATCTTCCCCATCCAATGCCGTTGAAGGTGATCGATTGATTAAGTATACAAACGTACTTACTTCTTCCGTCCAAAGCTCAAGTGGTAGGCCTGCATGTAGCTGCATGCTTCGTGCTCGCTCCATGATTGTCCCGCTCATCCTTTCCAAAATTCCATTTTGTTGAGGTCTCTTTGGGGTTGTCCTTTGCCTCCAAATGCCATTGCTAGCACAGAAGTTTTCAAAAGCTTGGCTACAGTATTCACCTCCATTGGTGGATCTGGGACATTTAACCTTGGTACCTGCTTCATTCTCCACAAAGACTTTCCATCTTTGAAATATGAAAAACACATCGGATTTATTCTTCATTACATAAAACCATGTTTTCCTAGTTGCATCATCTATGAATGTTACATACAACGAGCCACCAAGGGATGGTGTACTTGCATGACCCCAAACATCAAAATGAACCAATTCAAGAAATTTATTTTTTCTTTCATTTCTTGACTTTTGAAATTTTACCCTCTTTTGTTTATCGTAAACACAACCTTCACAAAACTCTAAGTCCACTTCTTTCAAAGCTGGTAGAATCTTCTTCGATTGAAGGATTTGCATTCCTTTGGCCACACCGCACTGTCGACTTTTGTAGCTATTGCACAAGTTGAAGATTGTGTGCTGACAATACACAAGTAGAGTGTACCAACATTTTCTCCTTTGGAAACCACCGAAGATCCCTTTGAGATCTTCCAACGTTTGTTTCCGAATAAAATGTTGTGACCTTCATCATCCAATTATCCTGTAGAGATCAATTTTTTGCAAAGAGAAGGAACATGCCTAACATCTTTAAGCTTCCATTCATTTCCATTAGTAGCTTTGACACAAACTGTACCTTTGTTGATAATTTCACAAGATTCATCATCTATACATACCCATAATTACCTTTGGTGTAATCTTGGAAATGCTGCTTGTGCAGTGTTGCATGGAATGAAACCCCAGAATCTACTATCTAGGAATTAGACACATTGTCTAATGAGAGAATTAGAGCGCCTTGCTCTACTTTACTTGCCACATTGGTTTACGATGTTGGATTGTTGTTTTGAGACTCCAACTCCTTCTTCTTCTTGGACCAGAAATCCTTCTTGACGTGGCCCTTCTTGCCGCAGTTCCAACATTCAAGAACTGACTTTGTGTGTGACTTGATCCGCCCTAAGCAATCACGACCCTTTTGGTTTTGAACCTATCCTTAGGCCCTCCTCTTGTTTCCACTAACAATGCATCACTTGATGATTCACCTGTGCTTCTCCTTCGCATTTCCTCGCTTAGGAGAGAACCCATAACATCATCAAACTTAAGAGTATTTGTGCCAGAAATAGAGTTACTTACAACCATCGCAAGGCTGTCCCAACTATCCGGTAGAGACGATAGTATAAGGAGAGCTCGAACTTTGTCATCAAAATTGATTTACACCGATCGAAGTTGACTTATGTTGGTGTTAAAGTAATTTAAATGTTCTACAATTGAACCATTCTCTATCATCTTTAGATTGAACAAGTGCTTCATGAGAAATACCTTATTGGATGCCGATAGTTTCTCGTAGAGGCTGTCAAGTGACTTCATCAATTCTTCCGTGGTCTTCATCTCCGAAACTTTGAAGGGCACCGTTGATGCCAAGCTTAGCCGGATTGTTCCTAATGACTTTCGGTCAAGGACAATCCATGCTTCATCTGTCATTGTTGCACGCTTCTTTGCAAGACTGCCTAGTGGAAAATAAAGGTCCTTCTGGTAGAGATAGTTTTCAATCTGCATCTTCTAATGTTGGTAGTTTTTTTCGTTGAACTTCTCAATCTTGATCTTCCCTTCCTCCACCATTACTCCCACTCAATTCAAGGAATCCTACCCTTGAGATACTTTAGCTACAAACAAACCTTGCTCTGATACTGGTTGTTAGGAAATAGGACATAGCTATATAGATAGTAGAGTAGCTTACTTAATGAAGAGAGAAAAAATTTCTCACACGAGAGAGAGAGAGAGAGAGAGAGAGAGAGAGAGAGAGAGAGAGAGAGAGAGAGCGACATATGTGGTTCACCCAATGTGGGCTACATCCATGGGAAAGTAGCCACTCAATGGCTTTAGTACTTCAAACAAGAAGTAGATTACAAAGGGATTATACCCTTTATAGAGATCCCGCCTTGCTTCACTCTCATCACCTCACATCCACTTTGTTGCATCAACTTCACAATGCACCACAATGCATTTTGTGTGTAGAAGAGGCCTAGCCATGTGTAGCCGCCCTTGGGTAGACAAGTCCAAGTTGGACTCTCCAATGCACCCATATGTGGCTGCCCTTTGAGAAGACAGGTCCGCCTTGAAATGGGCCATCATCCACTGACTTCCAACCTCCGGCCACTGGCCATTGACTACCGGCCACCGGCCAGCCGGCCAACCGATCGGTCGTTGTTCGACCACTTTTCGGGCGCCGGCCGACCATAATATTCCAGTAGAAAGGGAATATTTTGACCGTGAATTCGAGACTGGCCATGAATTTTTGGTTTTTCAGCGAGTGATTTTTCTTCACGCACGATGGCTTTTCCTCATAACGGGGGCCTTACAAATGTGCATTTTTATCGCCACCCACAGATATAGTAACACTGACTTCCATCACTCTTGCATCCGGCTTCCTTCCTTTCAAGGAGCCAGCATTGCAACCTTCAGTATCTTGTTTCCCTTTCCCTCGTGCTTCAGACTTCAGCCTGGTCATTGTTTACACCTACAAGAACCAAAGCAATCCAACACACGTATGCTCGGCTCAGGAGAACATACTCAGCCCAACAGCGAAGATCAAAAAACAGACCAGGGCTGCCTCCACTCAAGAATAATAGCAGAACAACGAAAGACAAACTACAACAATGAACTCATGACAGACAAGTAACGGACAAAGTTCTCAGCAATAATCAAGACAATAATCCATGCTAAACACACACTGGAAGAATGAATTCGTGCAGTCAACAATAGCAACATGAGGTCTCAACAAACTTACATCACGTTCCCAATCGTATTCGTCAGCAAATATCCCCGAGACACACGTAGCCACCAAATCTCCTTTTACCCCCCTTGCCTTGCTGGAACCTTCTTGCAACGTGTCGCATCCAGCCAAGATTTGCATGACACACATCCACCTAAACCAAAGCGCATCTCTGAAATTCCAGATAAGCCAAAGCGCATCTCCACAAATTCGGTCTAACAGCCCTGCTTGTGAAAATTTAGGGCGCCTACTCGATCTTTTTGACGTAGCTAAAATGGAAGCTCAAATGGCCAAGTTATGAGCATATGAAATTTTCCTAGGATCAAGTTTGTTGTATATTTGGCCACCTTGGAATGCATGCATAAGGGTTTTTTTTAAAACTCTCTAGGGTATCTAGAGGTGATGCTCAATGTATGAAGAAAGCCCAAAATTAAGGCTCACCGATCGTATATGTAGGCACTGAGTTATTTTAATTTAAAGTTTGGCAGTGCACAATAGCATATGTAAATTTTACTTTCTATCAATTTTATTGAGGTCAGCATAGACAAAGATAAATCTCAAAGGCTAGTTTGAAAGTTCAAATGTAAGACCTTGAATGCAAATTTATAGCTAGTCTTTGCATTTTGACATTTTGGTCCTCGATCAAAAAGTATTGCCATTTTAAGATTGTGTCCAAAACTAGATAAATTGGGGATTTTTTTGTGAAAATTGAAGCTTTTGTTTCTTGAAGGGGGCATCATAGGTTGCCTCGGCCTTCTTTAAACCCATATGCAGAGTTTTATTAAATCTTTTCACTCTCTACATACATAAGATCACTACTCTCTCATGAGCAACACATAGGAAGAGACTTCTCCTTGCTATGGAGGTTCCTCCTCCCTATGTGTCAGAACTACACAAGATGACTTTCTCATACAACAACTTCATGGTTTTCAATGGACTAAAGATGCACAGGTTGCTTTTGATATATGCTATGTCAGATGCCTACACCTTGTCCTCTAAATCGTAAGGATGATTTCTATGTTGCTATGATTTTGGTATTGATGCTTTTGGATTTTTTTACTGCACAAAGTGGGTAAGTGCTACATGTCGATCTACTTCAACAATAGGGTAATAAGTCTAGAGAGATGACCTATACTAAGGCTGAGCAGTGGTGAATAAATAAAGACAAGTGTTCTAAGGTCATTTTAGTTGCATCTCTCCCTCAATTATAGTGCCTTACCATTACAATGAGCCAAGGAAAGTTATTTTTCCCCCCCCCCCCCCCCCCCCCCCCCCCCCCCCCCCCCCCCCCCCCCCTCCCCCTCTCTCCCCTTCCTTCTTGTTTGTCATCCAATACTTGGAAAATGGAAAACTAGATGTAGTAAAGTAATGGGAACAAGGTGAAGTCTCATGATGGCTTGCAAAACACACACACACACACACACACACACACACACACACACACACACACACAAAAGAGAACAAATCATTTGAAAGAGAACAATAAAAAGAAATCTTAGACTTTACCAAAGGACTAATTTTATGGCATATTGTATATGGGTGATTAGCACAACAATCCAATTTCAACCAGGCAATCTTCACCACTTCAAGCAAGGAAGAACTTCCAAATAGCCCAACAATTCATGTAGCAACTTGAGCTTTTGAGCAGGACTAGCTGCTCACAGCTAGCTAAACTTAGAACAAGGGTGCACTAACAAATGCACACAATCGTGGAGGAAGGAGAGAGAGAGAGAGAGAGAGAGAGAGGCATGGAGCAATGTCATAAATCTTGGGGCCTCAACACTAGCATAGGATGTTAATGGAAGCCCAAGCAAAGTTGTCAATGCATAAGAACTCATGAGAACTCAATTCCAACACCTTTCCTTAGCTCTACCTACACATGCTGGCCAAGCGCCCTATATTGACTGAGACACCAGCCGTTGGCCACCCCACCTCCGTCGCAGCTTGAGAGAGAGAGAGAGAGAGAGAGAGAGAGAGAGAGAGAGAGAGAGAGAGAGAGAGAGAGAGAGAGAGAGAGAGAGAGAGAGGGAGGAGACCCTGTCTAGGACAGGTGCGCTGCAAGTCGGTAGACAACAACCGCCTCTCGCGTCCGCGGCTGTCGCCCGACTGTCGAAAATGGACAAAGTCACCGCCTATGTACCTGCAAAAAAAAATCACCACCTCTCACTCACCTCCTGACACGCGGCTCTCCCCCCACCTCTTTCTCACGGGCACTTTCCTTTTGGTTTAGCTTTTGTGCGGTATCTGAGCAGATACCCTCTAAATTGACCTGCTCGCAAAATCATAGCAACATACTGAGTCCAAGAAAATGATTCCTCAAAATCCTCAATTAGCAAGCTCTCTCGCACTTCCCCTCTTCTTGTTTGTCATCCAATACTTAGAAAATGGGAGACTAAATATAGTAAAGTAATTGGAACAAGGTGAGGTCTCATGATGGCTTGCCCCAAAAAAAAAACACACACACAACAAAAAAACACACACACACAACAGCAACAACAACAACAAATCATTTAAAAAACAGCAGTAAAAAGATTTTTTTTTTCAAAACTTACAATGGTAAAAAGAAATCTTAGAGTGCACCAAAGAACTAAACTATAGAGAATATTGTATTTGGGTGACTAGCATGACAATGTAGTTTCAACTATGCAATTTACAACACTTCAAACAAGGCAACACGACTAGATGACCACAACTAGCTAAATGATACACAGATTCTCCTCATGCTAGTTTCGAGCCATGACATCATCCAACAACCATAGTTACATTTGTTGAAAAGGGGGCCACCCCATAGCAAAGGCAAGCCACTTGGTTGCACAGGGAGCAAACCTCCCATACATTTAACCATGTGGGCCCGACATTGCAACATCCATAGCCATGTTCCACTCATCAGAGTTCCTCCTTTCCCATTTGCGACGATCGCTTCCTTGCTTTCTTGAATGATCTTCGTGAACCTCGCTGTTTCTTGAAGGGACTACATATTTGTATCTTAATATTGCCATATCGAAGCACCTTTTCCGCTTTTAGTGGGAGTACATATTTGTATCATAATATTGTTAAATCAATCAATACCAATGAATATTGTTAAATCAATCGATACCAGTGATATTCAGTAAGAATCAGCTCTAAGTTCCCATCCCTACACGAGTATGCATGGACGTAGTAGATAGTGTAAAGAGCTTGGGCAAGGGTGACCCATGGGGAGAAACATACTTGAGTGTTTTTTTATTGTGCGTCCATTTCCTTCAAAATTTGTGGAAGGGGTGAGGCCACAAACCTGATCTCTAGCATCTTGTTTCCTTTAATGTCGAGGGAACTGGGACTTGGGGCCTAGGCCCAAAGGGCATACTTTGTAGTCATGCCTCTTAGATAATCACACCAATGCATGCACTCTATGCTACTTTGAACTTGATGGAAGTTGACCTCAGAAACCAAAGTGGGAGCTGGTGGGAGTTGAGATATAAGACCCCAAAAATGCAAAGCGGAACACTCGTTAGAGGGACCAAAAAGAATCCACATTTTGATGAGAGCTGACCTCATGAGCCGTAAAAATTGAAACAACAGTCAGCGGGAGTTGAGGTCGTGATGCCCCCACAAATGCAAAACAAAACACCAAAAAAGGGAGAAAGAGTGACGAGAGACTTCGTACTGAGGCAAGGACTATTCACCAAGTGGAGTCATCCTCACTTGATTTATCAAAGAGATGGCACCCTTACGGAAAATTGGAAAAGCTTTCAAGAATTCTCTACTCACACAATGTCACACAAATTGATAGTGTTGGGATAAAGGGCCACCTGCTCGTTCGCACCCTTATTGGGTGGTTGTATATTTTCACTCTTCTCGGGTGGTTGTATAATCCTACACTATATCTATCAAAAAAACCTGAAGAGATACAACTCTTTTGTACCACAAACATTGTGTCAAAGCTATCCTCTCCATCTCTAACTTTTGTGCATGCATCTCCATCACTTCACTGCTGCGTCTAATTCTACAGTGCAATCATTATGTTATGTCTAAATTTGAAATACTCATAAGTCTGAATTTTGTAGACTGATGCGTCTAAATTTGTAGATTGGACACACTGCTGAGTCTGAATTTGCGGTTCGAGCTTCAGTTGATCCTTACAAACTCGTATCGGAGTTGTGATTTCACAAGCTGGTGCGGTGAGCGTGGATCAACATCAAGCTGTGTTTGAATAGCAGAGTTCTAGTTTAGCATCAAAACTTTGATTCAACATTAGAGTGTGCAGATAGTCTTTGTTATTATAGTAGTGTATAAGATTCAAAGCAAGGTCATCTTGGTCTTGCAGGTGGAACAAAAAACTTGCAGAGAGAGAGTGCTTATGAGCTTCAACTCTCAGATTGGTAAGCTTGGCAACTCAGTTTCAAGTTAGGCCAATGAGCAAGGGTTTCCATTAAGGGTTTCCCATAGTGTGTCAAAGTACAGAAGGTATAAATTTGAATTGCTGAAGTTGCTGAAGTTGAATCGGATTACTACAGTTGAATCAGATTGCTGGATAATCTAAAGTTTGCAAATTGTTGAGTCTGAATCTGCAGATTGGACAGACTGTTGAGTATGATTTGGGTTCACTGGGACCAACTCAAAAACCCACTTTCTCAAATTATCGCTTCCTTCTCTTTGGGTCCACAAACAGCCCCTCGCCTCATCCTTGCAATCAACTCCTTCTTACCATCCTGCCATCATCAACCTGCTCACACACTCACCGCCATTGCCGACCTGCTCTAACGCTCACTGCTTGACTCCTACATTTTAAATTATATGTATAACATTCAATACATACAATTTAAAACGTAGGAGTCTACGGACGGCCCCTCACCTCAGGCCTACAACTGACTCCTTCTTACTAGCCAACCATCGTTGACCTGCTCAGCCGCTCACCACCATCGCCGACCTTCTCTGACGCTCAACACTCAACTTTTGCATTTTAAATTGTATGTATAACATTTTATACATTCAATTTAAAATATGGAGTCTAGCACTAAAAAAAACATTAGAAGTAAAAAAAACCGATGTAGATAACAAATGTTAGAATTACACAATCTTTGGTTGTGTTACATCAATTATATATATCAAAGATTATTCATGAATTTTCACACAGTTTTCATTATATCTTTATCTTCCTCCGCAATTGCAAGTTTGATTTCATTTCCAAGGATGGAACCTCCTACCTACCACCATCCAAGAAACAAAACCAAGAACACTATCAGTATCCTTGAAAATATTTACTAAGGAAGGTAGGTGTCCATGATCTCTTCCCCTCATTATCAGTGTCAAGAAATATTGTCATCCTAGTAGTTTACAAAAAGAACTTAGAGTTAGAGTGTGTGTGTGTGTGTGTGTGTGCACGCGCGCATGTGCACACGTGCAACCCACCCCATCCCTAGGAGCAGGTCCACATAAGCAACTCATCAACCCTTTGATCAAAAAATCCTTTAGATCTTCACTCTAGAGAGTCCTTCATGTACAAAAAGTTGGCAAATTCTTCATAGTTTTACCAAAAGTCAAGGAGTTTACTTGTAACGCAATATGGCTATAACATTGACTGTATCAGAATAAAATAACAATAGTGAGCATTTTCTTAAGAGAATTCTTAAAGAGCATAAGGAGAGCACTTGATTAAAGGTAGCAAAATGAGTATTATACCTAATTAACTTGGCATAAACAATACTTGTAAAAGAGAGAGAGAATTAGAGAAATTGACACTAGTTGAGGACCGGATTTACTTGGTGTTGGTCCCCCCTCCAAAAGGCTTTTGTATTATAGATTCTCCCATGAAGAGAGACTTGGTAAAATACATGCTTTGTGTTCCTTGAGACCTTGTTGATGCAATGAAGATGATAAACTTCATGCACCAAATTTATGCCCGTAACTACCTTGCAAAAACATTAACTTGTCCCCGGCCTCAATACCAAGACCTCAAAGACCTTCAAAGGTGGAGAGCATCCTCGACTATGAGGTAGTGAAGATAAAGTCTTAGTCATTATTCTATGTTTCTTAGCGGGTAGAGGATCCCTTTTTACCCTACAACATCATTTCAAAATGGATGACTAGTTCATTTGGTGCTTGGGAGGCTTAGGTGCCGCAAGCATGTCTATTCTTTAGTCCATATCATACTCCCAAAGTAGAGTGACAAATTCTACTTGGTGTTTGGGAGACGTCATCATCACAAACATGATTCTAAGCATGCATACTACTTAAATTTGTGCACAATAAAAAGAGAACTAGTCTTATAAGACAAAAACATTGTTAATTCAAAAAGTGTTTACATTTGCTTACTCTATTGTAGCATTGTAAGCATTGACAAGGTTCAAATTATCCTTAAGTTGTGTTACTTGCATCCATCTAGCATCTTCAAAAGGATAATTTTGAACTTAATAAGATACCGTCGGATAATCTTACCATGTCTTAGTACCTTTTCTTCATATTGAAGGATGGATTTGGGCTGGAGCACCTCTTCCAGATCCTCGATCTCGAGCGGGTCCTCAATTATTGGTTCTCTTTGTGGCTCTCCTTTGTAAGGCTTAAGTAGGCTCACATGAAAAGCATTGTGTATGAGCCAATGATTGGGAAACTTTAGTTGATAGGCTATCTCATTGATTGGTTTTAGGATTTGAAAAGGACCATAATATTATTTTGATAGCTTAGTATAATACTTTTGGTGGCCCGTAGGATTTTTCCCGTCGTTTGCCTCAATCGAACCTTGGGAAACTTGAGTAGGACCCAAACATTTTCCTTGAAAATTAAGGCCCTTATGTGTTTGTTAGCAACAGCTTTTTGCCTTTGTTGTCAGATGGATATAGCATCCTTAATCTTTTGAAAAGATTCTTGTAGGTCTCGGCTATACTCATCAGCAACAACGAAGATATTTCCATGTACCTTAAGTAGCAAGGGACTTTTAGGTCCCTCAATGATTTTGAAGGGTGCCTTCCTTGTAGCAGTATAGACAATGTTATTGTACACATACTTTACAAGAGGTAGGTGCTTCTCTCATTGTGAGCGTTGATCTACTTTTGTGACAATAGATCTAAAATTGTAAGGTTAACTATCTCACTTTGGCCATCCGTCTGTGGGTGATAGAACAAATAGAAATTTAGCCTTGTACCTAGATTCTCAAAGAGACCCTTCCCCAAAAATTACTGGTCATTTGAGGATCTCTATTTGACACTATGGATATTGGCAAGCCATGGTGTTTGAAAATCTCTGAGATGAAGAGGGTTTCTATTTGATGTGCCTTTACGGTCTTTTTGACAAGTGTAAAATGTGCTTGTTTGCTTAACCTGTCGACTATTGTCCATATTCCTGTATTTCCATGGATAGACTTGGGTAATCCAAAGATAAAATCCATGGATATACTCTCCCATGGTGAATTAGTAATTGGCAATGGATGGAGTGATCTAGGTTGCTTTCCTCTATCCTACTTGGTCTTTTGGCATATCAAACATTTTGAAACATACTTGTATGTCTACTTTCATGGTAGGCCAATAGAAATATGTCTCTACTCCTCGAAGAGTAGATTGATTTCATCTATGCCCCGCATAGGGAGGAGCATGGGATTCATACATTACTTTCTCACGAAGGGAGTTAGTAATAGATAGTCTATTGACATGGAAAAGATAAACATCCTGCAAGCTGAACGGTTCTTCTTTCTTCCCTAAGGAAATGGCCGATATTATATCCTCGAAATCAGTGTCAATAGCATACTCATCTATTATAGAAGATAGATCATTGTGAGTTGCTATAGACACTGCATTCACTTTTGGTCATTGTGATAGTGCATCGGCCACTTGATTGTGCTTGCCAGCAATATGAGCAATATAAAAATTAAATTGCAAAATAAAATTTGCCACCTCATTTGTTTGTAAAAAAGCTTGGTTTGCATCATGAAGTACTTAAGATGTTGGTGATTCGTTCGTAGGATGAATGGAGTTCCCAAAAGATAATGCTTCCATGTGTCAAGGACTTGTAGAACAACTAGTAGTCCCTTTTCGTATATGCCCAATACTTGCTCATTGGAATTGAGTCTTTGACTCTCGTATGCTATGACATGCCTTTCTTGAAGCAAAACTTCTCCAAGGCAATCTCCACAAGCATCACATTGGACCTCAAATGGTTTTGAGAGATCCAACTGTGTAAGGACAGGTTGAGAGGTAAGCTTTTCTTTGAACTTGTCATAAAATTTTTTCTCTTTTGCAGTCCATGTATACTTAACATTCTTTTTTTTAAAGTCATGTAATGGTCTTGCTATTTGTGAGAATTTTTCTATGAAGCATCTATATTATGCACACACACCAATAAAGCTTTGTAGCTCATGTAGATTCCTTGGCTTAGTCCATCATTTTATTACCTCTAACTTTGTTAGATCCATATGGATACCATCTTGAGAGAAAATGTGACCTAAGTATTGAATCTCTTGAAGGAAAAAATCACTCTTCTTTTGGTTAATGAAATTTTTATTCTCCCTCAAGCTTGAAAGATTACCTGGAGATGTTGCTTATGTTCCTCAAGAGAATTGGAGTAGATGATGATATCATCAAAGAACACTTCAGTAAACCTGCGGTGGGGTCTAAAAATTTTCTCCATTAGGCGGTTAAATGTGGCCGGAGCATTTGTCGAATAAAAAGGAATAACAAGATATTCATAAAGACTGTGCGAAAAGAGGTCTTTACAATATCTTCATTCACTATCCTTATTTGATGATAGGCACTTTTAAGGTCAATCCTATTGAAGTAGGTAGAGCTTTGTAGCTTATCAAACGGATCTTCTATCCGTGGTGCGGGAAATCTATTCGTGATAGTAATGCGATTTAGTGCTCTATAGTCAGCACACATACGGTATGTGCCATGTTTCTTTTGCACTAATAGGACGGGATAACAAAAGGGAGAGGAACTAGGCCTCACCATCCCCTTGTCTACCAGTTCATGCACTTGCCTCATAATATCCTCTTGTTGAGCTTGAAAAACTCTATAAGGAGGCTTATTAGGCGGTGAGCTCCCAAGTAGAAGCTCTATCTTATGGTCATCATCCCCTCGTTTTGGAGGTAACTCTCCAGGGATGTCATCGATAAAAACATCTTCAAATATATTTAGGAAATTAAAAAACTCTAATTCATCTTGATTCCTACCACTTTGATTTGGTAAAACATTAGGACCATTTATGGACTCTTTGACAAAAATCATGTACGCAAAAACTGAGCTTTTCATTGACTTATCAAAAGCACATGAATTTACAAGAGGTATAGTACAACCTGACTCATTAGCATCTATGTACATATTCTTTTCCCTATAAGTGAAATAAATTCTCCTTTCAAGGAATTTCATACTGGCAGCCATGCGGTACAACCATGGTGCCCCTAGGATAACATCCTCATGTTGGAGAGGGAAGATGAAAAAGTGCTCTTTGTCGATGTAGCTTTGGACATGAAGCCTCAATTTCCAAATCAAGGGAGTAACGGAGGCTTGTTGTCCCTTGAAATCTTTATCAGCAGTCACAGTAACTTCCATTTTAAAAGCTTGTATGCCCAGCTTAGTGGTCAGCTCCATTGATATGAAGTTGTGAGTAGATCCAGGGTCAAAAAGGATAAAGGAATCATGCTCCCTCACCTTTCCCCAAGCATAGGAAAGGGACGATTCCTTCCAATGAGTATCCTCTTTTGAAGCTTTGACCATGGAAGCTCTAGGAGTCTCATTGAGTGCATTTCTTTTGGGGCAAGAAGGATAGCTATGTCCTCGCTCCCCACACATGAAACATTTATGGTCTTTACAAAAAGCTTCTAACTCTTATCGAGAGATTTTAGTTTTACCTTTGTAAAATCCTTTCCCCTTGGTCTTGTTGTTGTTGTTGTTTTCCTAGAATTGCCTTGGGTAGAGTTTTGAGCATTGTTCTTCCCTCTAGGTTCATTTTCGTCTTTGGTTTCCATGGGCTTAAATTTCCTTTTAGTCCCTTGTTGGAAACTGATTCATGAAGCGATCATAGTATGGTGAATCGCTTCACTGATGGTCCTAAGCCTTGAGAGTTGACATACTCGGCCATATCGTCAATGTTAAGTATGGAGCCTGATTTACCTCTTGTAATTTTTTGTATTATGATGTAGACATAGGGCTGTTGGGCTGCATGAAATTGTTTCTTGAAAAGGAGACATTGGATGGATTGTGTGCATTGGAGAGAGGAGGGGCACTCTTCCACCTTCATTTGCAAATGGTTGTCCGTCTTTGGGCAACATTGTTGATTGCGGTCAATAAGAAAATAAAAGCCTACTTAGGTTGGAGTAAGTTAGCACCTGCAAGGGGGATGGTTTTGTGTCATTGGCTGAAATAACACAAGATGCACACGTTTGAGGGCATGGTAAGGTATTGTCTAAAAGACCAGGATGAACTATATTTTTAAAAAGTTACACACAATATAAGTAGTGACGATGTCAATACCGGGGTAGAGCTATACAGCTTATATGGAGCTGATGAATTGAAAAATAGAGTTTGCTTGACATTAACCAACATCTTTGATAGGGCATTAATGTATTGGAAATTTAAGCTACGACACCCAGCAGGGAATGAATTTCTATCTACGTTGCATTTAATGATCAAAACTGGAAAGTATTATCCATCATCATCCTAGATAACTCCTTATCAGGGCCATGGAATGCACCTTGCAAAGATCAAAGCATTGTGGAGCTTTATGATATATCCATCCACAACAACATGCCAAGATATTGTGAATACTTTTGTTAATGATGATGTCAATGGAAACACACAATCTTGTGCAGAGTGGTTCCAATCTCATTGGCAAGACAAACAAAGGTATGCTTGCCAGAGTTAATAGACAACTAGGTCTGGTATGGAATTTTTGATTGCAATGAGTGTCTTTTGTAGTGCGCCAACAACCGTTGTTGATAATTCTGATTCTGATGTTAACGAAAGAGATGCAGAACTAGGAGATGATTTCATTTCTCTTGTGCACCGTCTTGATGTGACAACATTTGCTTAGTGTGGTGTGTTTGCTACCAATCGCTTGGTGTGTATTTTTATTATACCCAAAAATATATATAAGTGATAACAGTTTGTTTTGTCTGCAGTGTCAAAATGGATGAGGAAGGTGAAAATCAGCTGCTTCGATTGACTGACACATAACCAGATGAGTCTTTTGGTATGATAGAAGACCCACGGATTGATAGGATAGAGGACTTGCTTGCTGTAATTTTGAAAGAGTTGGCTGGAGATGAAAGCACAAATACTCGTCCACTTCCCCTAGAACTTATTGAAGCCATAGACAGTTCGAAAGATGCGATCGACAATTATGCAATCAATATTGCTGATATACAAGTCACGAAGTTGGAAGAACAAATCTCGTCACTGGGAAAACAACTCACAGCTCTTAAAGCTCAAGTGAATAGGCTTAATGCAATATTGTGCAGGTTTTCAAACATACTAAATAGAAGCTGTAACTAGTGTTGTAAACAAAATTACTGTTGGCACGAAGATGTTTTGGTTTTCCTGGCCCTACCATATTCTGCTCACAACTCCTTTTTGTATACAGTAAATGTTTTGTCTCACATAACTATCATCCCTGTGCTGTCATGTAGAGAATTCCTCTTGAAATATTGACAAATGCCTCTCTTTGAGTGTTCATATTGCGCTCTGTGTGTTTTTTTGCCTTCGTGCACAATCTGCACAACCGAGCTAGTTCTGTGAAGAGAAACATGCGCATATGGTTCGTATGTTGTGTTGTTTTTTTTCCAACGAACACCCGGTAGGTAAATCCGCACGTGGACGCCAGCAACATCTGGTTAGATTCGGGTTAATTCAAGCGCAGACCCAGTAGGAGGCACTAGGTGAAAAATTTGATGCTAGAACTTCACATATTTCTTGGGCCGTCACCATATATGCACTATCTAACTTGCAAACCACTCTAACCTTCAAGCTATAGTATCTTGCACATTATGGCTCCAATTGATGAGCCATTTTGATGAGCCTAGAGAGCACTTCAAACATAACCACATCCACTTTCAAACATGCACTTTTTCCACATTCAAACACCCTCTCCAATTAGCTCCAAAACTAGATCTTTTGACTTAAGAAACCACCCAAAACATAGATTTCGATCCCTTTGAGTGCACTTGGTCTTCACACCTACTCTGACACCCAACACACACTTGTAAATATCCATGGCCATGATTCCCCCCATTTTGGGCATCAAATCTCCTTAATTGCACCAACGGCTATAGGTCTCACCCTTTAGTTTGTTCACGAACTCATACATCTGCCTGGCATAGTCTTCTAGTTCTTTAATGATTCACTAAAATAGACTAGGGCTTGACATTCTACAAAGAATGATAAATTGTTTGCTTACACGTAATTCCAAAATAATTGTTTGCTTAGAGATAATTCCAAAATTTCTTAACAAATATTGTCCCTAACCCCTTCTCTCTCTTTGATTGAGTAATTTCTCTCTAGAGTATCTACTATATACTAGCATAGCAAAATAGAAAATCTATTATCACCTTACCAAGTTGAGCTAAATGAAAAAAAATAGTGCAGCTATATGTATATCCAAATGTACATTAAATATTGTATTCAAATCTATTATCTTTAGTATCAATGTTGATACCATTGCATCCTTTAGCTTTTGAAAAGACTCTTTGCATTTAGCCATCCGGTTGAAGTTCATTCTCTTCAATGACATATATGTAGAGAAAATACTTGATATTATCCACAGCATCCCATGAATGCTTGAACTTCCTAGAATATTATTGGTCTAGCCAATTCTCTATGACTTTGATCTTTTCAAGATTCATTGATATCTCTTTTATGGACACTATATGCCCTAAATATTTTCTTTTTCTAACCATAAATACACATTAAGGATTTTCAAGTCTTATATAAGCGACATTTCATAAAGGCCTTCAATACACACTTCTCATGATTTCAATCGGTCTCATATAAGTAGCATTTCTCAAAGACCTTTTTTTTAAATGATCGAAATGATCTCCACACAAAGAAGAATGTACATCGATCTGACACCACAATTCACTCGATCCCATTGCAGTATTGTTACACGTGTAAAAAGGTTGATATGCAAGAAATGCTCTAATTTGCTAAGGATAGTATAAGGATAGCTCGTGATCGAGTTACCACTTATGCTAATCAAAACATATCTCCAAGGACTCTAAAGGTGGGACAATGGGTCTATCTGAAGATACCCAAGGATTGAAAGCATTATAAGCTTTCAACTAGATTTGTGGTTCGTTCTTGATCACAAAGAAAATTGGCCAAGTTTCCTATAAACTGGCTCTTTCTTCGGCTGTTAGTGTACCATTTTGTGCGCCCTTGTGGCCCCTCTTGTTGAGAATCCCTAGGGCCTTAAAATGGAAAATACAAGCATATTTTAGATGTTTGGCCATGATTCAAGTCTTAAGTTTTTTTTAAAAAAAGGTTGTTTTCAACAGCTTGCAGCTCCTAATCGGCTCTAGAGGTCATCCATATATACTTAAAAAAGATTCTTCAAACTTCTATAAAGTCCCATGACTCATCTTTGGAAGGTAGTTGGAGCATTGGTCAATCCAAATGGCATGAATCTATATACAAATGTGCCCCATTTGTTATAAAATCTAATATCTATCTATCCCAAATGATTTTCTCATACTAAAATGATCATTTAATATGGGAATATAAAAGGGAACAAGAGTTAGAATATTGATATGTGTTGCGAGATCTATTCTCAATAGGGGACCAAGAGGAGAGATAAGCTTATCTCAATAAGGGTCCAAATGAAGAATGGTATACCAACGAGAAATGTACACTTAATGGAGCTTTAAAAGATGTTAGGTTATGTTACCATATACATGTGGTAGTGATGTGTGTGAACACATTAGGACCGTCGGGGCATTTTTTCCCTCTTTAGGAGGTTTTTTTCCCCGTGCATTGTATATACGCCCATCACTCTAGGGCTATCTACCTTTCCATTGCATACTAAGAAACACACTCTCTATTGTGTGCCTTGAGCTTCCTTCGTCTTCTCCAAGATGTGTGCGTTTCTTTGCAACCCTAATTCCAACAATTGGCATTAGAGTAGGTCACGTCCTCCCAGGCTTAGTCGCCAGCTGCTCTAGCACATGCCTGCTCACTTTCTCCGATTTCAGTGAGCTTTGGCGAGCGTTTGTAGGTCGACAAATATTTTTGGAAAGCTCGTAGAGCTTGGTCTGCTCATAATTTTAATTTGGGCTCATTTCGGCCTCCGCTTCCATTACAGACAGTATTGCACAGGCTATTCGTCATTTTGTGCAGAATTTCTATAATTGCCGTTTTTTGCATAACAGGTGCCTTATAGTCTTCTACGGTTTGTGCTATATAGCACAGGTTGTTCCCGCTCCATTTCTCCTATTTTCGGACAGTTTTCACATCAGGTGCAACATTTACCATGGCTGACAACAACAACACAGATGTGTTCAAGATGTTTGCTGCTGAGGACAGGTTGGATGGGGACAACTACCCTATGTGGGCTTATATGATGGAACATGTTCTTGTGTCAAAGGGTGTCTGGAACATTGTGCAAGGCATTGATGTACGTCCTGGTTCTGAGGATGTAGGCGATGTGAAGGATGTTGCAGGTCTTGCTGCAAGGATTGCAGCTGTTAGAGTTGTTTTGCCTATGGCAGAACAAGTTCGTTGGGATGTTAAGGATGCGCAGGCTCATGCATTGATTGTGTTGTCTATGAAGCGCACCATTGTTCCTCACATCCGTTCAGCAAAATCTGCAAAACAGGCTTGGGATATTCTAGCAGGTCTTTATGCAAGCCGCAATGAGGCTAAAATTGCTTTGTTGCGTAAAGAGCTAGAGTCGAAGATTATGCATGAGGAAGATGATATGGACACTTTCCTTGCTAGTGTCAAGGATATCAATGAGCAACTTATTTCAGCAGGTGAAGTTATTTCAGACAGCTCCCTTGTGCAGACTGTTCTTGATGCCTTACCATATTCTTACCAGACTTTTGCTAGTACTTGGAGACTTATGACCCAAGGAAATCTAGAAGTTGTCAAGTTTGATGCATTATGCACATTGCTATTGCAAGAGTCACTTTCCAGACAAAACAGGACTAGGCAGCGTGCAGTTGAACATGCTTTTATTGCTTCTCAAAGAAAGGGTGGTAACAACAATGTAGCCACTTGTTATGGTTCGGCTGTGAGTGGCAAAAAATTCTGTTCCTAATGCTTTTGCTGGCAGCAATTCGTCTGGAAATTCGGGTGATAAGGGCAAAAAGAAGATGCATTGCCATTATTGTAAAGCCAATGATCACTTGATCAAGTCGTGTCCTAAGTTGAAGGCCAAAGAGTCTAAGAAGAAAGAGGGCGGTTCCACTGCAAATGCTGGTTCCACTACAAATGCAGCTATTGTTGAGTCTTCTGTGAAAGGAAACTGTGTTGCTGATGTTGATGCAGAATGGGCTTTTAGCGCAAAGTGCACTTACAATCCTGCTATCCATGATGCATGCTTGTTAGTGATGCACATTCACATGTGTGGTATTTCAACAGTGGTGCTACAAAGCACATTACCTCACATCGTGAATTGTTTACCCTCTGGAGCCTGTCCCTCATGGGAATTCAGTCACTTGTGCCAACAACGCCTCTTATCCAGTTCAAGGAGTTGGAAAGATTGTGCTCACTGCTGCTAATGGCAGTTCCTTCACACTTGTTGATGCACTTTATGTACCTGGGATAAAGAAGAATCTCTTGTCTGTATCCACACTTGCTAGACTTGGACTTTTACTCAAATTTGTGGATGACAGATGTACAGTTCATGATCTCAGTTTTGGTGATGAAATTGTTGCATCTGGGCTTTTGTGACGTGGCCTGTGTAAGCTCACTTTGTATGACAAGTGTGGACAAAATTTTGCAAATGCTGTTGCAGATTCAAGGGCTATTTCAGATGCAAAACTTTGGCATGCACGTTTTGGTCATTTGAATTTTGCCAGTTTGCTGCCTTTGCAGAAATCTGATATGGTTGCTTCTTTGCCGCCTCTTGAAGCACCTGTCAAACATGTTTGTGAAGGCTGTATTTTGGGTAAGATGCAGCGTTCTAAATTTCCAAAGGATGGTTCAGTTCCGGCCACATGCAGGTTGTAGCTTGTGCATAGTGATGTTTGTGGGCCCATGCAAACTCCGTCCTTGGGAAATTACCTGTACTTCGTGACTTTCATTGATGATTACTCCAGGCATGCATGGGTATTTCCACTTAAAGCGAAGTCCGAAGTTTTTATGTGCTTCAAACAATTTCTGGCAATGGCTGAACATGTCTCGAAATGTACTATGGGCACCCTCCGTTCCGATCGAGGGGGGCAGTATATGTCTCATGAATTTAATGCATTTTTGGCTAGTCGTGGTATAAAACACCAATGTACAGTGCCTTATACACCTCAGCAAAATGGTGTTGTTGAGAGGAAAAACAGGTCATTGATGGAAATGGCATGATGTATGGTCAAAAGTCAAGCTTTGCCGCATTATTTTTGGCTTGAGGCCATCATGTGTGCCACTTATGTACTTAACAGGTGTCCTACGAAAGCTTTGCAGTCTATTACTCCATATGAAGCATGGCATGATAGAAAGCCTTCTATTGAGCACATGCGTGTTTTTGGCTATTTGGCATATGCTTTGGTGCCACAAGTGCAGCGCAGAAAATTGGATGATAAGGCTGTCAAATGTATTTTTGTTGGTTATAGTGCTGAAAGCAAAGGTTACAGGTTGTATCATCCGCAAACAAAACGTATTCTAGTTTCTCGAGATGTAGTGTTTGTGGAAGATTCTGTTCAGCCCTTGTTGTCATGTACTAGAGACAGTAATGTAAGCTCACAGGACATTTATGACACTTTGTTGCCTCTTTTCAGTGGTGGAAATACGAATGTAAGTTCCAATGAGGAAAATGTATAGACTATGGGGGTTTCTGAAAATGTTTTAGATTAGCCTATTACTGATGCAGATGTACATGATGTACTTGATGAGGAAAGGGCTGAAAATGAGCAGGCTAGAGGTATGCCAAAATGGCTGGTGCACACTTTGCGTGGCAGTAAATTGGATGCACCTTTGTCTAGTCATACTCGTTCAGGCTCTCGCCATGCATCTTATGCATCAGATTGTTATGCTTTGGCTGTGTCTAGCTTACATGATGTTGAGGAGCCTCTGTCTTTTGATGAAGCACATAATTCAAAAATTTGGATGGCTGCCATGCAATCAAAATATGATGCACTTATAGAAAATGACACATGGACTTTATGTGATTTGCCTCCTGGAAAAAAGGCCATTGGTACGAAGTGGGTGTTGCATCATTACTTGGGTATACAGTTTAAGTAGTGTGATGGTGGTATTGCTTTGTGTCAGAAAAGTTACATAGAAACATTGCTATGTAAGTTTGGACTTGAGGATTGCAAACCTATTGCCACTCCCATGGAAACAGGTTTGAAGTTGAGTCTATATGATGCTGGTGATCTTGCTGATGTCACTCTTTACCAAACCGCTGTTGGCTGCCTTATTTATGTATGCAACACGAGGCCAGATATTTAGTTTGCAGTCTCACAGGTCAGCAGATTTATGCATAGCCCAGGGTCTAAGCATTGGGAGGCTGTCAAGAGGATTTTCGGCTACCTTAGTGGCACTTTACATCTTGGCTTGTTTTATCCCAAGGGGGGATCATTGCTGCCAGACTTACATGCTTTTTCGGACTCAGATTGGGCTGGTTGTTTTGACACGTGAGTGTCCACAAGTGGTTTTTGTTTCATGCTTGGCAGTTCATGTATATCATGGTTGAGCAAGAAGCAACCTACTGTGGCCACTTCGAGTTGTGAGGTTGAGTACAGGGCTGTCTTCACAGCTACGGTTGAGTGTGTATGGCTCAGACACCTTATGGCTGATTTGGGTGTTGGATAGGACACTGCCAACACTATCTACACTGACAGTCAGAGCGCATTTGCAGTTGCGAGGAACCCAATTTTCATGCTCGCACAAAGCACATTGAGGTGCATTACCACTATGTCAGGGAGAGGCTCTCAGCAGGAGAGATCAGCTTGGCTTATGTGCCAACACAGGACAACCTTGCAGATCTTTTCACAAAGGCATTGTCTCATGAGAAGCTTGAAGGTTTCCGCAAAGCTTTGGGCTTACTCCCCTTTGTGGACTGATCATGTCCTCAGGGCATGGCACTTACCTTTACTCATGTGCCAGCTCTCATTCACCGCATCACTCTAGGGGGGATTTGTTACCATATACATGTGGTAGTGATGTGTGTGAACACATTAGGACCGCCGGGACATTTTTCCCCTCTTTAGGAGGTTTTTCCCCCCGTGCATTGTATATATGCCCATCACTCTAGGGCTATCTATCTTTCCATTGCATACTAAGAAACACACTCTCTATTGTGTGTCTTGAGCTTCCTTCGTCTTCTCCAAGCTGTGTGCATTTCTCTGCAACCCTAATTTCAACAGGTTAAGCTTAATAAAGCCTCCAAAGGTTACTCTTAAAATTCCTTAGGACCAAGACCAATGGGCTAGACTATTGCCAAAGCTAGGTATTTTAAACCTTTGAATATGTGGACTAAGGTCAGCTAGAGGGTGCAAGTGGCCAAGTGGATCTCCCACTTGCATGGGGCGAGACCTTCTTGTAGGGGGATGAGAGAGAACACACACACACACACACACACACACACACACACACACACACACACACACACACACACACACACACATGTTAGGAAATAAAACGTAGCTAAATAGATAATTGAGTAGATTACTTAATGGAGAGAGACAGATTTACATACACGAGATTATAGAGTAGAGAGAGAGAGAGAGAGTACACACGATATACGTGGTTCACCCAATGTGGGCGACGTCCACGGGAAAGCAGCCACTCAATGGCTTTAGTACTTCAAAACAAGAAGTATTTTACAAAGGGATTATACCCTTAATGGAGCTCCCGCCTTGCTTCACTCTCACCACCTCACACTCACCTTGTTGCATCAACTTCACACTATAAAATGTGTGTAGAAATGGCCTCCTTTTATAGGCCAAAAGGGCTGCCCTCTCTAATGAGAAACAGCCATGTGTAGCCGCCCTTGTGTGAATAAGTCCAAATCGGACCCTCCAATCCGCCCATGTGTGGCCGCCCTTGAGAAGACAAGTCCGCTTTTGAATTTGGCCACCGGACACCGGCCATTGACTTCTGACCACAGGCCACCGGCCATTGACTTTCGACCATCGGCCATCGGCCATTGACTACCGGCCACCGGCCACCGGCCAACCGACCGGTTGTTTTCCGATCACTTTCCGGCCGCTGTCCGGCCATAATATTTCGACGAAAAGGAATATTCCGGCGAAAAAAAGTCTCGGGGGCCTCCGCCCCCGAGGCCTTTAAAGTTGCCCGTGATTCTTGTCCGTGAAAATTTTGGTTTCCGGTGAGTGATTTTCCTTCACGCACGATGGCTTCTCCTCATAATGGGGGCCTTACAAATGTGTGCTTTTACCACATAAAATTACAAGGGTAAATCAGGCTCCATACTTAACAATCTCCCACTTGGAGACTGATCTCCAAACCAAACCTGTGACTGCTTTCCATTCTGGCTTCTTATCCTTGAATGTCGATTGAAGATGAGCAAAAGCTCAACTTCTCCTTGTTGACCACCTTTGTAAACATGTCTGCAGGATTTTCACTTGTATGCATCTTTCCTAGCTTTGGTTGTCCCTCTTCCAAAAGAGTGCGTATGAAGTGATATCTCACCTCAATGTGCTTTGTCCTTGAATGAAAGGCCGAGTTCTTCGCAAGATGGATAGCGCTTTGGCTATCACTGTACAAGACACAATTGTCTTGTTTGAATCCAAGCTCTTCTAAGAATCTGTGAAGCCACAGAATTTCTTTGCTTGCCTCCGTCATTGCTACATACTCTGCTTCCGTGGTAGAAAGTGAAACCACTTTCTGCAGCTTTGAAGCCCAGCTTACTGCTGTGCCTCCAACTGTGAACACATAGCCAGTAGTGCTCCTTCGAGTATCTTTGTCACCTGCCATATCTGCATCAGCATACCCTTCTAGAAAAATATCAGTTCCTCCAAAATACAAAGCATTTGTTGTTGTCCCTTTTAGATACCTAAGTATCCACTTCACAGCTTGCCAATGCTCTTTACCTGGGTTGTCCATGAACCTACTCACAACTCCCACTGCATGTGCAATGTCTGGCCTTGTCCAGACAATAGCATACATTAGAGAATCTACCGCTGCAACATATGGAACTTTAGACATATAGGCTATCTCCTCTTGTGTCTTTGGACACATATCCTTCGTTAGTTTAAAATGACCAGCCAAAGGTGTAGAAACTGGTTTTGCATTTTGCATTGCAAACCTTTCTAGTACCTTCTTGATGTAATCTTCTTGAGATAGCTTTATTGTCTTCTTCGTCCTGTCCCTTGATATTTTCATACCAAGTATCCTCTTTGCAGCACCTAAATCTTTCATTGAAAAAGATTTGGACAGCTCCTCTTTTAGGTCTTTGATGTCTTGCATGTTAGCACTTGCAATCAACATGTCATCAACATACAACATTAGGATGATGAATTTCCCATCTCCCAAATTCTTCGTGTAGACGCAGTGATCCGAGTTGCATGTTGTGAATCCATGATCCAACATCCATCGATCAAACTTCAAGTACCATTGTCTTGATGCTTGCTTTAAACCATACAAGCTCTTCTTTAATCTGCAAACCATTTTCTCCTTACCTTTTACTTCATACCCCTTTGGTTGAAGCATGTAGATTTCCTCCTCTAAGTCACCGTGAGGGAATGCCGTATTTACATCCATTTTCTCGAGATTTAGATCATGAGCAGCCACAAGGCTTAAGACAAGCCTAATTGAGTTCATTTTTACAACAGGAGAAAATATTTCATTGAAGTCAATACCTTTCTTTTGAGAAAAACCTTTTACCACAAGCCTAGACTTGAACCTTTTCTTCCCACCTTCTTCTTCGTTTAGCTTGTACACCCATTTGTTTTGAAGTGCCCGCTTACCTTTAGGCAACTCAACCAACTCCCATGTTTGGTTGCGATGTAGTGAGTCCATCTCCACTTGCATGCTCTTCGTCCATTCTTCTTTGGATTCATGTTGCATAGCTTCTTCATATGATTCCGGCTCTCCAGAATCTGAGATCAAGAGATGGTTGAAGGAAGGAAAAAACCTTTCTGGAGGTCTACTTGCTCTTGTAGATCTTCGGGGAATAGGTTGAGGCTCCTCATTTGGTTGACGTTGTTGCACATTGTCACCGTTTGCAGTCCTTGAGTCTTCACCGTCCTCAAGCTCCATGTACTCATCACCTGTTTCTTTTGTTTGTTTTCTTTCCAAGTAATCTTTGTACATATTTTGTTTGTTAAAAATTACATCCCTACTCCTTAAGATTTTACCATCTTCAGGATTCCATAGGCGATACCCAAAGTCTCCTTCTCCATAGCCAATGAAGAAACACTTTTTGGACTTTGCATCTAACTTTGATCTTAGGCTTCTATCTATGTGCATGAAAGCCTCACACCCAAACACTTTGAGAAATGCATAATTCACCGGTTTACCTGTCCATGCCTCTTCTGGAACTCCCCCATCCAATGCCGTTGAGGGTGACCGATTGATTAAGTACACAGACGTACTTACAGCTTCCGCCCAAAGCTCAAGCGGTAGGCCTGCATGTAGCCGCATGCTTCGTGCTCGTTCCATGATTGTCCTGTTCATCCTTTCCGAAATCCCATTTTGTTGAGGTGTCCTTGGGGTTGTCCTTTGCCTCCGAATGCCATTGATAGCACAAAAGCTTTCAATAGCTTGGCTGCAATATTCGCCTCCATTGTCGGATCTGAGACATTTAACCTTGGTACCTGTTTCATTCTCCACATTAAGCCAAGGACTGGAAACTACCATAATTGTGGTGCAAATGATCATTGGAAAAATGAATGCCCAGAACCTGATAAGAAAATTAAGCCAATTGAAGCTTTTTGTACACAATGTTGCAAAAAGAGAGGACACTTCCCTGAAGACTGTCCAAAAAATCCTTTAAACAAGGGAAAAACAGTTGTGAATGTAGTCCAAGTGATATCGAGTAGCTCATCGAAGAGTGAACCTATTGTTCCAATCAAGGTGATCACTAGAGCCCAGGCTAAGAAAAAGAAACATAACTTCTCCGATGAATCAGAGAACACTAAAATTTCCTCTCAAAAGACCAAGAAAAGAAGAAGTCAAAGGTATGAGATAAGAAAACAGAAACAAAGGGATGAAATCGAGGAAAAGGTCAAGAAACTATTCTAAAAAAATTGAAAGAAACTGGGAGTGATTAAAAAAAAAACCACAATGAAATCTGGAAGATCAATTTTGGTCGACAAAATTTTTGAGCCAATTAATGCAGCCTTGGAAGCTTACCAAGTAGATTTAAAGCAGGCCAAAACATGGAAAACAAATGGAAAAACTATCCTTCTCTAGACATGGAAGTAGTTAAGCTTGAAGCTTATCAAAATTTGGTAAGAATCACTCAAGAAATGCTGGAGAAACAAAAACCCAAGCTTGAGAGTCTAGCAAAACCTGGGGAGCTTGTGGTAGAAACTAGTAAAGAGAAATCCAAAGTGGTGGTAGAATCCCACCTTGAAACTAAAGAGCCAGAACTCATAGTGTTTGACACGAAGACACGTTAGATGGAATTCTGTTTCTGGAAGAAGATTGGCCAGGACATTTATGAGAAAAAGCCTAGAGAGATTAATGGTGGGATCATAACCTTGAATTCGGCTCCTATAGAGGAAGTTTGGTTAGACCATTTACCTCTTGATATGGAGAATGATATCCAATCCTTGTATGGGGATTGTGGATCTCAAGGATCAGGAATGTCTTTGAACCAATGACTTTGAGAACAATACCCTCGTACTTAGGAGACAACAAAGATGAATCCATAGTGTGTAAAACCACTCACATAAAGAGTGTGGAATAGACCCTAAAGGTACACAACATCCATTCAATCATGTCTACACCCATCCAATGTACTCTTACCTTGGGAGAACTGTTAAAAATCAGACCATCTCTATGGAATGATCTACAAAAAACTCTAGAGAACAATAACGATTGCTTTGGCTCCTTGCATTGCTCAAAAAAGAAAGAGCTACGTTTAGGGGTTAGACTCAAAATACCCTATACCTTATTCAACAAGCCTCTAATACTTTGGTTTTGCATAAATCTTTTATATCTTTACAAATTAAGTCCATCTGTTGTTGCATTTTTTCAAGGATTTATCTCAAGGCATCTACTCAAATAAGAGAATCACAGAATCAATCTAGTGTAATGGTATTAGATAGTCTTGTCCAGGGGCATACAATCTTTTTCTTATTTGTTTTTATAGGAATCTCAATAGATGCTCCTACAGGCTTGAGGGAAAGGGTTGGGGTGGGGGTGGGGGGGGGGGACACGTGGAGAGAGAGAGAGAGAGAGAGAGAGAGAGAGAGAGAGAGAGAGAGAGAGAGAGAGAGAGAGAGAGGGCGGGAGATGTCACGTGTCCCGATGGAAGATGATTTTCTTGCTATCACGATCGTCTTGATCCCTACTCTTAAAATATGGTGAAAGAACCGTTTAAAAAAATTCCTTCCCAATAAAACCTAATCCAATCTCATAAGTCAAAGAAAAGAGAGAAGCTACAAGTGGGTGCCCCCAATTTTCACAAGCAGGGCTATTAGACCAAATCCGTGGAGATGCGCTTTGGCTTAGCTATAATTTCAGAGATGCGCTTTGGTTTAGGTGGATGCGTGTCATGCAAATCTTGGCTGGATGCGACGCGTTGCAGGGAGGTTCCAGCAAGGCAAGGGGGGTAAAAGGAGATTTTGTGGCTACGTGTGTCTCGGGGATATTTGGTGACGAATACGATCGAGAAGGTGATGTAAGTTTGCTAAGCCCTCGTGCTGCTGTTGTTGACTGCACGAATTCATTCTTCCAATGTGTGTTTGGCATGGATTATTGTCTTGATTATTGCTGAGAACTTTGTCCGCAACTTGTCTGTCATGAGTTCATTGTTATAGTTTGTCTTTCGTTGTTCTGCTATTAGTCTTGAGTGGAGGCAGCCCTGGTCTGTTTTTTGATCTTCATTGCTGGGCTGAGTATGTTCTCCTGAGCCAAGCAAAAAGAAGAGAGAAAAGCAATCTAGATATATTGCAAAACCAAACAAGGTAATTGAGTGATTTAAGGTGTCATTATTGTTACTTATATAGTTAATTTTAAACTGTCTACGTGTGTATGTAACAAGTATGTCACTTGACTATGATTTCTACACATGAATGTCCTAGTAAATCAGACCTAGCCTCACTAACAATGGAAGACAACACACACCCTTTTAAGCTTGATATCCTAGAGTGGCATCAATCCAAGAAAATCCCCATCCAAATCGAATTTCAAGCCTTCAAAGGTCCCTTATTATCAATTTCTAGTTTCTAGAGCTTATTTTAGAGTCCCTTAGACGATTATTTTTTGTAAAACAAGGCCTTAAAACAAATCAAGATGTTCACATCACTAGGCCTAGGACCCCAATATCTTGTCCATGTTCCAAGAAGAGTTTCACATGGGATTCTGGCTATCAATTCAAGTCTATAATGAGTGTCATGACTAGACAAGCAGTCCCAGTTCACAAAAAAAGGTTTTATTATTACTTAAGGGTGTTATAATTTATTCATGCAAAGCACCCTAGTGCCACGAACTATCTATCACAAAATCAAAAGAAAATCGTTTCACAAGCAATAATAAGGTAGCAGATAATGTGTATATGAATAAATTTTGGATCAATATTGACTTTTGCCTATACTATTGTTTGATCAAGTCTTGTCTTGAAGTGGATTAAAGTTACTATATCAAATAAAATTTCATTTAATCTATATTGCACAGAGTGCAGTGTACACATCTCTTCAAGAGAAAAAGCTACTTCTCAAGCAAGCTAAACTTCCCTCTTTCCAGGGGGAAGGAACTCTAGTTGAGCGCGATGCAAAAGTGTGGCTCAAAGAGATGGAGGATTATTTTGTTGTTGTTGGTACTACTCCCGATAACCAAGCAATGTTGGCTATGTTTCGTCTCACAGGGGATGCCAAGCTTTGGTGGAAACAACACTGGAAAGATAATCAAGTAGCTCAAATTACTCAAACTTGGAAAGACATTAAGTATGTTTTCAAAGGACGTGATCTTTCACCTGTACATGAATCCCTGAAGATGAATGAATTCTTTAACTTACGTCAGATTCATCTTCTAGTGGAAGCATACTACTCCAAATTTGTAACTCTTAGGCGCTATGATTCGCCAATGACCGCAGATCAACAAGTAGCCCGTTTCTGCCAAGGGATAAATGCTCCTTTAAATACTCGTCTAGAAGCCATGAGGTCTATAAATTTACAAGATGCTCTTTTAAGAGCTAAACCCTTAGCTAAAGAGTTGTCAAACTATCAAAGGGGACGAAATGGAAATATAAGAAATGCTACAAGGAGAGGACGACCTATGATGTGGAACCAAAGGCCAATTCACCCAGTTCACCAAACTCAACCGATAGTTGCAGCTTCAGCTACTGGAGCTCAAAATGCAGATCTTAGATGCTGTGAATGCAACGAGCTAGGACATTTCAAAAATGTATGTCCTAGGCGAGTATCTGCAACAAATATACCTAATCGAGCTAGAGGGCGAGGTCAAATAATAAATCGTGGAGGAAGAAATGGAGGACAAGGTCGAGGGCACGGAATGGCTCCCAAAGTCAATGCTATCATAGGAGAACCAACATTGGGAGAAGAACAAGAGGAAAGAGAAACTCTACATGTTGCAATTGATAACCCAGGAGAAAGACAATAATATGTTGTCATTCAAACACCTGCAAATCACCAAGGTGAAAAATTTGAACTTCTTATTGATTGTGGTAGTACTCATTCTTTCTTGTCACCTAAATGTTTAAGGAGGTTAGGACTTAATCAGCACCCTAGAAGAAAGATAAGAGTTGAATTAGCCAATGGAAAGGAGGTGTTATCTCAGCACACTGTGGGAAAAATAGATTTCAAGTTGGGAGAACGCTCTACTTCCGCTACTTTTTGAACCTTACCCATAGGAATCTATGACAGAATTCTTGGAATGGATTGGTTAGCCAATCATAATGCCAATATCCATTGTGCCCAAGGAAGTGTTACCTTTGTGGACAACCAACGTCAGGGAGTCACTATTCAAGGCCAGAATGGACGGCCAAAAGCTTACTTGGTCAAAGCTAATCGTCTTTTGAAACGCAAGGGTCAACAAATTTTTGTAATCAAACTAAACAAAGTAGAAAAATCTTCTTTCAATCATGAATCAATGCGGCTAGAAGAATTTTCATATGTTTTCCCCGCATATTTTTCTGAACTACCACCACCACCTAGGAAGGTAGACCATGAAATCAAAATTTTTCCAGGTAGTGAACCGGTCTCAAGAGCGTCGTACAAGATGTTACTTTCGGAGGCTATAAAGCTCAAGGAGCAGCTCAAGCAGTTGATTGAGCAAGGGTTTATCCAACCTAGTACATCTCCATGGGGTGCACCTGTTCTCCATGGGGTGCACCTGCTCTCTTCCAAAAGAAAAAGGTTGGCTATCTTCGAATTTGCATAGATTATAGGGGATTAAATCAAGTTACCATCAAGAATAAATATCCAATTCCTCATATTGACGAGATGCTGAACAGATTACATGGAGCCAAAATGTTCACAGAGATCAATCTTTGATATGGTTATCATCAAAGGGTCATCAAATTCAAATCCAAAAGGCTGATATCTCCAAAACAACTTTCAACACTTGTTATGGTCATTACGAATTTACAGTGATGGCTTTCGGACTTACGAATGCTCCTGCAACTTTCAATCTTCTGATGCACGATATCTTTAGAGAATTCTTGGACGATTTTGTCTTAGTATTCTTTGACAATATCTTAATTTATTCCAAATCAGAGGAAGAGCATGAAGGACATGTTAGAAAAGTGTTAGAGCTTTTACACTGAAATAAGCTGTATGCAAAGAAAAGCAAATGTACCTTCTTTACCTCTAAGGTCTATTACTTAGGGTTTATCATTTCACCTGAATTAAGTCTCTATTGACCCTGACAAAGCTAAGGATATTGTGGAATGGCCTCAACCCACTTCACAAATCAAAGTTAAAGGGTTCTTGGGTATCACATGGTGGTACAAGATCTTTGTGAAGGACTATGCTCTTAAAGATGCACCACTAACCGACTTGCTAAAGAAAGGAGCTACGATACTTTGGGAAGAAAAACATGAATCTAGCTTCAAACAATTTAAGGAGTATCTTGCTTCAGAGCCTCTTTTAAAACTTCCAGACTTCACCCAGGAATTTGGAGTAATCACAAATGCTAGTACCCTTGCATTAGGAGGAGTCCTTACTCAAGAAGGAAGGCCTGTAGCTTACACTTCTTGAAATCTTAGGATTCATGAAGTGAATTATTCTACACATGATTTAGAATTGCTAGCAGTTATTCACGCTCTCAAGCTATGGAGACATTATCTATTGGGACGCAAATTCCAATTGGTAATAGATCACAAGAGCCTTAAGTGGATTTTTACCCAACCTAACCTTAACATGAGACAGAGGAGATGGATAGAGCTCATGCACGAATATGATTTTGATATTAAATTTAGACCAGGTAAGGATAATGTTGTGGCAGATGTCCTAATCCGTAAAGCTTTTCTAGGGGCAATTTCCATGGCTAACAACCCTATTTTAGACAAGGTCTCGGATGCTGCTGTGAGAGATGCAGATTACCATATGATTGCTAGTATCCTACGTGAAGAGAGGGTATCATCAAATCAGCCTAATCCTCTACATTACTCCTTAGAAGATGGAAAAATCTACTATAGGAATCGACTATGCATACCTAAGGATTCTGCCCTAAGGAATGCTATCCTATATGAAGCACATGATGGCCCAACTTCAGGACATCCAGGTTATGCCAAAACCTGCAATGCAATTTGTAGAAGTTACTATTGGCAAGGTATGAAGGGTGATGCCCTTCGCTATGTCAAGTAGTGTTTATCTTGTCAAAGGATTAAGGCAGGGAGACTAAAGATGCCAGGTAAATTACATCCTTTAGATATTCCCCAAATGAAATGAGAATGTATTAGCATGGACTTTATCATCGGGTTTCCTTTTGTTCAAGCTGGCTATGATTCAATCATGGTCGTAGTCGACTTGCTTACTAAGGTGGCTCACTTAATCCCAGTCAAGAAAACCTTTACATCTTCAGATATTGCTTGTCTGTTTGTGAAGGAGGTTTTCAGAATTCATGGTTTACCCAAAAGGATTGTCAGCGATCGTGATGCCAAGTTTACTTCAAAGTTTTGAGTATCATTGTTTCAAGCTATTGGAACCCAGTTATGTTTTAGTACTGCTTATCATCCTCAAACTGATGGCCAAGTTGAAAGACTTAATCAAGTAATTGAAGACATCCTCAGAGCCTATTGCAATAGAGAACCTCGCAAGTGGATTCAATACCTACCCTTGGTAGAGTATGCATACAATTCCTCTACTCATAGAATTATTGGAATGGCACCTTTTAATGATCTTTATGGTCAAGAATGTTTATCACCTCTTAACTTTTCTGACCCCACTATAAGGGTAGAAGCCTCAAAGAAAATGCTCAAAGAAATGGAAGCTCAAACCAGCTATTCAAAGGGATATTCAAGTGGCTCAAGATTGACAAAAGAAGTACGCATACTTGCAAAGATCTGATCGGATTTCAATGAAGGTGACAAAGTTTTCTTACGAGTAAAGCCCAAAAAGAGAAATCTGCCTCTCGGAAGATATAAGAAGCTTAGCTACCGATATTGTGGACCTTACGAAATAATCAAGGTTGTAAGTGATCAAGCTTATAAACTAAAACTTCCTTCCCATCTCAAAGTGCATGATGTATTTCATGTAAGTCTATTAAAACCTTATGTACATAGCCTTGACGATGTCCTTCATGATGAGCAAATCATTTTACCAGCTCAAGATGATTTACAACTTCAACCTGATACTATCATAGAAACTCGAGAGAGAAAGCTTAGGAATAGATCTATCAAAGAACATCTTATCTTATGGAAGGATTTCCCTATAGAAGATGTTACTTCGGAAGATGAGACAACCCTTCTTAAGGATTACCCTTCACTGTTCTTGAGATGAGGGCATCTCAAGTTCTAAGTTGGGGAGATTGTAAGGTCTCTACTTCCGTATTTCACACAAGTTCTATTATGCATTTGAATTTTTCAACCATCACTCATTATTTAAGATATTCAAGTTCAAATTATGAACCGTAGGCTGAGAAAACCTAGAATTTAAAATTTACGCTACAAAATTCTGACATGTTTAGCTATACAAAATACCGACTAACTTATTGCAATACTTATTTACTGATTGTAGAATTTTCTCTTACTACTGTAAAGTTAGTCTAAGACTATAAAGTTTAACTTAAAAATGTAAATTAAATTATCATTAAGGAAATAAATAAAATAATTATAAAGTCAAAAGATACACATGGACGACACATGAAGGTACATGGACTCACATAGGAGGGAACAAAGTGGGACACACAGTCATATGGAAAGGAGAGGTTAGTCTTGGCTAATCATAATGAGGGGGGTTGTGTGGCCTTATCTCTTGATGATGAGGACAAATTGGTCAAGCTGATGGGTACCACAAGGGGACCAAAACAGTGGGTATGAATTTTACGGGGAAATTTTTTTATTTTATTTTTTGGAAAAAAAAGTTGGACGTTTTTCTTTTCTGCTATGAATAGAGCATCCACACTCACACTTTAGACATAGAGATTTCCTCTATAATGCTCACAAAGTGCTGTCACTTCTCTTAGAGAGAAGGCATCCTTAAACCACTAAGAGAGCAAAAACTCTAGTGGATTAGTAAGGTACGTATTGATTAAGCATTCAATTAGCTTTAAAAATGGTTTGTGTATTCTGTCGTACTCTAATCTCTCTAATGGATTAGTAAGATTCATTTAGCTTTAGAAAGGACTAGTATGTGAACCGCGCGTTGCTGCGGCCAAGGAAACAAACCTCTATTCTCATAGGGCTATCTTCTCTTCCAAGTGGAACACTATTGATACTCTCTTTCTACACATATAGTCTATCGCATTTATAAAAGTGATACATGAGACGACCTCTTAATAGATGTTGCAAAGCATTCTTTGATACCAAGATTAGAAGCTTCGTATAGACATTATTTTTCATGAGGTGCTAACCCTTGTTCAACAAACTTAGGAGGGGTCTAATTCTATTGATGTGTGTGTGTGTGTGTATTTAGAGAGAGAGAGAGAGAGAGAGAGAGAGAGAGAGAGAGAGAGAGAGAGGTTCCTCCTTTTGGTCTACCTTGATCTAGCAATGCTACCAAGCTTGATTATAGAAATTAGATAAGTTAGCATCGTGTGAAGCGATGAAAGCTAAGAGAAGTCAATGTAATAATAAGACTATTTTTTATAAATGAAGTGGATTCTAGAATTGGTTTCAATGATAGGAACGCAATTGGATTCAATGTTTCTGCTCCACTCTCTTACTTGCTTCTATCTTTGTACGTATGTATACATATATATCTATATGTACACATAGTACAGACACCCACACACATCTATATATATATATATATATATATATATATATATATATATATATATATATATGTGTGTGTGTGTGTGTGCTTGAAGCGAAAATTTTTCACATAGGTCTTGAGGCATCTTGACATGTTCCAATATGTCTATATGTACACATACCACGCACGCACGTGTGCGCACACACACACACCAAGGCTTGGGAAACATTTTTTCTGGACTCATCTTTGGAACCTTTCACATGTATATAAGCTGACTAACTCTAAATTTGAGGGGGATAATTGCACTACAAATCTCATATTATAGCTAAAAATTCCATAATTTGAACCGGCTTGAGAACCTTCTTGCCCAAAATTGAGCCGGCCATTTTTCATTTTGAGCAGGCTTTGGATAAAGTGAACTTATCTTTTTTCGAGCCCTCACACACACACACACACACACACACACACACACACACACACACACACACACACACATATGCTTGAAGGAAAGATTTGTCATATAGGTCTTGAGGCATCTTGCTATTGTTCCAATACAGTAACTATGACATTTAAAGTTTCTATGTTCCCCCTATGCTCCCCTCATCCCCCCCCAAAAAACCCTTTAGTTGAAGTGACGATCCTAGGTGGATATTTAAAAAGGAGAAGCGAACTTCTGTTTCTCATTTTTTTGAAAAGAAAAGTATAGATGGCTATGATTGGTCTGCATCTCTCTCTCTCTCTCTCTCTCTCTCTCTCTCTCTCTCTCTCTACCATCGGATAGATCTTTGAGATCTCATTGGATGTTCCTACAACATTTCAAATTCTCCTTTTATCAAAACATGTGTGTACGTGTGAGTGTGTGTGTGTGTGTGTGTGTGTGTGTGTGAGAGAGAGAGAGAGAGAGAGAGAGAGAGAGAGAGAGAGAAGATGAAACAAAAATAACTTTATTCTTACCCATGTTGTGAGATATATCTTTTGGGACTGTTCTGATGGCATTAAGAACTTTCTTCTTCTTCTTCTTCTTCTTCTCTCTCTCTCTCTCTCTCTCTCTCTCTCTCTCTCTCTCTCTCTCCCCTCCTCCTCTTCCCCCCCATAGATATTCACTTTTGTTGAAGACTTGTCTTGTAATTTTAAAGTCACTTTAAATTGTTCCTACACGCAAACAATTTTTTCTATCTTCCTCTCTCCTCCTCCGTCATTTGTTGGACTTTTCATTTCAACACATTAAATACAACACTAAAAAATTATCCTCTCCCCCCCCCCCCCCCCCCCCCCCCCCCCCCTTCTCTCTCTCTCTCTCTCTCTCTCTCTCTCTCTCTCTCTCTCTCTCTCTCTCTCTCTCTCTCTCTCTCTCTCTCTCTTTGATTTTAGATTGCCACCCTCGTCTGCCAAAATTTAAGGAATTTATAGATTTTTAAGCATGGCCCACATGTTAACTCTTAAAAGTAAAAAGAACAAAATATCCAAGAATTAGTAAACGGTCCATCAACATGGAAATCTCTCTACCAATCTGGGGTGTTAATGTGAGGGTTGGTCTTTGTCCGGCATTTAATCCATTGTCTACGGGTGAAAAACTTTAGCTATTCTTTTAAAAATATACTAATGTCAAAAAAAATGAAAATTTGAAAAGTACGTGACCTCAACAGTAAAATCTTTCTTTCTCTCTCTCCCCCTCATAAATGTACATGTGTATGTACACAGGCAATGTGATGGTCTCTCTCTCTCTCTCTCTCTCACACACACACACACACACACACACACACACACACACACACACACACACACACACACACACACACAAACACACACACAC
The DNA here is from genome assembly GCF_014529385.1 of Adiantum capillus-veneris. Classification (NCBI taxonomy): domain Eukaryota; kingdom Viridiplantae; phylum Streptophyta; class Polypodiopsida; order Polypodiales; family Pteridaceae; genus Adiantum; species Adiantum capillus-veneris. Next base: position 134,413,369 of record NC_140935.1, on the reverse strand, counting down.
TTTTGTTTTTTGTAAATCACACACATACACACACATAAGCAATGCGGTGATCTCTCTCTCTCTCTCTCTCTCACACACACACACACACACACACACACACATTCATGGTCAACAATGTGGATAACAATCCCTGCATTTGCATGTCATGCATGTCCTCAAAGCAAGACAGTCCCAAGTCGACGTTAGGCGAGCTTTTTTCTTTTTCTCAAACTCTTTAGAGAATTATATACGTCCAAATGTTTTTAAAACATATCACTATTGGTCTTGAAAAAAGCCCCTTAAAAAGATATAGCCAAATACATCTTCAAAAATTACATTTCCATCTTTTTAAAAAATCACTAAAACTCTTATTTTTTTGTTATATGTTCAAAAAGTAAATTCGCATTAAGTAACAAAACCTCCACTAGAGTTATCCCCTTTTTGTTATCTGCAATCAAACTTCATTTTATGTAGAATAGAAAGTCTTTTGACTTTGCATTTGAAAAGGGTTGTAGTTCTTACATTCTGCAAAGGCTGTCATTTCTTACCAATCTTACCATTTACTTTTGCATTTTAGATTAGATGTTTTGTAAGGTGTTTTTTGAAATAAACTAGGAAGTGACATGTGGACACTCTCTCCTTCCTTGAAAATTTTAAGCTGCATTATAAAGAGTATAAATGTGTGTATGTTCTCTCGTACTCTAATTTCTCTAATGGATTAGTAAGATTCAATTAGCTTTAGAAAGGATGTGTGTATGTTCTCTTGAACTCTAATCTCTCTATGGATAAGTAAGATTCAATTAGCTTTAGAAAAGGATGTATGTGTGTTCTCTTTTACTCTAATTTCTCTAGTGCATTAGTAAGATTCAACTAGTTTTAGAAAGGATGTGTGTATGTTCTCTGATACTCTAATCTCTCTAGTGGATTATGTTGAGATGTCGAGCTCTACACCTTGAGCTGGCATCCACTGCGGGTCTTGGCCGCTTACGGCATTTACTCACTGGCGCGTTAGGTGACCGACACGGAGGATCTCTGCCAGTGATTCTACAGCTGGACTACACTTATAGTGCCAGCCTAGTACGCCTCTAGCGAGTTCACACTTAGTGACCGCATGTACATATGTGCTACTTTTCAGCTTTAGCACTTAGTCATTTGTACTCTCTTTTCTGTGGAGAAGAAGAAGAAGCTTTCCATCTCTGTGTGCTTTGTGCTTGTCTTGTGTAGCTCTCTTGCATCCTCATTCTTTACATGGTATCAGAGCCTGGTGCAGGCAAGAGAGGCTAAGAGAGCAAGAGCATCACAATCCCTTCGTTCGCAATCCACGACCAGATGCCGAAGGCGCCTCGTGCAGCGAAAATTTTTTAAGGGATTTTTCGCACAAGTTTCTGAACAGGTCTCCAAAGTGCAGTATACAGAGATTTACTGTACAAGTACAGTGGTTGTATGTACACTTGATTGTGGACACTCGTTGAGTGTAGAAAGCGTTACAGGAACCACGATAGCAGGTTCAGCAGATTTGCAGGTTTTTGCAGATTGCAGCTATTTTGTCTTAGTGCTTCAAGATGTCTGACGGTTTCAGTCAGATTGTTACTGAGAAGCTTGAGAAAAATAACTACCCTACATGGAAGTTCAGAATAACAAATTTCCTAAAAGGAAAAGGTTATTGGGACTATGTAGAAGGAGACAATGAAAAGGAACCAGAGATTCCCGAGGCAAATGCTACAGCAAAACAAAGGAAAGCTTTGAGGGACTGGCAACAAGGCCAGAGCAAAGTGATGTATTGGCTCATCATTTCTGGGCTGAAGCTGTAAATACAGCTGTGTACATTATGAACAGGACACCTACAGCTGCGGTGCATGATGTAACACCTGAGGAAAAGTTTACAGGTACAAAGCCTGATTTGGCACACTTGAAAGTGTTTGGCTGCTTAGCTTACGTGCATGTACCAGATGAGTTGCGTAGGAAATTGGATCCTAAAGCAGAGAAATGTATTCTTGTGGGATATTCCCTTGAACAAAAGGGGTACAGGTGCTACAATCCTACTACACGAGAATTACGAGTGAGCAGAGATGTAGTCTTTGATGAGATGAGCAGCTGATACAGTAATGCACATGGCACTATTGGGGCTGATGTAAAAGATGATGTGGTTGTACAAAATGTGAGGCCACAGTCACACGTTTTGAGTGGACCACAAGAGTCCTCTTCTTGTGGCTCTATTGAGAAACCATGGAATGGTAGACTACGTACGCAGGTTACTCCACCAACAGGTACAGGGAATGTATCAGGAAAAGGAAAGGAAAAGGTTGATGAACCTCCCTTTATGGTTGATGCATCATCAGGTTTTTCACATGTAGACATGGATTCAGATGGTTCTGAACAAAGTCTTGATGAGGAATTTGGAATTCCGGCTATCAGGACACCTGGTGTAAGGAAAGTACAAGAAGATGCTAGAGGGCAAAGGAGTGACCCAGGACCGCGCAGATCTAATAGAGTCAGAAATCCAGTTCAGAAATTGACTTATGATGGGTATCTAGCGCATCACCAAGCCTACATGGCTAAGGTGATACAGGATGTGGAGCCCACATGTTTAGAGGATGCAGTTGGAAATGTGCATTGGGATGATGCAATGAATGAAGAGATGGCTGCATTGGAAGCAAATGACACATGGGAGTTGGTGCCATTGCCAAGTGGCAAGAAAGCTATTGGGTGTATAAAACCAAGCATAAGGCTGATGGTAACATTGAGCGTCACAAGGCAAGGCTGGTCGCAAAGGGTTATGCACAGCGTATGGCATAGACTATGAGGAGACCTTTGCTCCAGTGGCAAAGATGACGACAGTGAGAGCTGTTATAGCAGTGGCTGCATCTAGAGGATGGATTATGCATCAAATGGATGTAAAGAATGCCTTCTTGAATGGTGAGTTGCAAGAGGAAGTGTATATGGATCAGCCACCTGGTTATGTCGATCCAGGTTACCCAGATTATGTATGCAGACTTCTCAAAGCTTTGTATGGTTTGAAGCAGGGCTCTAGAGCATGGTATGACAGGATTGCCGAGTATCTTGTCAGTATTGGTTTTAGGAGAGCTCATGCTGATCATTCACTCTATGTACGTGAGAGTGATGTGGGGATTGTGGTCATTACCATATATGTAGATGACCTTATTATTGTTGGTGACAATGCTATGGAGATTGACCATGTGAAGGGTCTTCTCAAACAGGAGTTTGAAATGAAAGATTTAGGCGAGTTGCGCTACTTTCTTGGCATTGAAGTGATCAGGACTCCAGAGGGTGTATGGCTATCACAGAGACAGTATGCTTTGGACATGTTGTCAAAGTATGGTATGGCTGATTGTAAGCCAATTTCTATTCCCTTGGATGTGAATGCAAAGCTGAGTGCAGAGAAGGGTGATGTTGTTGAGGATGTCAACATGTACAGGAAGATTGTGGGTAGTCTAATCTACTTGACTATCACGAGGCCAGACTTGAGCTACACAGTAGGCTTGGAGAGTCAGTTCATGCAACTTCCGAGGAAGCCACATTTGGATGGAGTGCGACACACACTTAGGTATGTACAAGGTACTCTTGACTACGCATTGTTCTATGCAGCAGATGTACCATTAGCATTGTATGGGTATACAGATGCAGATTGGGCAGGTAGCATTGTTGATAGGAGATCTACGAGTGGCTTCATGTTCTCTTTTGGGAGTGCTGCTGTTACTTGGAGCAGCAAAAAGCAGCCTACGGTTGCTTTATCGAGCACAGAGGCCGAGTACAGAGGTGCAGCAGTTGCGGCGTGCGAGGTAGCTTGGCTACGCACATTACTTGAGGACTTGGGAGTGCAGGTGGACCAGCAGATTTTCATCCATTGTGATAACCTCAGCAGCATGCAGTTGGCTAGGAACCCAGTGTTCCATGCCAGGACCAAACACATAGAGGTCCATTACCACTACGTTCGAGAGCGAGTGTTGGCGGGCGACATCGACTTGGTCTACGTCAGCACAGAGGAGCAGATAGCGGATATCTTTACCAAGGCCCTCGGAGCCGAGAAGCTTCGACGTTTCCGGACTATGCTTGGACTCTGCGACATGCAGAGCTCGAGGGAGAGTGTTGAGATGTCGAGCTCTACACCTTGAGCTGGCATCCACTACGGGTCTTGGCCGCTTACGACATTTACTCACTAGCGCGTTAGGTGACCGACACGGAGGATCTCTGCCAGTTATTCTACAGCTGGACTACACTTATAGTGCCAGCCTAGTACGCTTCTAGCGAGTTCACACTTAGTGACCGCATGTACATATGTGCTACTTTTCAGCTTTAGCACTTAGTCATTTGTACTCTCTTTTCTGTGGAGAAGAAGAAGAAGCTTTCCATCTCTGTGTGCTTTGTGCTTGTCTTGTGTAGCTCTCTTCCATCCTCATTCTTTACAGATTAGTAAGATTCAATTAGTTCTAGAAAGGATGTGTGTGCATGTTATCTTTTACTCTAATCTTTCTAATGGGTTAGTAAGATTCAATTAGCTTTAGAAAAGATGTGTGTGTGTTCTCTCTTACTCTAATCTCTCTAAGCATACCTACTCTCTCTAGTAAGTACATCTTAACTATTAACTTATGCATAGTTAATTAAAAGTTAATACATAGGAGTACTCATCACACTCTTATTATGCATGATGAAATTCTCATTCAACAATTTTATTATGAATTAGATTAATTAGTATTTTGAATAATTACTAAAAATTTATTTAGTTGAAGTATATAAATTGAAGTTAGAAATGGATTAGAAATGTCATGCATAAAGTAATACATTTTTAAACTTTCAATTTCGTAGTTTACACACTTAATTTTTTATTAATTAAGATTTTTATCTATAGAAATTAGGTGTAGTGCAATGACACTAAGTGCAAATACAAATTGGCGAGGGTTCAAATTATAGACTCTCTTTGGAAAATTTTAGTAAAGTCATATTCAAGAAAAATAACAAGGTTACTTATATGTAAAAATGACCTTAGATTTCAAGAAAATTACTAGGAAAATTGACCAATTTAAAGTTCGAAGTGTATAACTTAGGTGTAGTACAAAAAAATGGCTCCAAGCGTGCTCAAACCCAAGGTGCTAATGATCATGAAGCTGGTACAAACAACGGGGAACTCTTGCGGAACATGCTATGTCTCCACCAATCGGATCAATCGAAGCTATGGTACAAGTTAGTTTATTGCAATTTCAAGTTATGCATCATTGCATATGCAAGACCATAGACATATATTAATCACTTTAGGAAAGGAAAACACGGATCCAAACCAAGGGGTTTAACCCCGAGAAACTCAACATATGTATGGCAACTAGGAAAGAATGTTTGGTTAAGCTGTTTTTCATAGGAAAGAATGTATGTCCAATACTTTCGGTATGGTTTTCCTTAAGTCTCTCTACTTATTAGCGTTGGCATTAGGTGGCAATTACCGAGACTTGAGATGACGTCCAGGGTGGCACAGCTGATGCTACAGTGGAAGTACACCCAGGATGGCCCAGCTGTATACTGCAATTATGTTTTGCCATGGCATGAGGATGACGCCCGGTTTGGCACCGTTGTTGCTATGGCGGGAGTACGTCGAGGTTGGCACAACGAGTACTTGTTGAGCGGTATGGGACGCTCATGATGAGAAGAGATTTTATGAATAATGTATATATCGACCGAACCTAATGGCGCAAGTAGAGATTCTTAAGTGAACCTAATCCAAAAGTCGTTGGTTTAAAAATGGACTACTTCTTGCTTGATTACTGTTTGTAATATTGTTTGAAGGGCTGTTTTAACGAATGACTATCATAAATAAGGTAAAGGAACATGTATGTTTAAACAGCATGGTAGTAATTAGGTAACAAAAGAAGGGTGAGTGCGGTGTGGAAAGTGGGAGAATGATACCCTCATGGTATCATTCTATGGATGGGTGGACCCGATGAGTCGGGTAACTTTCCAACGCTAGAAATTGTTTTTTTTATATAGTCATAAATCTTAGAAGAGACGAACCTTGGCAGCTATGCTTCTGAAACATGGAGAAAAAAGCGCACAGGTTGTTCACTCTAAGATTTATACCTTTAAACATAATTGATTATAGATAGTTTTGAGATAGGGTTATGGTAGTCATGCTCCGCCATAGCGAGATAAGACCAATCATTCACTAATGGTTCATGCTTGTGGCTACGTAGTAGCTAAGGCAATGTTTGTTGGTTTTTCTTTCTCAGGATTGGAGACCTATCAAAGGTACTCCGCTCCTCTCGAAAGGGAGCAAGATCTCACAACTACATTCATGGATAAGGTTGCATGGCCTGCTCTTTCAAATAGTTGTACATGTTATTATTTTCGGTAGTAGCTCATAGGATTCCTGGTTATTCTATTGTACTCCTAAAACTTGCATTAATTTCTAATGAGATGTTCCTGTTGTTGACCTTGCTTTTTTTATGATGAGATAGAATACCATGACACTTTCTCAAATTTGGAAAAATCGTGACAAATGTTTACAAATCTCATTTTTTTTCATTTTTTTGATGCTAATGTAGATAATGGACACCAAACTAATAGTTATATTGATAAATGAATCATGCTAACTTTGGATGGCAATAATGTAGGGAATGCTTTTCTTAAATGGAAACTATAATGGATAGCCTCTATTTCCTCTCTAAAAACACTAAGTTGTGAAAACTTTACATAATGATCCACTCAAGAGATTTTTTTGTAACTTTTACTAGGAGTTCATGCAAAAATTGATGGGAGTTAATGTAAGATGAAGGCAATTTGTGTGTGTGCGTGTGCGCGCGCGTGTGTCTCTCTCTCTCTCTCTCTCACACACACACACACACACACACACACACACACACACACACACACACACACACACACACACACACACATGAAGCATCTCTTACTCTCACAAAACTAGTCTTGAGCATTCAATCTAGCATGCTTACAACAAGGAGAAATTGTATCATCTACCCTTAATCACATCCTCACTTAGGAGAGAATGTCACTCTTGCTCATGGGGCTAGGGACTACAACTAATAGTATGAACGATTAAGCTCTTGATGAGGAGAGCTAGCGCCGCTATAAGGGAGACTCATGTACTGATGTTGTAGGTAGTATCACCAATTTTTGAAATTGATAATTTGGTGATTGGCATGCATTTTCGAACATGATGGTGAACACCTGGAATTCCTGGTAGGCCAAATGAACATTTTCATGTATCAAGAAAGTTCAATCCTCAATAGAATATAAACATTCAAAACAATTTTTCCTAGGTTTTTCTATTATTTCAAACATTCGCATCCTTCAACATCCAAACATCAATCTAAAAGTCTCCCCAAGCTTTAACTTAGGCTCTCATACCAGTGTGAGGTCCAAGATGAGCAGAGTACCTTTGATAGGTCTCCAATCCTGAGAAAGAAAAACCAAAGAACATTCCCTTAGCTACTACATAGCCACGGACATGAACCATTAGTGAAGGATTCGTCCTATCTCGCTATGGCAGAGCGTGACCACCATAACCCTATCTAAAAACTATCTGTAATCAATTATACATAAAGGTATAAATCTTAGAGTGACCAACCTGTGCACTCTTTTCCCCATGTTTTAGAAGCACAACCGCCAAGGTTCGTCTCTTTTAAGATTTATGACTATATAAAAAAACAATTTCTAGCGTTGAAAATTTACTAGACTCATCAGGTCCACCCGTCCATAGAATGATACCATGAGGGTATCATTCTTCCACTTTCCACACCGCACTTACCCTTCTTTTGTTACCTAATTACTACCACGTTGTTTAAACATACATGTTTCTTTACCTTATTTATGATACTCATTCGTTAAAATAGCCCTTCAAACAGTATTATAAACAGTAATCAGGAAAGAAGTAGTCCATTTTTAAACCAATGACTTTTGGATTAGGCTCACTTAAGAATCTCTACTTGCACCATTAGGTCCGATCGGTATATACATTATTCATAAAAACTATTTTCATTATGAGTGTCCCATACCGCTTGACAATTACTCGTTGTGCCAACCTGAGCGTTCTTCCGCCAGCAACCACAGTGCCAAATTGGGCGTCATCCTCACACAATGGCAAACATAACTGCAGTATTCAGCTCGACCATCCTGGGTGTACTTCCACCGCAGCATTAGCTGTGCCACCCTAGACGTCATCTCATGCCTCGAAAACTACCACCTAATGCTAGCGCTAATAAGTAGAGAGTCTTCAGGGAAACCATACCAAAAGTATTGGACATACATTCTTTCCTATGGAAAATAGCTTAACCAAACATTCTTTCCTAGTTGTCATACATATGTCGAGTTTCTCGGGGCTAAGCCCCTTGATTTCGGTCCATGTTTTCCTTTCCTAAGGTGATTAATATATGTCTCTGGTCTCGCATATGCAATGATGCATAACTTGAAACTGCAATACTAACCGTTACCATAGCTCCGATTGATCCGATTGGTAGAGACATAGCATGTTCCGTAGGAGTTCTCCCGTTACTTGTACCAGCTTCATGATCATTAGCGCCTTGGGTTCGAGCACGCTTTGGAGCCATTTTTTTGTACTACACTTAGGTTATACACTTAGAACTTTAAATTGGTCAATTTCCCTAGTAATTTCCTTGAAATCTAAGGTCATTTTTACATATGAGTAACCTTGTTATTTTTCTTGAATATTACTTTACTGAAATTTTTCAAAGAGAGTCTCTAATTTGAACCCTCGCCAATTCGGATTCGCACTTAGTGTTATTGCACTACACCTAATTTTTATATATCAAAATCTTTTCTAATCTTAATTAATCAAAAATTTAGTGTGTAACCTATGAAATTGAAAGTTTAAAAATGCATTACTTTTATGCATGACATTTCTAATCCAATTCTAACTTCAATTTCTATACGTCAATTAAATCGATTTAGTAATTATTCAAAATACTAATTTATCTAATTGATAATAAAATTGTTGAATGAGAATTTCATTATGCATAATAAGAGTGTGATGAGTACTCCTATGTATTAACTTTCAATTAACTATGCATAAGTTAATAGTTAAGATGTACTAACTAGAGAGAGTAGGTATACTTAGAGAGATTAGAGTAAGAGAGAGCACACACACATCTTTTCTAAAGCTAATTGAATCTTACTAACCCATTAGAAAGATTAGAGTAAAAGAGAACACATACACACCTTTTCTAAAACTAATTGAATCTTACTAATCCTCTAGAGAGATTAGAGTACGAGAGAACATACACACATCCTTTCTAAAACTAATTGAATCTTACTAATGTAGTAGAGAAATTAGAGTAAAAGAGAACACACACATCCTTTTCTAAAGCTAATTGAATCTTACTAATCCACTAGAGAGATTAGAGTACGAGAGAACATACACACATCCTTTCTAAAGCTAATTGAATCTTACTAATCCATTAGAGAGATTAAAGTACGAGAGAACATACACACATCCTTTCTAAAGCTAATTGAATCTTACTAATCCATTAGAGAGATTAGAGTACAAGAGAATACACACACCATTTCTAAAGCTAATTGAATGCTTAATTAATACGTACCTTACTAATCCACTAGAGTTTTTGCTCTCTTAGTGGTTTGTGGATGCCTTCTCTCTAAGAGAAGTGATGGCACTTTGTGAGCATTATAGAGGCAATCTCTATGTCTAAAGTGTGAGTATGGATGCTCTGTTTATAGCTGAAAAGAAAAACGTCCAACTTTTTTCCATTTTTTTTAAATATATATTTTTTTAAAATTTTTTTTCCTAAAATTCATACCCGCGTTTTTGGTCCCCTTGTGGTACCGATCAGCTTGACCAATTTGTCCTCATCACCAAGAGATAAGGCCACACAATCCCCCCTCATTATGATTAGTCAAGACTAACCTCTCCTTTTCATGTGACGGTGTGTCCCACTTTGTCGCCTCCTATGTGAGTCCAGGTGAGTCCATGTGTCTTCATGTGTCGTCCATGTGTATCTTTTGACTTTATAATTATTTTATTTATTTCCTTAATGATAATTTACTTTACAGTTTCAAGTTAAACTTTACAGTCTTAGACTAACTTTACAGTAGTAAGAGAAAATTCTACAATTAGTAAATAAGTATTGCAATAAGTTAGTCAGTATTTTGTATAGCTAAACATGTCAGAATTTTGTAGCGTAGATTTTAAATTCTAGGTTTTCTCAGCCTACGGTTAAGGCTAAGTGAGGTAGAAAACATCCCTTACATGTGTATATAACAACTCCATCTAAGCAGTCTCTAGCTAGGTATCAACATCCATGCCATGTTTTGTGAGCCTACAGGTAGGGCCAGGATCAAGAAAATCTTCGGCTTTAGAGGATCACGGTAAGACTAACCCTTGTTCTTAGCACAGGGGAAAAAGGGAAATGAGTGAAATAGTGAGGCCATTCTTGGTTTGTAGCATCCAGAGGGAAGACACATTGGCGTAATAAAGGGGTAGTACCCACATCAAATTCAGGCTGAACACAGGCAGCGAATACATCACTCGAGTCCAACAGGCATAGGCGAGAAGGAATATCACCAACACAACAAGGGGAGAGGAAGATTGAGACGAGTTTGTTGGAAGATCAGAGGAGAGGGGGGAGATGTCTTTGAGGATTAGTCAGAAAGTGAAGGGGAAAGAGAGAATATGAGGAATACGTAGGAAAGGACCCGACATTGTGGGAAATGATAAAGACATTAATAATTGTCACAACATCCTTTCAATTTAGTTAAGGGGGAGGTTTCCATAGGGTATAAACCCAGTAGTCAGCTCCATCACATCATGGCATAGAGAAGAGAAAGGGCCCTCCATCACATATTGAGGAAAGAATTTGGAAAAGAAAAATGGCAATTGTGCACAAGACAATAAAATTATCACCTTCATTATGCTCAACATAATCTAGATTGACCCAGAGGGGAAGTATCAGGTCTAGACACGAAAATGTAATCTCAAGTCCATCATGCATAGGCTAGCCACTCCTACTAAGAAGAGTTTGGGGTAGTTATAGTAAGGTCAACAAAAGAATATAGCAAGAAGAAGAAATCAGAGCCGAGGCTAATGACTGAGTGTGTGTGTACAAGTACCAAGCCCCAAGTGGAGGGGTGAAATCTGTTTAAGATGAATCTAAGAAAAGTTCAAAATCACCATTGATATAAGTATTTGTTAATCATCCTCATGATAGAGTACCCATCAGTGCCATCACGCCTAGCATAAGTTAGATTCTACTATCAAGTATAGTATAAGGTAACCATCCATGGGAATTTCTCATAAAACAATAGGGAGTCACATACAAGATATCTTCTCAGGTCTTATGGGTAGTCATGTCCAGGCAGGTCTTAGGTCAAAGATGGGTAAAGATATAGCATTATTTAGCAATTGAATTCTAACGAGACATAGGTATACTGTGTGTGTCTGTGTGTGTGGATGATGAAGCATTCCCAACCAAGTATAGTGACCAAGTGTGTGTGTGGATGTGTGAACATCAACACATCTATTCGTCAATGTTTGTGTAATTAGGTGTGGAGAGAGTGGCTAAGGGCTATGCCGAGTATTGTGTGCATGGTAGTGTGTGCTTGTAGTAAATAGGAGAAAGAGCATAAGTAGGATCGTGCAAGATCGCAATAGGTAAAGTGTGCTCAATGTGCACGCACGTGCGACCGCGCGCGCACACACACACACACAGACAAAGAGAGAGAGAGAGAGAGAGAGAGAGAGAGAGAGAGAGAGAGAGAGAGAGAGAGAGAGAGAGAGAGAGAGAGAGAGAGAGAGAGATATCACAAGGTTGTGTGCATGGTATATTATTGAAGGTCTGGAATTAACTAGCCTAACTAGACATTCACTAGAGATAGGTAAAACACCAATAGGGGCACACAACGTGTTAAATTATGCTCATTAAGATGAATCTTGTTGGGATTTGATCTAGAGAATTTGGATTTGCTTTCTAGTGTGTTTGTGGTGCACATGAGAACATGCACATGCAAGATCTCAATAGATGTTGGTGTGCTCAACATGCAAATGTGCACACATGCATGCGCACACACACACACAAAGAGAGAGAGAGAGAGAGAGAGAGAGAGAGAGAGAGAGAGAGAGAGAGAGAGAGAGAGAGAGAGAGTTTGCAAATGTGCACATACAGGTCAATCCCACTACACACATGGGCATTAAATTGGGGTTGAGTGAGCAAGAAGCAAGAGATTAGACCCTTATTGGTAGGCACCTAACCACTAGGGGAGAGAGAGAGAGAGAGAGAGAGAGAGAGAGAGAGAGAGAGAGAAGAGCTCGAATACCTCCCCGAAGACTCTTTTAACTTTCCTCTCAACACACAACAAGTTAGGATTCAAGAAGATGATGAAGAAGAAGAAGAAGGTGAAGCAAACTCCCCCATCCGACTCAACCTTAGCCTGGAGGAAAACTTCACCTCGCCCGAACCCACTAAACCTTACAAAAGACCTCAATCTAATCTTCTAATATCCCTCAATACCATTAAACCTAACCCACCTAACCCTAAGTCCTTATCTTCCACCTCTAATCTTGAACCCCCTCCCAATCGTGGCTTTGTTTCTCCCCCTCCTTATTTAGATCACACTCAAAAACAATCCTTGATAACCCCCCCCCCCCCTTTTCCCCTTGAAAAACCAAAAGAATTTGAGGATATCCTTTCATTCTCCCTCATCGAATTTCAAAAGATACACAAAAAGAAGTGCAATGCTACAACTTCCATCACCCACTTAGAGGAGCTACATAAGCAACAATTGGACCGTAATAGTCTCAACATGAAGCCACCTGATCTACAAATTGAAGACACACAACCTTACGTTGTTCTCAATGAAAAATTTACCACTCTCACTATCCAATATCAATTGGATTGCACCCAAGCCCTTATTTTAGCCAACAACCTTCTCCTCCAAAACCTCAACAACGAATTAAACAACTACCACATGATTGTTGCCAACTGCCTCTCTAGCCTCACAACAAAACTCTCACTCATCTGTCTACCTTTGGTCTCTATCTCCAATTGGCAATGTCACTTGAAAGAATGGAAGGACTCTACTCTACAACATTTCCTCTCTCTCATGATAACACATATAGTAAACACCCACCTAACCACCATCAAGGATGAAGAAGCTAAGAAGGCTAGAAAGCAAACCATCACCTCTACTTTTGAGGAAATAAGCCTTCTCCCCAAAGAGGAATCCATAAAGGAACTTGTTGAGCGGAAAGTGTTCAAGCAAGTGAAGTACCTTCCCTCCTCTAAAAATACCCCAAACACTAACCCTTCAATCTCTAACTCCCATCCCACTCTATCCAAATCACCCCCTCTCCATCCCTCTTCCAAAGCTCCCGCTTCCAAAGCTCCCTTTTTTCCACATAGAGCCTCTCTCCCAAACAAGCAAACCAAGCTCGGTCCAACCATCAAACCTAAGAAATCTCTCTCTCATCACCCCTTCTCCCAAACCAAAGCAACTAAGAAAAACTCTCCCCCAAGCTCTCCCCCTTTCAAAAAAACGTAAACTCCCTTCCCCACACTACTCCAAATAATCTACCATGCCACCTAAATATCCTCTCAATCACATCCATAATCTCTTTTTCCCGGAGCCTCCTCCACCTCTTCCACCTACCTCAAACCCCCAATCTATGTCACATAACAACCTCCAATCTACTTCCCGTAACAACCATGTGCTTCATCTCAATCGTATCTTTTTGGTTTTGGGAAAAGGAAAAGGGAGGAGGGACTAGGGCAAACCAACCCAATTTAATGGGTGCATCGACTTTTTAACAAGCCCCCCCTCCTCCCAACACTATGGATGCTCAATACCTCTCCTTCAACTCCCTCGACTACGACTTTGCCTAACCCAATGAACCACTGATGTGAACGACCGCTACATGCAAAAACACAAGGAGGAGTAATAAGTTTTGGCTCCCTCTCACCAACCCACACAAGTACAAACTCAGAATTTTTGATAAACAACTGGCCTACTCTTTTGATAATACCGTCTCTTTAAACTTTGTATACAACCTCACCACACACCCCCTCACTTTTAATGAAAATAAATGCTTAAACTTGGGTCTCAAGTACATCCACCTTCTCCCAATCCTACACCCAAACACCTCCTATAAGCACATGAAACCTTAGGAAGAAAATTACAACTTAAAGAATTCTTCAAAATCAAAGAAGCCCCCTCCTTGTCTCCGTTTAAATTACCCAACCCCTATTGGAAACCACTCAAAGAGAATCCCTCTCAAGAAACTATCACAAAATTAAACAAAATTCATCTTAAACAAAAATTGGAAATCTACAACACTTCTTGCTCCAAACATCCTAAGTTTGTACATCTAACCCTCAAATCTCTCTCACAAGATAACTCCATTGTCATTAAACCCGCCACAAAAACCTTGGTTTTACTTCCTCTCAAAGGAATGGTATGAGAATGAGGCACTTAAACAACTCAATGACCCCATCACCTATTAACCAACCACCCCACCTCCTTACAAATACCTACCCTCTCTCCTTTCTACCATCATCCATAGATACATCCTCCTGCCCATGGAACAACATATTTTCATCCTTGCACCCCTCTCAAAACCTTTCAAACCCTGCCGAATCTACTTCCTCCCTAAATTACACAAACCATCCCTTGTTTCTAGACCTATTTGTGCTTACAATGGCCGTTTTTTGAAAAATGCATCAAAATGGCTACACATAGAGCTATACCCTACCCTGCTAAGTTACAAACAACATCTAAAAGATTCCTTGTCTATAATCAAAGACCTACACCATACCCATTTTCTATGAAGCTCCCTCCTCTTTACCTTTGATATAAACTCCCTCTATCCCAGCATCCCAATAGACCAGGGACTCCATGCTAAAAAAAAAACCACTTGTAAACACTTCGATCCTCCAAAGGTCAACTACATCATCTCTCTTTCTACCCTCATCCTTACGCAACACTACATTAGTTTCAAAAATAGAGTTTTCAAGAAAATCAAGGGCACAGCTATGGGATCCAATTTTGCCGTGGTCTATGCTTGTCTTTGCCACCTAGAATCCCAATCCCCACTTCTTAATGACCCAAACGTGGCATACTTTAAAAGATTCATAGATGATGCCTTTGGAGTATGGACAGGCTCTATCGAATCTTTAACACCTGCCCTCAACACCTATGCTGGGATTTCGCTTGAACACATCAAAATTACCCCCTCAATTTCTACCAATCAAGCCACAATCCTAGACATCCACTTCTACAAGGGACCCAAATTTTGGACCTACGACATCCTGCTACCAAAAACCTCTAAACTCTTTCCACTATATACCATGGATCTCTTGGCATACTACCCACCATAAAATAGCCTTCATTAAGTCAGAACTTAGGAGGTACATTATGAGAGAAAGCTACTTCGAACACTACCTTACCATAAGGAACTTCTTTCTCATGAGACTCAGGAAAAGAGGCTATCCTAGGCAAGTGCTTCTCAAAGTATTCAACTCATCCTCTTATTTAGAAAGGGAAAACCTCTTGAAAAAACCTTTCGCAATAAAAAACCACCCCTCCCCAACCATTTTTTAAATACCTTTTACCCTCAAAACAAGAAAACTAAAACCCTCCTTAGAAATTGGGAAATCTATCCATCAAGCTTGCCAAAATTCTCCTAACCTCTCCCACCTAGATAAACCCATCACATGTTGGACAACCGGACCCAATTTACATACACTTCTCCAAAACAAACCTTATGCACAATAAAGACATTCAACCTACCCAAACTTACCCTCATTTGTTTTGCCTTACTCTCTGTATAGGTTGATGGTGAATACTACTTTGGCGCATTTATCGCCGCTTGTCCCCCATCAAGAATACACCCAAACTTTGTTCCACTACTTAGCCCTGTTTTGTACCCTACTTATGATCCAAGCCTTTTTTGTACCCCATTTATGAGCAAAGCCATTTTTTGTTCCCCCTGTATGAGCAAAGCCTTTTTTGTACCCCACTTACGGGAAAAACCTTTTTTGTCGCTACTCTAAACCTCCTTTGTCACTACTTTACCGCATTTTTTTTACGATACTCAATCTCCCTACCTAAGCAAGTGATGCACATCCCTCTTACTGTTTTACCTAAAACTTTATCAAACTAAAAGTCTTTTTAACATACCAATCTATGGAATCATTCCAAAGGTCTTACCTATTTTTTGGTACAACTCCTTCGCACTAGAATTCTGTTTAAAACCCTCCCCTTATAGCTAACTCACACAAGTTGAGTCTCTATTTTTCCTCTTAAAACTTTGTTTAATAAGGCTCACCCTTAGCAATCAATCTCACTCATGTCACTTTCACACATAACAAGACTAAAGCCTTTTGGAGTTCCAAATTTCAAATTCTAAACCTACTTCCCACTTTTTTTCAAACATCTTCCCTCCTAAAACTCACCCTACTTAAACGAACACCTACTCCCTTCCCAAGCTTCTTTGCAATCTCCAATCTCCATGGACACACTTGAAGGAGTATGAGCGGAAGTGCAACGCAAGAGAGAGTGCGAGAAGAAGAGCACGACGATATGGTGAACTCGCTCTACTGTAATGTGTAGAGCATAGTGAGTTCTTATTAGGTTTTAACAAAAGAATATGTGTACATACCTGGCGGCCCGCCCACTTACCTGGGCGACCACATTGGGCTTTATACCCCAACAATCTCCCACTTAAAGTCCAATGTGGTACTTTAAGTGTGAGAGAAGCTACTATACAAGCTAATATACAAGAGATGTAGAGAAGTGATGTACTACCCTACACCTAACTGCTTGCGAAAATGCGCAAAGCTCTTTGAGGGAAGTCCTTTTGTACGTAGATCAACAAGATTTTCTGTGGTGTGAACTTTGACAAGCTGAAGTGGCTTATCCTCGAGCATTTCCCTGATGAAATGATACTTCACATCCACATGCTTTGTCTTTGAGTGATAAACTGGATTGCGAGCCAATTGTATAGCACTTTGACTATCACAATATAACACAGGAATCTCTTCTTTGATTCCCAAATCTGTTACTAGTCGATTAAGCCAAATTCATTCTTTGCATGCCTCTGATGCTGCAACATATTCAGCCTCTGTAGTAGACTGAGTAACACAATCTTGTAATCTAGAACGCCATGATACTGCTCCACCAGCCAATGTAAAGACATACCCTGACGTAGACCTTCGGTTGTCTAAGTCACCTGCATAATCTGAGTCTGTAAAACCCTTTACACTTAGCTCCTGACTCCCATAGCATATACGCATACTCAAGTAAACCTGTGCTGATCAAGCTCTTTGTAATTGTGGGAACATGTCCCACATTCTTCAGCGTGAAAGAAGAGCCATTCTGAAACTTCAATTGTACATCTCCAACACCTAAGATCTCACATGTCCGCCCATTGCCTAGCCGAACATGATATTTAGTGGTCACATAAGAGGTAAACCACTCCTTGTTTGGAGACACATGAAGTGATGCCCCTGAGTCTATAATCCAGTCACTCAGTGCATTTCCATCAGATGCTGTAGGAAGAGCTGAGTCCATTGTATTCCTCAAGAAGTAGATGTCTTCTGACACTAGACTGTCATCCTCTGCAACAGTGTTTGTCACATTTATTTCTTGAATCTTCACTGAGGACTTGTTCTTCTCACCATGGTTTGTTGCGTGACTCACAGCCAGCAAACCCTCAACAGACATACATAATCTCTGACAATACATCCCATGTGGAAGTACCTGCAATGTCAGGATGAAATCTAGAATATCAAGCAGCAAACACAAGCTACCTGATGAACTAGTGGATGTCGCCTACAGTCTATGTGTAGATGCGCCTGTGTCGTATGTGACACGCCTCCAAGAACTGTGAGCCGTCCTTCGATGTGTAGACAGCCACAAATCAACACTCTGGGAGTGCCGATATCCTCAACACCTGTAGTCGTAGGCCGAAAACCCCAAATTTGCAGAGTCGGATCTGCACCAGATGAGACCACGTAGTCGAAAATGGCCTGCGTAGACCTTTGTCGAAGCCGAACGGTGGCCGAGATGACCTCAGAATGAAATTCTGACAACACCAAGCCCTTTGGGCTTGCCCACGAGATTTGGGGCCGTGTCTTCGCCTGTCGAATTTCACTCCAATTTGAGCTGGTGACTCTAGCCTCCTGCAGTGCTGCCCCGAGCCTCGATCTGAGCTCTGATACCAGTTGAAGGAGTACGAGCGGAAGTGCAACGCGAGAGAGAGTGCGAGAAGAAGAGCACGACGATATGGTGAACTCGCTCTATTGTAATGTGTAGAGCATAGTGAGTTCTTATTAGGTTTTAACAAAAGAATATGTGTACATACCTGGCGACCCGCCCACTTACCTGGGCGACCACATTGGGCTTTATACCCCAACAACACCACTGATGAGCTCTCTAAAGGGCAAAACACGTTTGGTTTCTCCCCCCCATTCTTTCCTCTTCTCCCTCCCCCCCCCTTCTCCGCCTGCCCCTCAGTTTTCTTTTTTTACCTCACTTCACCAACATTAAGCTAGAGTTTTATGCATGCTTGGCCGTTCTTAATTTATCTATTTATTGAAATGCACACATGTAGGTCAAGCATGGAATTGGAATTGAGTGCACAGGAAGCAATAGATTAGATACTTATTGTAGGTGCCTTGCACGAGAGAGAGAGAGAGAGAGAGAGAGAGAGAGAGAGAGAGAGAGAGAGAGAGAGAGAGAGAGAGAGAGAGAGAGAGAGAGAGAGAGAGAGAGATCACAAGGTTGTGTGCATGGTATATTAGTGAAGGGCTAGAATTAACTAGCCTGACTAGACATTCACTAGAGATAGGTAAAACACCAATAGGGGCACACAACATGTTAAATTATGCTCATTAAGAAGAATTTTGATGGGAAACTTGATCTAGAGAATTTGGATTTGATTTTTAGTGTGTTTGTGGTGCACATAAGAACATGCACATGTAGGATCTCAATAGATACCATTGTGCTCAACATGCACGTGCATGCACACACACACAACGAGAGAGAGAGAGAGAGAGAGAGAGAGAGAGAGAGAGAGAGAGAGAGAGAGAGAGAGAGAGAGAGAGAGAGAGAGAGAGAGAGCGCTTGCAAATGTGCACATACAGGTCAATCCCACTACACACATGGGCATTAAATTGGGGTTGAGTGAGCAGGAAGCATGAGATTAGACCCTTATTGGTAGGCACCTAACCATTGAGAGAGAGAGAGAGAGAGAGAGAGAGAGAGAGAGAGAGAGAGAGAGAGAGAGAGAGAGAAGAGAGAGAGAAGAGATAGGGTGAAAGGGTAAAGAGGATCCATGAAAGAGAGAGAGAGAGAGAGAGAGAGAGAGAGAGAGAGAGAGAGAGAGAGAGAGAGAGAGAGAGAGAGAGAGAGAGAGATCACAAGGTTGTGTGCATGGTATATTAGTGAAGGGCTAGAATTAACCACCCAAACTAGACATTTACTAGAGATAGGCAATAGGGGTACACAACGTGTTGAATTACACTCATTAAGAAGAATCTTGCTGGGATTATATCTGGAGAATTTGGATTTTTTAGTGTGTTTGTGGTGCACATGAGAAAACACACAAGTCGGATTGCAATAGGTGGTGGTGTGCTCAACGTGCGAGCATCCGTACGTGCACGCACGCACACACACACACACAGGTACAAGTACCACTGCCTGGTATTTTCCAAACACTCCAATTAGCTAGGAATCTCCACTCCTATCATGGGATGTTCTCCTTAAATTGATAGTTGGCCTTGGGCTTTTTGTCCTGATAAAACTCCCCTCTTAGGGGGGGGGGGGCGTGAATTTTTCTCGTCCTTGGGAAGAAAACCATGCATTAAGTCCTTCTCCCCCACTCTCTATGCAGTACCCATTTATGTTGACACACGCTGCTCACAACCATTCTCTCTCTCACTCACACACACACACACACACACACACACACACCACCACCATAGCACCCCCCCCCCCCCCCCTTCCCCCCTTGGGATAATGTGGCAGCTGCCGCGTTGGAGCATTCTCTCATGATAACACATGTCACAATTTGCAATGAATATTACTACTCAAAACATGTACCAGATCAAACCAGGTGAGGGTTTACCCCTCACTTTGCCTTGGTGCTTGTTTTTTTCCATGTGTGAGTGCATAAAAAGCGAGCTCTTTTGAGTGCTATTGCTGACTCTGTTGCAATGGAGATGATGGAACACAAGGACGCATTTGAGGTTGGTTAAAAGGCTATGTTTTTTTGCAATACTCTGCAAAGCATGCTTGAACTTTTTAGTTAATGGTGGTTACGTCCGTATATTGTTTGGATTAGCAGTTCGTCTACGCCATCTCTCTGACATGGGATTGCGCCACTGATTATTGTCTCACTTGCAGATTTTGACACCTTCTCGCTTGATAAAAATCCTACATTAATGATGTTTTAGCTCATGGTTAAGGCTATTTTTGTACTAGTCATCATGGTGCTATATTTTTCTTTTTTCTATCGAACACTCTCTATCCATGCTTTATGTTGTCGTAAAACTGGTAAGTTTCAAAATTTAGGGTGGTGTACTTTACCCTTGAAAAGTAGATGGTGG
This sequence comes from Adiantum capillus-veneris, assembly GCF_014529385.1. Taxonomy (NCBI): domain Eukaryota; kingdom Viridiplantae; phylum Streptophyta; class Polypodiopsida; order Polypodiales; family Pteridaceae; genus Adiantum; species Adiantum capillus-veneris. The sequence goes on along the minus strand of NC_140935.1, from coordinate 134,392,796 downwards.
TTTTATACTACTAAACACCAAGGGGTGATTGATTGTCTGTTGACTGCATACAGCGGTGTTACTCTTGTTTTTTCTAAAAACCGAGCTCTTAGCAAGCTACTAGTGTGGTGATGGGGTTACCTTTGATGTTGTAGTGTTTTAAGCATAAGGATAACTTGACTAGATTGGCATACTAATTGTGGTATGGTAGATTCCGCATAGGATTTGGTTTTGCATAGCCAAGTTGGCTACCTTGAAGCTATCAATTGTATATTTTTTGGTTCTAAAGCTGTGGATTCGGAGACGTTTATGACTTATGGTACTTGGAAAAACAAGACAAAAGTTAGGTTTAAAAATATGGCAACATAATTTGAAAAATGTAAAAAATGGATCTATTATTTTGGATACATGTTCACGGCTATTATAGTCTTTGAATTTGCGGGTTTAAGGAGTGCAGGTACAACCTATAGTACTAATCATAATTTTCTATTAACTTCCAAGATCACATACGTTATAAACTCTCGCATGAGAGTGATCCACGACCCGGAGAAGCATACAAGGATTTTAGAACAAATTAGGTTTTATCTAAAGGAACATTCTCCAAAAGAAGCTTTGATTGTTAGGACTAGACCTTTTCTAGCTCAACGGGCCAAATGCTATGTTACTTCTTACCCTAAGTAATCCCCTGCTTACTAGCAATTTTGTCTATTGCATACCCTTACCCTTTCGCAAGGCCTGGAATTATCCTCTGAGACCCTCTCTGTGGAAACCTCTTTTTTCCTCAGATGTATCTACAGTTTGTATGCTTCTCAATTAATCTATGATTTGTCCCTAGCCATGGATAAAAAGTTATCTATCTTACACATGGTTTCTTTCAATGATTGGGTCAAGATTTTGGCTACCTTGGACAAGGACTCTAAAGATGGGTTGCTTTTATTTCCATTTACATTTCAGTTACCTATACTTTCTTTACAATATCAGCAAGAGCTAGCCCTGTTTTCTTCTTTTGGAGCTGAGCTATCTAACTTTCTCAAAAAACTATGTGGCCTCAATCCATCATTTATCAGTACCCCTGCTACTCCAAATATCCCTCAAACTAGTCACATCTTTTGCAGAGATAGTGCGGAACTTGAAGCTGGCAAGGAGTTTGAAAACTATCTTTGCTCCCTTAATGACTCTAATCTTTTGGTACTTAAAGTGTCAAAAGTTTTTTCTTTCTTACCTGTTAGAAAAATTGAATTTGAGTTCTTTGAAGTGGATCATCAGCTCTTGATTTTACCTAACAAAGTCTTTCTGGCACCAATTCTTAGTGAAACCTGGGTATGTTTAGCTAATCTTCCTGCCTCCACATTTTAGGATTGCAGACTCAGGATTCTGAAAGGAGGGGAGTTCCTTGACAAAGGGAAACTCATTAAAGCCCCCTTCAACCTTAACGTTATTGAAAATTCCAAATTCTCTTCTAATGCAGGATTGTACATTCGACCAAAAGGTAACATGGAGTTTGCTAAAAATAATCTTGACTTCTATATGGAATCTATATGGATTGTATTTCAGCCATATGTTAAATGTGCATGCAAGTTTCTTGACCCTAAAGCCTCATGCAAATCTAGCATTATGTGGTTTGACCATGCTATTTGATTTATCCTCAACCATCTTGACCAAGAAGCCAATGGACTTTCATCTATCCCTTATCTACTCTTGGTTAGGAGGCCAAGCAAAACAATTAGTGGTTGCTCAAATTTCTTTCAATATTTTTTGAGGACTTATTTTGGATATCCTTAAAGAACTCAAATCTGTTGAACCAGGAATTTATCTGACCACTTATGCCAACTACAAGGTGTTAAGATAATCACCAGTTTACTCAAGCCTTGTATTGAAGATGATGACTCCCCCTCGATGAAAAGACCTAACTCTTTAGCCACCCCCCATAATACATTCACATCTTTTTTGACACCTAGTTCTTCCTCTGATTTTAAGAGAGGAAAGTCTTGTAGCTTTACTAGGGAAAGAGGAAGAAACACTCCCATCCAGAACCTCCTTGACTTATCATCATCGATACTATGCAGGTTTCTTTTGGCCCGTGTGGATGGATGCATCTTACTAGGAAGACCTCTTGCAGGGAGTATATCTACGTACATTGTCTTTTCCAAAGTGAACTTTTGGATTGGGTGCACCCAAAAACAATATTCTGTGAGTGTTTTGCCTTACTCTTTGGCAATCATGAAATACTTGATAATGTGCTCATTGGTTGGAATTATCGACAACCTATTAAGAATCTTGTCTACTGTAATGATTTTTTACGACACAACACTGCTCCGGAATGTGCTTGTGATAAATATGTCTCTTTTTGTAAAGATTTTGATATTTATGGCAAGCATGTCTACACTTGTGATCTTGATTTAGTTAAAGATACCATTGTTAAGAAAATTTTAGCTAAAGGACTAAATCACATCCCCATTTTTCCAAGAAACCCATATCTTACTCTATCAGCTTTACTTAGCTGCTTAACTAACCTTGTCAGTACTCTCCGGTTGGAGAAGACAGTCCCGCTGGACTTAGATAAATTGGTTGAGCAAAGTTTCTTGCAAAAAATCTTGCTTATACCATACAAATGGTTGTCTACTCAAAGTTCTTGGATCACACCACATCTCGGGATGGAATTTCAGAAGCTTTCACATAACTAGTTTTTAGTAGGACTCGATAAAAGCTCCAACTGCCCCACTCTTATGTGTAAAAAATTGTCTTGGAAAGCAACTCACTCTCGACTATCTGGGAAGGAATTCACATTGGTAAACGTATCTCCTTGTGTGGTTACTGATTTGATTTTCAAACATCTTTTAAACCTTAGCTATTCTCTTCAGACTACCAAGCTTCCAGTGCTTTTTCCCACCTATAAACTTCACAAGCATAAATTCAGATGGATATCAGATGCTTTGAATGGTATTTTTATTGACATTACTAAAGATATCACCCTTTACCTTGACATTGTACTCGCAGAATTGGAAATTTTTTGTGCAACCAAACAAAAAATTAGTTCTAACTCTCTCCAAATACGATATAACCATTTTGGCTAGTAAAAAACTCCACTAAAGTTACTCTTAACCTCCCCAAACAGATATTCCATCTCTTCACAACAGATATCACTCAATGCTATGAGAATATACCTCTGGAAGGTGAATTAGGGCTGAAAAATATTCTACTACAAATGATTGGGTTAGCATATAAACATGCTACGAGGAATGGTTTCTTCTACATGTCTCTCTCTAATAAACCCAGATGGATTAAGAAACCCCACTCCTCTCTTATTAGGTAGTAGAGCAATACACAATGGGTCTACTGCCGACCCATTGTGTATGGTGCCTGAGACAGGTTGGGTACACACACACACACACACACACACACACACACACACACACACACACACACACACACACACACACACACACACACACACACACACACACACACACACACACACACACACAAGTACCAGTGCCTGGAATTGTCTGAACACTTCAATTAGCTAGGAATATCCACTCCTTTTGTGGGATGTTCCCCTTAATTTGATAGTTGGACTTGGGCTTTTTGTCCTCATAAAATTCCCCTCTTAGGGGGGCGTGAATTTTTTCTCCTCCTTGGGAAGCAAACCATGCATTGAGTCCTTCTTCCCCAGTCTCTGTGAAGTACCTGTTTATATCGCCACACTTTGCTCACGACCATTCTCTCTCTCTCTCTCTCTCTCTCTCTCTCTCTCACACACACACACACACACACACACACACACACACACACCACCACCACCACCACCACCACCACCACACCTCCCACCCCCTCTCCAGCCTTGGATTAATGTGCGGCTACCGCTGGAGCATTCTCTCATGATAACACATTGGTCACAATTTAATATGAATATTACTCCTCAAAACATGTACCAGATCCGGTATTTATAAACCAAGTGAGGGTTTACGCCTCACTTTGCCTTGGCGCTTGTTTTTTTTGTGTGTGAGTGCATAAAAAGTGAGCTCTTTTGAGTGCTATTGCTGACTGTGTTGCAATGGAGATGATGGAACACAAGGATGCATTTGAGGTTGGTTAAAAGGATATGTTTTTTTGCAATACTCTGCAAAGCATGCTTGAACTTAGTAGTTAACGCTCGTATATTGTTTGGATTAGTAGTTTGTCTGCGTATCTCTCTGACATGGGATTGCGCCACTGATTATTGTCTCACTTGCAGATTTTGACACCTTCTGGCTTGATAAAAATTCTACATTAATGATGTTTTAGCTCATGTTATAGCTATTTTTTTACTAGTCATCATGGCGCTATATTTTTTTGGTTTTTGCTGAGCACTCTCTGTCCATGCTTTATGTTGTCGTAAAACTGGTAGGTTTCAAAATTTAGGGTGGTGTACTTTACCCTTGAAAAGTAGATGGTGGTTTTATACTACTAAACACCAAGGGGCGACTGATTGTCTGTTGAATGCATACCGTGGTGTTACTCTTGTTTTTTCTAAAAACCGAGCTCTTAGCAAGCTACTAGTGTGGTGATGGGGTTACCTTTGATGTTGTAGTGTTTTAAGCATAAGGATAACTTGACTAGATTGGCATACTAATTGTGGTATGGTAGATTCCGCATAGGATTTGGTTTTGCATAGCCAAGTTGGCTACCTTGAAGCTATCAATTGTATATTTTTTGGTTCTAAAGCTGTGGATTCGGAGACGTTTATGACTTATGGTACTTGGAAAAACAAGACAAAAGTTAGGTTTAAAAATATGGCAACATAATTTGAAAAATGTAAAAATTGATCTATGGTTTGCTTGGGGGATTATGACACATGGATCAGAAGGGGTGGTGTCCTTCTGTTCAAGAATCATATGTATGCTATTACCTAAATAAAAAAATGGGACTAGATAGAAACCATACATTTTAGAAAAAGCTTCTCAAAACAATAGAGAACTAGAATACATAAACACTTTGGATTTAAGCTGAAAAATTTGTAAGTTGGACATGGATAACAATTGGTATAGTCCATTGATACCTGTAGAACACATCCAAGGCTAACATATATGTTGTCTTGTTTGGATGGATGCAGGTGAAGACTCTATCCTTTCTTGGAATTTTTTGGGCTTGAAGCAAATGTCTGTCCGTGATTTCACTGGGTCCTACTAGTGTTTGGTAATTACTTCTTTGATCGATTATTGTATTTTTACATTAGAATGAGATCTCATTCTTATAGCCATGTACAAAGATAATTCTGAGACAGAGTTGTTTTTATACTAATCATTGTCACTTTTCTAAAGCTAACTGTCTTTTGAACTTAAAATTTCCTTTACATCTTATTATATAAGTAAAACAACTATACACATGGGCATTAAATTGTGGTTGAGTGAGCAGGAAGTGGGAGATTAGACGAGAGAGAGAGAGAGAGAGAGAGAGAGAGAGAGAGAGAGAGAGAGAGAGAGAGAGAGAGAGAGAGAGAGAGAGGTGAGCCAAAGAGAGATAAGAGATAGGGAGAATGGGGGAAAGGGAAAAGGATAAGAGAGAGAGAGAGAGAGAGAGAGAGAGAGAGAGAGAGAGAGAGAGAGAGAGAGAGAGAGAGAGAGAGAGAGAGATCACATGGTTGTATGCATGGTGTATTAGTGAAGAGCGATAATATACAACCCAGACAAGTCATTCATTGGAGATAAGCAGTACACCAATAGGGTTGCACGATGTGTTGAATTACACTCATGAAATAGGTTCCCCCATACCCTACAAGACACAAATTTTGTCGCATCTCGAAATGCTCTCGAGATTCGTGTGTGCAAACTCCCACTCCTCAGCACTAAGTAGTACACCAATAGGGTCGCACGATGTGTTGAATTACACTCATGAAATAGCTTCCCCCATACCCTGCAAGACGCAAATTTTATCGCATCTCCAAATGCTCTCGAGATTTGTGCGTGGAAACTCCCACCCCTCAGCACTAAGTGATACCTATATTTAAGAGGGGGAGGCAATGGGATCAAAGGCAGAGAAGTTCACGCACGATGGCTGGGAAGATCGCAGCCGCAAATATCAAATCAGAAACTAAACCTGGAGATGCACTAAACTTGGACAACCTATGCAATGCTAGGTTTAGTGCGCCTCGAGATCCCGCCCCACAGCCCCGACCGTCGACCCTATTACATTCCCCCCCCCCCCCCCCCCCCCCCCCCCCCCCCCCACGTGCACATTAAATATAGGTGTCACTAACTCCCATCACTTGTGATGATGGGCAGTGCGCAAGCTACAAGATGTTTTTTTTTGAGAAAACAGGAAATGGTATTAAAAGTGTGGAGTATTACAATAGTGCCTCACAGGAGGGAAGAGAGGCGTCCCAACAAATTACAATGCCAAATAAGAATAAATCATTCTAAGTCTATCAGGGGAGTAAAAAGACAGCATGGCATCTTGCCAACTTTGCCACCTTAGGCTTTGTTGAAAAGACTTGAGAGGCTGACAGAATACATCTATCATTAGTTTGGATGTTTTGACTGCTAATCTTTTGAGCTCCATGGAGAAAACAATAGAGTTATCAGTGAATTGATTTTGAAAACAATAGAGTTATCAGTGACTTGAGAGGCTGATAGAATACATCTATCATTAGTTTGGATGTTTTGACTTCTACTCTTTTGAGCTCCATGGAGAAAACAATAGAGTTATCAGTGATTTGATTTTGAAAAATTGTTGAAGGCTAGAGCAACAATACTGCAGCATCTGAAGCTTCCTTTGACTGGCATTGCACCCAAACAAAATGTGAGGAAGGTCTTTTACTGCTTGGCATCTTTTGTACTTCCCATCTCCAATTTTAGCTTAAGGGCTCTGACCCAATCCATACACCTTGGTGGAGAATAGACCAAGCTAGAAAACTATGTTTAATTGGATATGCAAAGCTCCATACACATTTGAACCTGTAAATCCACTGTCTTGAATTCCATTGTATACTCCATTTTTTGTTCAGATTTTTCCTTAAAGCTTCATCAAAATTCTGAACCATGCTGTAGTTTGTGATGGCTTTCCAGGCCCATTCTTCTAGCTTCCCATGCTTGGTTCTAGATGCCCCTTCCAGTTGGAGTAGGGCTTTAAGTTCAAGAATCTTGTTTAGAAGCTCAAAACAACAGCCAGAGGACACATTAGTGCTATTAGACAGCATTTCAGCTGATATCCATTCACCATTTACATACAGGTCAAACCAGCTTTGGAAGCCAACTTTAAAGCATTTATGGGCCTTGATATTAATCTTTCTTCCAGTTTTCTTAGGGATGCTCCCAATCCAAATAGAGTCCTGCATAAGAAAGTAATGAGACAAGGCCTTGTTCAAAGGAATATGCATACTGCTCCTAATCTCAAACCAAGCCTTCCATAATGTTACAGTTAGGGGGCTGCCTGTAGGATTAATATTAACATTGGAGGTGATAGTGTCCCACGATGTAATATTTTTCCAAGCTTTGTAGGGCTGAACTGTAAAATTGCTTATATTTCTTTTGATAAGGCAGGCCCAGAAGTCGTCAGAGGAAACAGACCTAGCTATCCACTTACCTACCATCTTGTTAGCTAGCCTTTCAAGATTAAGAATACCCAGACCTCCTCTGATTTTAGGCATACAGTAGGTGTTCCAGGAAACTTTTGCTACCTTTTGAATTTCATCTGTACCCCCCCACAGAAATCTTCTAGTAAGAGAAATTACCTGGTTAAGCTGAAGCTTAGTGGGTTTCCAGCAAGAGAGATAGTAGATAATGGACGACAGAATATAATGGCTGAGCACAAAGGATCTGGAAGCCAGATTAGGTTGCATGTTTTGACACTTTAGCACCTTATTTCTGAATTTATCCAATACCCAATCCCATCTTTGGGTCATTATTACCTTAAAGCCCATAGGTATGCCCAACAATCTGAAGGTTTTTCCATCAGGGAGTATCTGACAACCTGCATCAAGTACTGACTGAGGCACTGCACCATTAGAGGCTTTAACTCCAGTTTCTTGATGATTAATCTATGAGCCACTTGCTAGACAGAAGGTGTTTAAACAGTTTAGGAAAGCATCAACAGACTCCTTGTCAAGTTTACACAGAGCATTAGTATCATCAGTGAACATCTGAAGGCATAAGTCCACATCTGATCCTGCAATTTGAATACCCTTGAGGGTGCCCTTTTGCATCTGATCCTTCACCAACCATCCTAGAGAATCTGACACTATTGCAAAAAGAGAAGGGGTGCTATGGGGCACCCTTGCCTAATGGATCTTTTGAGAGTAATAAGATCAGTAAGATCCCCATTTATAGCTACTTGTGCAAAAGCATTACCAAGTAAAACATGCACAAATTTTATGAAACTTTTACCAAATCCAATATCATGTAGGGCTTGTAGTATGAAGTCCCACTCAATTCTATCATAAGCTTTATCAAAGTCTACTTTGAAAAAAAGGAAATCTTGATCAGTTTCATTAGCATATTCCATACCTTCCCATAGAGAAATAATAGCATCCAATATAAATATCCCTTTAATGAAACCTTTTTGTTCTTTGAGAATGATAGTTTCCATTAGGGGGCTAAGTCTTCTGGCTGGTGCTAGAGCATAGATTTTATAAATAGAAGTCAGACAAGTAATGGGTCTCCAGTTGTTCAACTCCTCCTTGTTGCCTTTTTTATAGAGGAGCTTGACCACCCCTGTATTAATACAGGCTGGAAGAGATCCTTTTTTAACAGCTTCTTGCCACACCAGCATCAGGTAAGGGGTCACAAAATCTTTGTACATTTTAAAGAATTCATTTGGAACTCCATCCGGCCCAGGAGACTTACTATCTTTCAATTTATCAATGCATTCTTTGAGCTCCCCTTCAGAGACAGGTGCTTCAAGGGAGATGGCCATTTTAGTAGGTACAATCTTCCCTCTTAGCAAGGCTATTTGTGCCCTTGCTTCTTGAATCTTCTTGTCTCTTATGGGAGCTTCAGAGAATACTTTGATAAAGTGATCATGAGCTATGGTTAAGTTCTCCTTTTGGGTATGGGCCAGGAGACTTCCCTGCCCCTAAGGGGGGGTATGAATTCCTAGCCTTATTCTTTTTAAGAAGTTGAAACATGTTTTTAGTGAGCTTGTCTATCTTACCAACCCAAAATTCCCTAGTGAAAGCAAGGGCACTGTTGGCTTCAAGGATCTCTTCCAGCCTGAGTTCATTTCTGAGCTCTGTGAGTCTCTTAGAGGGGTGGTCAGAACTGGTTGAGCTTTTCTCCAACATGGAGAGCTCCCCATGTATCATCATTCTTCTTTTAGCTCTAAGGTCTTTGGCCATCTTTTATACATGGTCAGAGTCTGCTGAATCTGATACAGGGCTACCTCCCAAGCTTTGCCTGGGGATCTATTAGTACAAAAATCACAATGCATAATGCTTTTTACCTTTTCCTTTATGCAGTTAATTCCCACTAAGGATTGATCAAGGTGAGGCCAACCAGCTCTATATGTAGTATCAGATCTTAACAGATCAAACATCACAGGATTATGATCAGACAGAGTTAGAGAAGCATCAATTTTACATTTAACTAACCAGTGATCCTGTAGTACATTGACCGACATGTAAACTTTGTCCAACCTAGCTGCCCTGAAGCATTCTCCTACTTGTTTGTTGTTCCAGGTAAACTCACAGTCTTCTGATACATCTATTGTATTCAAAGCATCCAATAAATCTATCTAGCATAGCTTTTCTGACCCTGCTATAGTTTGGCCATAGTGATCTTGACCTGTCAGAGATGTGTTCAACCATATTGAAATCACCCGCAAGAATGATGTTTTTGGGCAGACTTGCAAGCTCTTTCCAGCATAGGGAACGTTCAGAGATAGAGTTGCGAGCATAGACACTTACTATTGTGTAGTTGAAAGGATCTGCTAGGGTGACAACAATCCAAGTACCTTTTGTTGAAGACTGGGAGTTGGATATTAGGTTGGACCACTTGGAAGCAACCCCCACAACACAGCCTCCTTTGCCACCACTGTGGCTAGTATAAACCCATTTGTATCCTGAGTTGATTCTGTTTAGATTCTTTTCTAATGTCTTCCCTGCTACCTTAAGTTCTTGCAAACATAAAAAGTCAGGTTTCATAGATAAATCAGCTAGCCACTTCTTGATTACCATAGGCCTAGCTGCATCTGTCAGCCCTTTACAGTTCAAAGTAAGGTCTTTAAGATTAGGACACTTCATTTTTTTGAATTCTTGTTTGGTTTAACCAGGGACACAGAGGCTCTATTAGGATCAGTTGACTTTTAAACTTTTCTCTTATGTTTAGGAACCTTGAAGTTGGGCAGACTCTCTTCTTCTGCTTGTGACATCAATATGTCCACAGAGGGGTTAGGTGTACTGTCTAGATCCATTTTTTTTCTGGCCTTCAATATCCAATTCCTTAGCAAATTTGAGCATTTCTTTTGAGGCCCCTTGCTGTATACCTTGAGTACTTTGTACATACTCACCATCACTTTCTTCTTCAGATGAACTTGCTGAGTTGGTTAGTGGACTGGGGAAAGGTTCTTGTAGCACCTTTTCTGGGAAAGTGGGGATGTGCTTATCAGTGTTAGGGGAGGCTCCATTGGCTTCTTTGCTTGGTTCTTCCCTTGGAAGTTCAGTAGGACCTGAAATTGGTTCAAACACATCCTCAAGCAATACATCAAAATAATTTTTGTTTGTAGAGGACTGATTTTTTTTCTTGGCATTTTTATACACTAGCTTTTTGACAGCTTGTTGGGTGACCTTTGGCTGCTGAGCTCTAGAGTCTTTATCTGGTTGATGTGTAGGTTTTTCTTTGAGCAAGATGGGGCATTCTCTTATCAGGTGCCCTTGTTGATAACAATGAAAGCACGAGTTAGGTAGCTTTCTGTACAGAATTTTCTGCTCATGCAATAGTAGCCTCGCACAGTCTCTGATCGGGATTTTGGTCGGAGGAGTTCTGCTCAGATCTACTTCAATTAGGAGTTGGGGGTCCCATTTCGGGTTAATGCCTCCCCTTGCCTTTTGCCCTAAATCCTTTCCAACAGAATTCCCCAAATTACGTAACCAGAGGTAATATTCAACTGGCAAGTCAGGGAAGTCGACCTAGACAGGCACCTTAGTAGGCTTTTCTCCTTTAGGGTTAAAGCCCTTGTACCATTTATAGAAGGATATGGGGGTGTTTTTAATGAGCCATTGTCCTTCATAGATCACCTGTAGAGCACTGTTAGCATCTTCAAAGAGGAAGAGGTAGTTGTTATTAGGGAGATATTGAATATGCTGAGGGTAGAGGTTTCTACTCTCCCAGTTGGAGGCTACCCAAGCTTTTAGGGAATCCAATGAAGGTCTAGGCCCATGACACAACCCTATGACAACTCTATCTGACAGTTGAGAGAACTAGTCTTGGAGGTCCTGCTGCTTAATGACAATACCTTCTACAGCCTCTGGGAGGTGTCATTTATTGAGGCATCTTGATCTAAGCCCTGAGTGGAATTTTTAATTGGTGAATCTGATTTATCCCCAATAAAATTTCCTTCAGTTTCTGCGCCTTTACCTGGGCCTTGCCATTGAAGGTCATGGGGCAGAGTGGGGACAAAGGGGACATTAGAGTCTGGGAGGGACTCTCTGTCATCCAAAGGGAGACCTTCATGAATGTTCCATGTTGGGCTATGGAATTTAGCTGAGAGAGGAAACATAGCCTTGATGAAGCACGCCGGTGAATGTCTTGTCCTGATGGCCTCAGCATATGACTGCTTGGGCGAGCTTGAAAATGCTTGGAGAGGAGTTCTCTACATGTGCTGCATGTTGCTTGTATAAGCGGGAGAGATTGTTTTGAAGCTTCCCCACTGAGCCTGCGGGATTTCCCCTAAATGTTGGAGCTGTGAATGAGCCTTGGGGCTTCTGACCCTCTGCTGGTTTGGCTGGGAGTGATTAATGCGAGCGGGAGAAGAGGGGCTGGGGAGTTCCATGTTGCGTGAGGGGTGAGGGACCGTGAGTCCGTTCCTCAGAGCCTCATGCAAAGCCATGTCGCGGCCCCCCCTGGGGGGAGGGTGCGTGGCAGACAGGTGCAGAGATGGAGGGCCTGGGGGGAAGACGATAAGGGGTGCAAAGGTTAGGTGCCTCCGAGTGTACGGTGACATGCAAGCGGGAGCAGGGGAGCACAGTTGGCCACTAATAAAAAAATTCTTAAATGACATTGCTGCAAGAATTGGTAATGGAAGGTTCACTCGTTGAGTAGTACAATGAGGTAGTACGAGGGACAAACAATGGGAACTCACAACACACTTCACGTACTAATGTACTACCGCGTTTACGTGCGTCGGTACGTCGAGTCTTCGAGCGCAGGGATTCGGGACTCAAGGGACTACAAAAGCTATGCGCTACGGTCAGTTACCGTCTCTCTCTCTCTCTCTCTCTCTCTCTCCGAGGCAGAAAGCGTGCGGCTGTTGCTGTTTCGTAGCAAGACGGAGAGAAGCTATAGGAGGCAAATTGTGATGAGCCAGGGCGAGGCAAAGCACGCAGCCTGCTCTCCCTCTCTCTTTGCCCCAGAAACAAGAGGTTGCTTGCACTGCCTCTTCTCTCTGGCTCTCCACATTTTGCTTCTCTTTGCTTCTCTCGCTGCCTTGTGGCCCAACTCCAACGACAAGGGTGTGTGTGAGTAAGATCATAACAATTTGGTGTAGGAATCTCTAGCCTAAAGTCTACAATGTTTGGACCTTTTGAGCTCGTTTTATATTCTGAAAGACTTCTTTTCTGGGGCTTTGTTTTCAGCAGTAAGAGAGGGTCCACAAGAAGATTTAGAAATTTTCTCTTTCTCATGTAGGAAAACTAAGTCTTTTCCAGTGTTTTTCATACACTGCATAACATCTCGAGCTTCTGCTCGAGTGGCACTGCATACCTAGCTAGGTACGATTGGGGGCAAGGGACCACCGGCCCCTCCACCAAGCCGGCGGTCCCTTGCCCCCAATCATACCTAGCTAAGTATGCGGTGCCTCCCTCACAGAAGCTCATGACGTTCAAGTAAGTCACAATGTGGGAATTATTGTGAAAATTTGTCTAAAACTTCTTGTGACATCTTGGTAGACATGATACATCTAAATGCGGGTTAACTGGCCTTTTGTGAATTTGTTATGAGAAAGTAGTTTGAAAGATACCGTAATTGGGTGTTTATGCTCACACACTTCACCACCAGGTTATGGCCCCCTTGGTGGTAACCTATTGTTGACTACATAATGGAATTTGTGTGAGTATAGCTAGCATCTTTGTGAAGTTCTCAAAGCTAGCATCGACAAGGGGGATGGAGTATTTTGGGATGCTCTTTTAGATGCACATCTAGAGAATGTTGTCTTTGGTCGGTATTACATTTTAGGTGGCTCTTTTGATGGGCATGAATGGAAAACATCTTAGAAATGGTATCCAACCTTCAAAAATGATCAAAAACTTACACTTGGGCAGACAAGCTAGGAAGTTATATCTCACCTAGGCTTCATTTCCTTGATTTTCAAATGATATTGCCTCTATAATATTGTCTTTAGCTCGTCGAATCTTTTGGATTTTTTGTACCCCCATGAGTCCATCTAGTGCTTTAGATGCTAGTACAAAAGCAATACTACGCTCCTAGCCAATATCCTGCAACATTTTGGCAACATTTGGCAATCCAAAAACACTTCATGTTGCCCATATTTGGTTTGTTGATAACATATATATACTTTGCCCTTGCATAAGATTCATATCAAATGAGATGCCATGCAGCTCCCACACTAAGGCAAAAACCACTCAAAAACATGGTTTTAGCTATTTTGGATATGCATGCAACCTATGCATGGGTCTAGTTGAATTTCTCATTGTTCATGAACGCCATTTCTTGATCATAGATTATGCATCGATCATTTTATATATGCATGAATATAACCAGATTCGACTTGTTCCTCAAGGTACAAAAATCTTACAATATGGCACACGAATACCTACTCAACCAGATACACGACCAAAATCAAGCTTAACACATCTTGAATTTGCCACAGATATATCAGCAAAGGTTCCACTTCCAATAGATACCTCTCTCAAGATGACACTGATTACAAGTGACAAAACAATACCTAGAACAAAGCATGAATCTACACCTACAAAACATAAGTCGTGAGAGGGGGAGTCTTTCACTTCCATCACCTTGCATAGGTATTCTCGCCATCAAGAGATGTCAAGAGAAGCACGCCAAAGAGTATCTTCACATCACCACAAAGATCCAACAAAATCAGGCTATCGACATGCACACCCCGCCAACCTGATGGCAAAGTAACTCGTCCCCGAAATCCCCCCATGGTAGGGGTGGGAAGGTCGACCTCTCTTGGGTAGCCAAAACTGAGGGGAAGACTGGGATCTATTGAAAGAGGCAAGGTGGGGTGTTTGGGTCATCTCTGTTGAGGGAAACCCTAGACCCTCATGCATGCAAGCCTTTCCTCAACCCTGGGATGGATCAAGCTCAAGCAGCAGGTGTATCCACCCTACTGTAGGTCTCCCAGAGTACCCCTAACTCATGCAAGCATGCTTCTATTGACAATAAAAGCATGATTTTTGAAATGTAAACTATGGAGTTAAATTGCCTAACAATGGTGATTAAGATGTGGAAATTGCTAGGTGATTGGACAAGTGCATATGGTAGTTGCCTAAAGTATAACAACAACATCATCATGCGAATTTTAGGATCCATCTTCTCATGGCCTGGGAGATATGTTAAAAAATAGTGAATTTTTGGCTCTTACAACAACTCCCATATATGGACTAACCTCTTGATTGAGAAGTTCTCAATGTCCAAAAAGAGTGTAGAGCTCCACGATGTACTACATGAGCGTAGAAAGACGAGAGAGAGAGAAGATCGAGATCCTTGGAGATCAAGATGAGGAGCTCTAACACAAGAGATAAGATTTTTCTTTACAAAGAAGAGTGTGTTGAAGGTGGAGAAGAAGGCAAAGCTTGCACCTTTGTGACTATGTCATGCAAGATGGATTGCATAGAGACTCTCCCCCATACACACTCCCATCTCTAAATGGTGGGGGTGTATTTTACTCTATTAAAAAGAGGAAGTTTTTGTAGTTTACTTTATTTTTTGCTTCTTAAGATTGCTTCTTGCTCCTAACATCTCTTGTTGGCTTGAGTAACATCGGCCAGCTCTAGTTAAGAATGGTTCTTCATGAAGGTTAACTCTAGTAAGGAGAGAGAGAATTTGTAATTTACTTTATTTTTTTCTTCTCAAGATTGGTTCTTGCTCCTAATGTCTCTTTTTGGCTCGCATAACGGCGGCCAACCATATTTAGCAATGGTTCTTAATGAAGGTTAATTTATAGCCACACATAGGCAATAATTGACTTGACTTAGGATAATACAGCCTAATCTATGCCTAGAAAGAAATTATTTGAGTCCGATAGTAATCATTAGTGTTTTATTGGTCATTGGACATTACTATCACTTAAAATTTTTCCTTCGTGGAGCTTGTTGTGACTCTATTATTGTCAAAAATGTTGATGCCATCATTAATTCATAAGTCAAGTGATCATTATCTTTCACTTGTACAACATCACGCGACATCGCCGTCTTTCTTCCATCATTGTAGAGATTTCTTCCAGAGTTGAAGCGTTTGATGTATCCTCACCTTGACATGAAATAAAGATAATCTTCTATTGAGTATATTGTCAAGTTTCCATGTATCATCTTCTTAATTTGGGTGTAAAGGTGAGTTGAAAATTTACTTTAATCCTTAGTGATAGCAAAGTCTCTGGGTGGTCTTGAGCATGTGTAGTATCCCTTATGGGTATACTCCAAAAGTTTCGTGCACTATAATTACTAGATGAGAGTTATCGAATGACTTTTACATCTCGCTTGTGTGAACACACCTTTATGGAGGTAACTTAAATTGAAAGCTTGAGCTTTAAACTTCTTAAGAATAATTTGAGGTCCACATTAACAATTACTTTGGCTTCTTGCATTGCTCAAAAAAAAAAGAAACTGTTACGTTTAGGATCTACAATCAAAATACCTTAAAAAGCCCCACCAGTTTATACTTTGGTTTTGCATAACTCTTTTATCTCTTTACAAATTAAGTTCCATTTGTCTCCAGTCTTGTACTCAAATAAGAGAATCAATCTAGTTTAGTGGTGTAAAATAGTCTTCTCCATAAAGAGGTTTAAATGGTAACATACCTGCGCTCCATTACAAGGATTAATTCATGTAAATTATCAATTTTGATTTCACAAAGTTGAAGAGACGAAGTTCCCCACTCCATATTTTATCTACATTCTGTTTATACTCTTTTTTGCAATGCTTCCCAAGTCCGTCTTCTTCTCCAAAAAGATATATTTAGTATTAAACAAAATCAAACAGACCACTACTCTTAAAATATGGTGAAAGAACCCTCTAAGAAAATTCCTTCCCAATAAAACCTAATCCAATCTCATTAGATATATTGCAAAACCAAAACCAAGCTAATTGAGTGATTTAAGGTGTCATTATTGTCACTTTTATAGTTAAATTTAAACAATCTACTTGCCTATGTAGCGAGTATGTCACTCAACTATGATCTGAGATCTCTACATGAATGTCCTAGTAAATTAGACCCAGCCTCACTAACATTGGAGGACAACACACACCCTTTTAAGCTTGCTATCCTAAAGTAGCATCAATCTAAGAAAATCCCCATCCAAATCAAATTTCAAACCTTCAAAGGTCCCTTATTATCAACTTCTAGTTTCTACAACATATTTTAGGAGTCCCTTAGACGGTTATGTTTGGTCAAACAAGGCCTTAAAACAAATCAAGATGTTCACATCACTAGGCCTAGGACCTCAATATCTTGTCCAGTTTCAAGAAGAGTTTCACATCGGATTTTCCCTATCAATTTAGGTCTATAATGAGTGTCATGACTAGACAAGGAGTCCCAGTTCACAACAAAGGGTTTTATTATTACTTAAGGGTGTTATAATTTATTCGTGCAAAGCACCCTAGTGCCACAAACTGTCTATCGCAAAATCAAAAGAAAATCGTTCCACAAGCAATAATAAATAAGAGTGATAGAGGGAGGAATAATGGATAGTGCAATGTTAGGGATTGGAGATGGTCTACCAAAAAGCAATGAGCAAGTAATGGAGCTTAAAAGACCTTAGGGTTAGCTTCATTAAAGACCTCCAAATGTTAGTGTTAAAAGTCCTTAGACCTAGGACCTTTAGGTACTTTAGACCTTAGGCAAGCTAGGCCTGTGCTTGAGGTGTTTGAGCTGACCAAGGTGCTTGTCATGCTTGATGACCAAGGTGCTTGAGGTGCTTGTCATGCTTGATGACCAAGGTTCTTGTGATGTTCAAAGTTAAAGATGATCCCTACAAAGGAGGGGGCGAGTCCTAAAGGTAGGTTCATGAGATAGAACACACACACACACACACACTCATTCAAGGCAAGCCCAATACTCTAGAGGAGTTAAGGACACATGTCAAGCCTCTAGCCATGATGCCCTCATGGTGTACCTGGATCCTATTGGATGGCCTTTAGGGAGGTCTAATGAGAATTTAGATGCATGTAATTTATTAATTAAGCTCTCTCTCTCAAAGGGGGAAAGAAGGACACTTGTCCAAATGCTACCCCTATTGCTTGATTTGACCATAACATGTTATTGGCCAGCCTTGGCATGGGCCAATAGGATGCAAGCCAGAGTACTCAGGGAGAGGGGTCGACCAAGGCAAGGAAGATACCTTATTTTTGCACATTCTCTCACACACATACTCACACATTCTCTCATTGTGTTGAGCAAGAACTCCATATCCTTCTCCAAGCTTGAGAAGTAGAGAGCCTACACCAACACCTCTTGGCTATGGACTACAAATCCAAACATTAGTCAAGCTTCAATGATATGCGCATCTTATCTACCATCTATATTACTATGCTAAGCTAAGCTACAAGAGTAATCTATGGTGAGGAAAGTACTTCTTTCTCGTAAGCCACTTCTTCTTCCTCTTCGGCCTTCCCTCACTCCCTGCTAGCTCTCTCCACCTTTGAAGGTGTTTGAGGTCTTGAAATGAGGCCAGGGACAAGTTAATGCTTTTGCAAGTTAGTTATGGGCATAATATTGGTGCATGAAGCTTACCATTTCATGGAATCGACAAGGTCTCAAGGAGCACAAAGTATGTATTGTACCAAGTCTCTCTTCAAGTGTGAATCTGTAATACAAAAGCTTTCTAGAGGGGGGACCAGCTCCAAGTAAATCCGGTCATCAACTGTTGTTGATTTCTCTAATTCTCTCCCTCTTTTTAAAATATTGGTAACGCCAAGCTAACTACGTAAAATGTTCATTTTGCTGTCTTTAATCAAGTACTCTCCTTATGCTCTTTAAGAATTCTCTTAATGAAATTCTCACTAGTATTGATTTAATTGCACTACAATAAATGTTATAGCCATATTTTGTCACATTGGTATCAGAGCTATTGGTTTCTATTTCTTGCTTAAGAAGAGAGTTCCTTAATTTTTCCATGAAAGGTTGGACATGTTCATTGCAAGAGGGTAAGTGGGACTGGGATTTATTATCCCGGTTGGAATGAACTAAGTTCAAGGTATACCGTTGGGAACTATAGACTTAATAATGAAGTCTTTCGGGGCTTGCCTTTGGCTTAACCATTATTGAGCTACTAGCAAGCTCAACAGGAAACATAACCAACCAAGCACTATTAGACCCTCTCCACTACTCTTTGCGATCAACAGTCTCTAAACCATGGGTGTGGCTGCTTGAGAGCTAATTTTCAAAAGTTAAGAAGAGTAGCAACTAAAGTTTTGAAGTTTCTAAAGCACAAAGTAGCATAGAATTAGCATGGATGACAATAATAAAGAGAGTAGAATGAATATTAAAAACTTTGATTTTGCACATGAAGGTCCTACTCATGGTGCCTCCAGGTTTGTGAACTATCTTGTTACTAGGTTGCAACAAGCTATGGGAAATGCAGCCTTGCAAGCCAAAGTTAACTAGCAACTTTGCACCCATGGGATTCTCGAAACTCCCTAGGAAGCCTCTTGTAGAGACTTCAAAAAGAAGACCCTCTCCGGTGAGAGAAGAGGAGGAATCCTATGAAAGAGAAAGAAATGTATCTCCAAATTCTTTGAAAGATGTGGCTCCACAAAGACGGCGGTCTCGACAATCCCCAACTCCTCCTAAGAGAAAAAGATCGTCATATAGTCCTTCTCCTTGTTATTTTAAGAAGGAAGAGAGGAATCATAAGAAGAAAAAGGTGAGCAATAGGTCACTCTCTTCTCCATCTTCATCATCTTCCTCTATTTCCAACAAAAGTAGTGGTTTTTCTCCTAGAGAATACAAGAGGAGAGGACATAGAAAATCCTATGTTTCTTGGAAAATGTCCTACAAGCTTAAGAAGTTCAAGGATGGAGGAAAGAGCATCTCTTTTCTCACCTATGATGGCACCTTTGATGCTGCAGACAACAATTTGATGCGGCCTTTGGAGATGAGGGCTTGACCGAGTCCTCTAAGCTACGTCGTGTAGCTATGCGTTTTCAAAAGTCTACCCGACAATGGTGGGCTAGTCTATGAGGTAATGGCCAAGCTCCAAAGACGTGGAAAACTCTACCAGTTTCCACAATGAAGCAGTTTCTTGCAAGCAATGTCAAAGACAAAGTGCTTACTGAATGGAAAAGTTTGAAGCTAACTCCCAATCAGTCTATCCACAAGTATGTGCACAAGTTTTGGGATTTACATCTCAAAGATATAGTTTACTAAAAGATAGACTTTGCGAACAAAAGCAACAAGTTTGTGCGGATCTATCTGAAGATATGGCCGAGTATGTCAACTCTTTGAGGCCTAGGACCATCATTGAAGTGATTCACCATACAATGGTCGCTTCAAAAATCAATTTCCAACAAGGGGCTAAAAGGAATCCTAAGCCCATCAAAACTAGAGTTTGAAATGAATTTAGAGGGAAGAACAATGCTCAAAATTCTTCCCAAGGAAATTCTAGCATCATCATCATCAACAAAAACAACAGCAACAAGACCAAGGAGAAAGGAGTTTAAAAAGGTAAAAATAAACTCTCTCATGAAGAGCTAGAGGCTTTTTGCAAAGACCATAAATGTTTCAAGTGTGGGGAGCAAGGACATGGCTATCGTTCTTGCCCCAAAAGAAATTCATGCAATGAGATTTCTAGGGCTTCCATGGTCAAACCCCCAAAATAGGATACTCATTGAAAAGGATTATCCCATTCAATGTGATGCTTTAGAGATTGCCTTGGAGTAGTCTTGCTTCAAAAAGGGCATGCCATAGCATACAAGAGTTGAAGAATCAATTTTGATGAACTAGTATTGGGCATATACAAAAAGGAGCTACTAGTTGTTCTACATGCCCTAGATACGTGGAAGCAGTACCTTTTGGGGACTCCATTCATCCTACAAACGGATCACCAAAGTCTTGAGTATTTTATGACACAAACCAAGCTTTCCGACAAACAAATGAGGTGGAAAAATTTTCTTTCGCAATTTAAATTTCATATTGCTCATATTGCTGGCAAGCACAATCAAGTGGCCGATACACTATCACAACGACCAGAAGTAGATGCAGTATCTATAGAAACTCACAATGATCTATCTTCTATGATAGATGAGTATGCTACTAGTCCTGATTTCAAGGATCTAATTTCAGCCCTTGCCTTATGGAAGAAAGAAGAACCGTTCATCTTACAGGATGGTTATCTTCTCCATGGAAATAGGCTATGTGTTACTAACTCCCTTTGTAATAGAGTAATGTATGAATCCCATGCTCCTCCCTATGTGGGGCATCGATGAATTCAACCTACTCTTCGAGGAGTAGAAATGTATTTCTATTGGCCTACCATGAAAGTAGACATACAAGAGTATGTTTCAAAATGCGTGGTATGCCAAACGACAAAGTGTGATAGAGGGAAGCAAACTAGATTACTCTAGCCATTGCCTATTCCTAATTCACCATGGGAGAGTATATTCATGGATTTTATCTTTGGATTACCCAAGTCTATCCATAGCAATATGGGAATATGGACAATAATCGACAAGTTTAGCAAACAAGCAAACTTCATACCTATCAAAAAGACTATTAAGGCACATCAAATGACAACTCTCTTCATATCTCACATTTTCAAGTACCATGGCTTACTAACATCAATAGTGTCGGATAGAGATCCTCAAATGACCAGTAATTTTTGGAAGAAGGGTCTCTTTGAGAATCTAGGTACAAGGCTAGATTTCTCCTTGGTCGTGAGCTTTGTCCGAGAGTACAAGAGTATCATGAGTCAAGGAGAAGAAAGGTGGAATTATCCCACATGAAGTGGTGCAAAGCTGTAGAGCTACTTAAAGCTCATTTCATGAATGAATAAACCAAGTCTATCTTGCATTATATCTCTCTTGTTTATGGTGAGCTTGTGAGTGATGGCTTAGCAACAACTCAAAATAGTGCTTATGAGTCCAAGTTAATTGATCTTGGAACCTAATTTGTTTGAGTGATAATCTATTCAACACAGACTCACTTGTGTGTACAATGTTTCTTTTTCATCCACCATAGCTACCGTGATCCCATTCCCATCAAGTGGTATCAGAACTATGGTGTGCTAGCTAGCTTATTACCATGCTTTTTGTGTTAGTGTGATTAATAATCTTTAATTATCATTATAATTTTCATTAGATTTCTCTACCTCTAATCAATTCATGACTAAGCTATGTGTGGGCAAGTTCATGGTGAAAGTCCATTGAGCCACTACCCTCCATAGCTAGATTGAATTCGATTAAGAGCTCCTTGCACTTAATTATGGTCGATTTTTGCACTCTTTGTTTCTTCGATTAATTTCATTGAGTTCTTTTTCTCTTTTCATTGCCTACATAATCTTACAGCCACACTCACAAGTTACCCGAAGAACTCTCAAGCACCTCAATCCGAGGTCGGGAGCTCCCTCATCCTCATGCCCAAATCTGTTGCTTAAAATGTGTGTGTGTGTGTGTGTGTGTGTTTGTGTGTGTTTGTGTGAAACCGTGTAGAGCCGAGGACAAATAAATTTGTTTTGGAGTATCGTGTATGTGGAGCCCATTGGGTCCCTTGGTCTAGTTCGTGTGTGCATGGTGTGTTGTGGGCTCAACCCTGCTTGTCATACAGTGCTCAATGGGTGGACACAAAGCCTAACTTTAAAACACCCTATCCAATGGGAGGGTCCATAAGCGGTTGAGTAGGCGAAAATAGTATTTTTTTGGAGCCCACTACCCCCACCTTCTCGTGGCCGCTGCTCGTTGCCCGCGCCTGCCCGAATCCTCCCCACGCTACCTGGCTTAGCAAGGGTGACTTCCCACATGCTCCCAAGGGCCTCCTACCTTAATGCTATTCTCACCCTATTAGGAGGAAGGCATTCCCACAATCCCCGGAGCTTGCTTTTCCATGCGCCTCATCCAAAGCCCCTCTTTTTAGAGGACCTTCTCATACGCTGCATCTACATCAAAGCACCACATCGGGCAATTGTGTGCAAAATCAAAAAGGCTCAAAGCATTCATACTTCAAGCATTTGAGAGTTGAAAGGAACTAAAGAGAAAAGTAAAGAAGTTTCCAAGCTCCAAGCAAAAGGTCGAGCTAGTCAAAGTTTCGCACTCCAAGGCAAAGAAAAAGTTAAAATTTTGTGAAGAGGAGCTTTACAAAATTTGAAGTAATTCTCTCTCTCCCTCTTGCTATTAATCTTAAAATTTTGCAATCCAAGCACAACAACTTTTGCAATGTTTATCAAAATCCACATTTGATTTTTTATTCGTGATCATGTAAAGAGGTAGACACTGGCTAACATAGTCTGCTAAGTTAAGACCCCTCTATTAGCACAATGGAAGATAAGGGGCTTGGAAAATTTAACGGGGAGGGCTTTCATACTTGGAAAACCAAATTGAAAGACAACTTGATGAAAAAGAAATTGTGGGGAATATTCAAGCCAACGCTCACTGATCCAACATCTACTGTTGGTGCATAAACTGACACAAGCTATGAGTGCACAAAATCAAGCCAAAAACAAGCAGCCATTAGGAATCATAATCACTACACTACATGACAATTATGTACACTTTATTGATGATTGTGATACCTCATTAGTTGCATGGGAAGCACTAGAAAAAAAATTGGAGCTTGGAAAAAGAAGAGCAAAGTGATCTTAAAGAAAGATTTATACAAATTGAAAATGGAACATAACAAATATATTGCAAGCTTGGTCAATGGCCCCAAAAGCATGACCACATAACTAGCTTATTTAAATAGTGTAGTACCAGAGGAGGACAAAATCGTAGTTCTTCTAGCAGCTTTATGACCTACAGATAATGACCATCGTTGAGGAGAAGGATCCAATACCAGATTTCCAAGATGTAATCAACTCTTTAATGTTCAAAGAGAAGAAGAAAGGGAGGAATTCTACTTCAAAAGGAGGAGCTTTTACAGTTAGCTCTAGTAGCAAAACTTGTTTTAAGTGTGGCAAAGAAGGGCACATAGCAAAGGATTGTCTAGCATCGACGAAGACTTGCAGCATTTGCGGGAAGAAGGGTTACCTTCCTTTAAAGTGTTTCAAAAGGGACAAAGGAAGCACCAACAAAAATCGAAGGGCCAAAGTGTATTTGGCAAAAGGAGAGATGAAGATGAAGAAGAAGGCGGCAATAGACCTCTAGTCTATGATGACATTCTCTAGCTTTTTTGCTTTGCCTTTCCCCTTCAGCTGTATTTGTTTGGAGATAGCTTGGAGTAGCTTCGTCTCAATTTTAAACATATGTTTGAGGGGAGGTGTTGAGTGTCTCTTGGATTAGAGATAGTTTGTCTTCTGGATTGGGGATGGTCTCTTGGATTAGAGATATTCTTTATTTTTCTCCTAGATTGGAGTGTGCTAGAGTTGTCAGTTTCTTCCTAGTCCAAACCTCAAGGGGAGGATTGTAAAGTGTGAGCTTTATCTTAGGGTACAAGAGTATGAGTCAAGGAGAAGAAAGGTGGAATTATCCCACATGCAGTGGTGCAAGGATGTAGAGCTACCTAAAGCTCATTTCATGAATGAATAAACCAAGTCTATTTTGCATTACATCTCTCTTGTTTATGGTGAGCTTGTGATGGCTTAGAAACAACTCAAGATCGTGATTATGAGTCCAAGTTAATTGATCTTGGAACCTAATTAACTTGAGTGATAATCTAGCCAACACACACTCACTTGTGTGCACAATGTTTCTCTTTCATCTACCATAGCTAGCATGACCCCATTCCCATCAGTCCTGTCACCCACAAACTGATGGCCAAGGTGAAATAGCTAACCTTATTATTCTAGATCTACTTAAGACCTATGTTATGGAAGTAGATCAATCCTCACAATGGGAGAAGTACCTACCCCTTGTAGAGTATGCATACAACAACACTGTACATACTTCTACCAGAACGGCACCTTTTGAGGTCATAGAGGGAAGATATAAAAGTCGTTTGCTACTTAAAGTACATGAAAGATCTTTGTTGCTGTTGTTGATGAGTATATCCGATGTTTACAAGAATATTTTCAAAAGATTAAGGAGGCTATATCCATCTCACAAAAAAGAAAAAAACTAATGCTAACAAGCACATAAGGGCCTTAACTTTCAAGGAAAATGATTGGTCCATCCCTCCAAAGCTATGGTACACCCAAAGGTAGGAACATATTCCAGAATTGCACGTTTGCGCGTTCTTTCTAGCTCATCTTTGACTTTGTCAACATACTCTATGCACATTTTATTATAATCCAACATCAAAAATCCTTCTTTGGTGGTGGTCATCAATGCATCTTTGAAGATAGGGTTGCACACTACATTGAATGGAATATCACATGCAAGAAATTCTTGTGTCCACTTCGAATGTAGCATGTATAACCACTCTTTATCAAAATCTTGATGGAGTGTTTGATCCGTAGATATCCCAATAAAAGTCATCGATTTCTCTTGAGATTTTAGGGGTAGTGATAGGGTGTCAATATTCTATCGTATGACTTTAAGAAAAGAAGTACTTTGAAATGGGAAATCCTTAAATGAATTTGATATATGTTCTCTATCATGTGTGTGATTTTTTTGAGTGCATGATTGAAAGACGAAATGATTGAAGCATTTTGGTCTTGTTCACTTGAGGGATGATGTGGATATGATAGTAATAAGACTTATTCAATCCCAAAATATGTTAGAGATTGTTGAGATTTGGATGTGATTGCTAAATATGTTATGATGATCATGAGTATCATCAAAGATCTTGATGGGGATAGTGATTTGAATGTCATGTGAATGTTCAATGACTGTCGTCTTCGTGAAAGTATTTGTGGATATGTCTAGTGCATTGGTACTTAGAGTCAGTGTCTACTGAATTAGTTGCTAGCTTATGTTGTTTTTGCAGGCGTAATTGAGGATGATTACATTTCTTTCAAGAGGGGGGTATGTCACAAAGTGATGACATGGCATGAATTAAAGGATAGAGTCCGGATATGAAAAGTTAGAGCTCCTGAAAGATGCAATATAAGTTGTAACAACTTGCATAACCAATTTGAGAGGCCACAAATGAAAGGACATGAATTTTGATAAGTTGTACCAACTTATGGGGTCCTATTCGATGTGGCTCAAAGGGACTAAAATCTAAAAAGGATGGCATAAAGGGCTGATGACATGGCAATTCTATGAAACCGCAAATTACACTACTGACGTGGCTAACCATATGTATTTCCATAATCTACGCTCATGAACTGACACCTGTACAATTTTTTTAAATTTGCGTTGGCCTAGCTGTTGGGATCTAGATGCTTTCATGAACAATACTTTTGGAAGGCCCGAGGCCTGTAAATAAAGTGCTAGGGTCTCAATCTTAGGCACATATGCTTGGGAGCACTACTGAGACAAGGGCCCTTTAACATTGTACTTTGTTAAGCATTGATAATCAAGAAAGATTGCAAGGGGCGCCAGTCTTTGGGGCCAATCTCTCTAGGCACGGAACTTTGCTGTGACCTATTTTGTGTGTGTGTGTGTGTGTGTTTGTTTTATTCAATTCTTTTAGTTTTCTCACGTGTATCGTGGTAGATTACCAACTTGGAGTGTCCAACTCTATTACACACAACCCCATAGCTTCGCTCCTGCAGGGTTCTTTGGATTTTGAAAGTTTCTTGAAACAAAGCCTCCAAGCTCGTAAGAGTTGAAGACTACCATCATGGTTGCTTTCCAAATGGCATAGTTCTCTCCATTCAATTTCGGATCCAAGAGAAAGATAGGGAGGGTAGGCATCTTCATTGATGATCACCTTCATCGGAGTAGAACTAGACCAATCTCCCCACTCCTCATTGACTGATGGTTCACCATCACCACCAGTTGCACCCTCATTATGTACTTTTTCATCACGAATTGGATTCATGTCATAATCATCACTCCTCTCGATGGTGTTGGAGAATCTGGGCATGTTGCAAGGCTAGGTCAAGGTAGAAAAGAGAACATCTACAAATCTATCCACTACAGCTAAAATCCCCAAATGAGTGAAAAACACAAAAAAACAACAACTAAAATAATATCTTTTGGTTGCAAAAATTCAGCACCAAACACTCACACAAAACACCAATCCGATTAGAGAGTGCATTGTGGCTTTGATACCATGTCAAAGGTGCAGTGGAAAAGGGTGAATCGGGTATCTGCAACTATGAGCAAACTTCCTCTCGAGACTCGGAAGCCAACATACCTCAGATATATTGTGATAGATCTCCTCGTATTCAAGCAACTAGCGTGAACTCCCCACCATATGGGCACGGGAAGAACCTGCAAGAAATGCCACACCGTAGAGGGTGTGTACATGACAAGGAACGGGAGCGCTAGCAATAGGAAATGATATCACAGGGGGAAAACGCTAGAGAGAGAGAGAGAGAGAGAGAGAGAGAGAGAGAGAGAGAGAGAGAGAGAGAGAGAGAGAACTAGAGAGAGGGTGTGTGTCCAAAACACTCGATCATTGCACTGAACAATATGTCAAAAATATAGAGGGGAGGGGGGCAGGGGGGGGGGTTGTTTTGCATATATAGGGCAATTGTGAAATTTCCCTACATGCCTGGAAAACCCCAAAAATTGCCTAAAATGCTAATAAATATGTAAACTCACTAAAAGTGGCCGGACACATATTTAGTAGCACAATTGTAGAAGACTTGAGACTCTGACCTAAGAAACCCTAAGAACAGGGGTCTCGCTTCATGCCAACCTACTGGGTGAGAAACATTGTGGAGTGCATTGGTGTGAAAGATGCATCTACCTCAAATACAACTGGGCATAGCCACAAAACAACCCTCACTCCTTTAACTGCTCCTGGGAGATCCTAGATCCACCATCAAATAGGAATCTAAACTCTAACAAAGTAATCTATCGAAAGGAACTTTTGATGGATTTAATGGGAACAAAAGATGGTCCCAAGACAAATAGTTTGCATCCAAGGGCAATGCTGCAACAAAGCCTCCTTTGCCTCCCACAAAAGAAACCTTTCAAGCTGACACGTCCATGAAGCAATCTAAACCTTCTTCTAGGCAAAGACAAGGACATAAAAGTCATTTTTTTGGCAAATCTTTTGAAGAAAGGAAATCTCTAAAAGCGGCCAAGAAATACTTCATTTATGAAGAGGAGGGAAATTTTATGAATTAATTCCCACAAAAGAAGTCACAAGATAAGGATGACAAGTCAACCCATGAAGGAAAGAAACCAAATCCCAACATAGGACTTGTCCTAGATTTGGTTGGTGACCAGCCAAACATAGATGCCGTGGAATTGTGTAGAGCTTGGGGCAAATCTAGAGACCAGACAATATTGGTTTCCTTTGATCCAAGAGCTCATGAATTCATTTCACCAGAACTGGCATCAAAGCTGGGCATTCATGTAGAGGAGATGGGTATGATGGGTGAAGGAGGTTTGGGATGCCCAAGTCATTCAGAGTATATTACCTATTACTCCCATTCTAGGGAAGTTTCGTTTGCACACACACAATTATGTGGATCCGAAAGAGTTTCATATTATGTCCGTGAGGGATCTGATGTGTTATTGGATATCCATGGTGTTCCAAGTTTCATGGTGTAGTGGATACTTACAATAAAAAGATTACCCTTCTACATAAAGTAAAGACTTGTGTCCTCAATGTAAAGTTTAAAGGCGAGTCTGTTCCAAATGTTTCTGCTTATGCTATTGCATCTATAAGGAATCATCTTTCTGTGCACTTGATCTTTGCAAAAGGAAGTACATGAAGTCATATTTAATTTTTCTACCTTAGATAAAGATAGGGAAACTTTTCGTAGTGGTTTCAATTATTGTTCTTTGGACTCTTTGCCAAGGGAGCTACCTCCTAAGAGATGTGAGGATGATAGCATAATATTGTGCCATGTTGTAGTCCACCGGACATGCCATTGTACAGGGTTAGTGAAGCCTAGTAGAAAGAGATTATGAGTGAGGTCGAAGAGCTTTTAGAGAAGGGGCTGATTCAACCCAGTTCATCCCCTTTTTGTTCCCATGTACTCCTAGTGCAGAAGAAGGATAGTTCAAGGCGCATGCGCATTGACTACCGCGCTTTGAATAAGATTACCATCAAGAATAGGTTCCTCATACCAAGGATAGATGAAATCCTTGATTGGATTCAGGGAGCTCATTGTGTAGTAGGATATATCTAAAGAGTGGATACCATCAGATACACATTAGGCCAGAAGATGTCAATAAGACTTCATTTAAGACAATATTTGGTCTCTATGAGTTTCTTGTCATGCCATTTGGTCTCATAAATTCTCCTGTCACATTCAATAGAATGATGGACAAATTATTTAGACCACATAGAAACTTCGTGGGTACATTCTTTGATGATATGATTGTCCACTCAAAGTCTGAAGAGGAGCATAGGCATCACTTGATGGCAGTTTTCAATGAACTATGCGAGAACATGCTACTCATTAATGCGAAGATGAGTGAATTATTTTTGGAAGAAATTTTCTTCCTTGGGACCGTTGTTTCAAAGGATGAGGTACATATGGATCGTGCTAAAGTGGAAGCCATCAAGTCATGACTAGATTTGAAATCCGTACATGACATTTAAAGCTTTCTAGCCTTAATGTTCCTAACTCTCCAAAGTGTAGGTGTTGGAATAGTGTAAGAAATGGTTTTCCACAAATGCCTCTAGGAACTTTTTTCATTACTCCAACATGGGTTCCGGGACCTTGATAGAAGGGCATTATCAATAAGTATTTGATTGGAAACTGCTTAAGTTTAAGAGATCAAAGTGAGACTAGTTCATTCAATTAAATAACAACTATTTTCCATGAAAATACCACTGAACATTGAATGAGTTCCCATAAACATACTCTCTCTTTCTCAAGGTCCAACTTCTCCATCGTACGACCTAGACAATGCCCTTTTAAAAAAAAAGGGCAGTGGCTCTTGGTGTAGAACAGAGCATACCATGTACAATAATGCATAATCAAGCAAATAGTGTGCAACAAATGTGATGGGTTAGGGAAAGGACACTTGACATCATTTCGACCATCAAGGCTCGGGGACAAGGGAGAGTAGTCACACCACTCTTAGAGGTGATAGTGATTGCATGCAAGATGGTTACACATGACAAGTGATAAGGTGGTAGCTGCTAAATACAGTGTTGAGTTTTGATTACGATTGCTCTATTGTCCACGCAAGGTTTCATTTTGTGAGCTGATCTTGGATGTGTTGATTGGTTTTGGATGTGTTGATTGGTTTACATGCATGTATGGTTTTTGACATTCCTAGCCCGGTGACCATCCGTCATTGCTTATTTATGGGATTCTATAGCATAAATGTAACTAGATGAACGGTTTGGAGGCACCGACCCCTGCCCTTGACGACACGTATGGCGCGAGGGTAGGAGGGGTTGGGTTCCAAAACTATTCAAAACTAAAAGACATTGAAATAATTAAAGTACATAAGTTATAGCATATGCTCCAGATCAAATCCCAACAAGATTCTGCTTAATGAGTATAATTCAACACATTGTGCATCCCTATTGGTGTTCTACCTATCTCCAGTGAATGTCTATTTTAGGTGGTTGATTCTAGCCCTTCACCAATATACCATGCAAACAACCTTGTGCTCTCTCTCTCTCTCTCTCTCTCTCTATCTCTCTCTACGTTGAGCACACTAGTACCTACTATGATCCCACACATGCTCTTTCTCCTCTTTCACACCTACACACATCAACATGCACACAGTACTCGACGCATCCCTTAGCCACTCTCTCCACCTAATTACATATAAATAGACACATAGCTGTGTGAATGTTCACACACACACACACACACATTCATAGTCACGTATAAGAGTCTCTCTCTCTCTCTCTCTCTCTCTCTCTCTCTCTCACACACACACACACACACACACACACACATACACACACACACACACATAGAATCATATTCACGTATAAGAGTCTCTCTCTCTCTCTCTCTCTCTCTCTCTCTCTCTCTCTCTCTGTACTATGCCACTTGAATCAGAAGGGGAGATGGATTTCCGATACTTATTGAACCCAGTCATAGATAAAACTAGTGCAGCCTCACAGTAGTCATTAAATGACGCCTTAATGTAGCTTTTGACTCATGTGTATAAGTAAATAATTACATGTTTTCAATGATGATGGTTTGGCAAGAAAAAACTTGATCTTCAATTTGCAGAATCCACACACATATATAAAAAAATTGGATATTGATTTAAGTTAAAATGTAGGACAAAGATAGCAATTGATAGGTTCGTTGACACATGTAATACGTATTCAAAGGTAACAAATATGTTGTCTTGTTTATATGGATGCATGTGAGAATGATATCTTTACTTAAAGTATTTTGGCTCACCAATTGTCCACCTTTGAAGATCCATGTTGATTCAACCTAGATGACCTCTGTAGTTCCATTTCTTTTGTATAGGGTCATTGAAATGGTGCCTGATTCTTGTTATATTGTACGAAAATGAATCTAAGACTGAGTCATTTTGTACAAATCATTGTACATGTATTTAAAGCCACTTATCTTTTGAACGTTATGTTCTTTTGTGTATATGTATTAAGTTTAACACATCCAGAAACACACACACACACACACACACACACACATAACAGGGCTTGAGTTCAACTCTCATTGAGGGCTCTTGCGATAGTTTCTATGGCGTTCAAAATCTCTTTTTCTTCTTCTTCTTCTTCTCTCTCTCTCTCTCATCACACCATTGAAATATTAAACACAAAAATGTGCAAAACAATGGCTCTTCTCAAAAATCAACTCCCACAACAACAATCACATCCACATCGACAGTAGCAATGGCAATCTAAGACGATGCCATGAGAAAAATAATCTTCACCATCATGAAAGCTTCTAAATGCCAGCAATAGGAAGAAAAAGAGCAGTCAAAATTCACACCATCAAAGGAAGAGAAAGATACAGACAAACATGCCATGAGGGCAATAATCTTCAACGTTATCAAAGCTTCTAAATGCCAACAATAGGAAGAAAAAGAGTACTCAATATTCGCACCATCGAAGGAAGAGGAAGATACAAACAAAGACTATGAAACAAATAGTGATCATGGCTTTGAAGAACAAGATACAAACAAAGACACAAAACAAGCAGTGATCATGACTTGAAAGAACAACTTCCCAAAAAGAAAGTAAATGCTCCGGCTACCTCTAAAGATCATCATGTGCTCATGGAGTTAAATCATGCTTTGCCCCACATCACTCTTACAGGTGCTTTCACATCCAAAAAAATTGAACATGGGTTTGCAAAGACTAATTGTTGAATCATTGTCCACCACTAACTAGTCGATTACTTATGAATTACTTTGCTCATTGCCCTCAAAGTTCGGTCCCTTCACAAGTGAGGATCTAGGCAATTTACTGGGTAATTACTCAACATTAGCCATTTAGCAACCAAAACATACTAAAGGATAATTATTGGGTGATTACTCCGCATTAGCCATTTAGCAACCAAAACATACTCATGCAAACTAAAGGACCCTCTACGGGTAGAAGTAACTTCACTATTATAAACAGGCCATCCTAGGCATGTGGAAAATAGGAGGATGTTTTCCATCCTCTCTTATAACTTCTTATTAAGGGAGAAAATCAATCACAACACAAACATCAAACAACAAAAAGGTGTTCAAATATGTGATACTCTATATCGTATGATGCATGCAATATCCATTTCACAAGCTCACGAGTAAGTAGGGATTATCTGCAAGAGATATAGGCAGGAGAAACAAAAAGGTAAAAATTCCATTGCTTCTCAATACCACTAATTCTGTGGCTCTTAAACAAAGCCACCTCTACACCACATCCTCACATAGAGATGAGGTTGAATGAGAAGCATAGTCTCCAATCACTCCCATGCTCTAGATGTCATACACGCTTAGAGGTGATGACTGGCATAACAGAGGACCTCGCATGTCTTCTAGGGTCAGGTTACACACTCACCTCATACACTATACACCCCACCTGCATACTACATGTCACTTCCACCCCCACATCATCTGCCACTATCATCATAGATCTTCTCTCTCTCTCTCTCTCTCTCTCTCTCTCCACCTCTTCACTGCAAACACATTCACACTCATCTTCACCCATGTGTGTGTGTGTGTGTGTGTGTGTGTGTATATATATATCCCACAAATACAATCATCATGAAACCATATATAAGTTATGGGCGATTTAAGAAGAATTTCATAAGGCCTAAACCGTTGTTACATTATGGATATTTAAAGTCCTATTGACATATGATCTATCATTTGTCGTATGGGTGTACCACCCATAATTTTCTTCTATAAAAATTGCACCACAATTGGCACACATATGGAATCATACACCAAAGATTAGAGCCAAACGGTTCCTAGCGTCATTTAACCTTTTATACAACCAAATGATATTGTGCTCCATAGATGTGTGTACGGTCTACATGGGTCTTGGTTGTCTTTCATTCTAGTTTTGCCAAAGGGAAAAGGCTTTATTGACAGGTTATCTCTTTTGCTAAGAAAAAATATTTTGATGGTTTTTTGTCTTTATTTAAAATTATAAAATACTATTGAATACTAAGATAGTGGACATTTATTGAAATGATATGTTGTCTAGCTAATGATGAGACCTGAAACAAAAAAGTAGTTGTCACTTTTAGCGTTGTTTGCTTTCAAAAGCACACTATCATTGCAAATTGTCATCAATTTTGATATCGGTACATAGATAGAGCTATCAATTGGTGTGACATTGTGTGAGTGAAGAACTCTTGAAAGCTTGTCTAATTTGCCTTAAAGGGTGTCATCTCTTTAGTAAATCGCATATGTGTCCTACACAAGTGTCTCTGACTTGTACAAAGCTCCTTAAAGCAGCAATCAAGGCCTAAAATTGGAAGGCATAGGAGAAATTTCTTTTGACATGCAATTTTTCAAGGCCCCTTTCATATGCTTTGTGTTATGTGATCAACTTACATAATTTGCCATATATAACATAAATTTAAGGGTATAAACACAAAAAGGCAGACAATTTCAAGATTCTAGCATGTCAAATGATAGGAGGTTTTTTTGAAGCACCTGTTTTGACAGACAAAATAGCCCTTGATACGAAAAACATGTGTCAATTTTAGGCCCTGGTAGTAATATACAATCTATCACATGTATTGATTTGAAGGCATTTCTAGTGAGGATGACTCCACTTGGTGAATGGTCCCTGCCTCACGATAGAGTTTCTCGTCACTCTTTATCCCTGTCAGTGTTTTGCTTTGCGTTTTTTGGGGAACTCATGTTTCAATTTTTGTGGCTCATGAGGTTAGCTCGTGAGGTCAGCTCCCATCAAAATGTGCATTCTTCTTGGTCCCTATGAAAGTGTTTCGTTCTGCATTTTTGGGGGTCTCATGTCCTCAACTCCCACTTTGGTTTCTATGGGCAGGTGCTTTCATACAACAATGTTACATACAACAATGTTAAGACACATATATGTAGTCCCAATAAAAACGTAAAAGTGAAAAGGTACTATGGAAGATTTTGTTAAGTATGGAGCCTAATTTACCTCTTGTAATATTCTATGGTAAAACGCACATTTGTAAGGTCCCCCATTATGAGGAGAAGCCATCGTGCGTGAAGAAAAATAAGTTGTCGGAACATAAAATCACTCGTCGGAAACCAAAATTTTCACGCCGTTGAAATATTCATTTTCACTGGAATATTATGGCCGGACGGCGGTCGGAAAACGATCGGTCGGTTGGCCAGTTGTCAATGGCCGGTGGTCGGTGGCCGAATTTAATGGCCGGTGGCCGAATTCAAAAGCGTATCTACCAACAGCAACATCAAGCATGCTCTTCTTGATGGTCTTCATGCCCTTTCAGGCCGCTTCGGAATGTGTGCATTGCAAGTGTGTAGAGGACACAATGGCTTGTGGTGCTATGGCATGGTTCTCCTCTGCCCAAGCGAGTGGAGTGCCTATCAGCTTTATTGGAATTTGGCATCCAAACCGAATTGATATTCAAGGAGGTATTTTATCTTGGAAACTTACGTAGGTTAGTATATCACATACACATGCACATGCGTGCACGTGCCTGTGCACAGACACATATACACACACATGTGCTTCTAGACATTCGTTCACTCACATCAGCACATCCACTTCATAAGTTTGTGTGTATTCATGTTGGTTTGAAAATTATGTAACACGTAGATGTTATGATGTCTGTCTGTAAGTGTGTAGAAGTGGCCATGCATCTATGTGCATGTTCAACCGTTTGATTTGACAACAATTTCTATCAACAATTTGATGTCAATAGTCCATAGATATTAACAAAAAAAAAAATCTCTGATAAAGGTGACTCAAATTATTTGTGAGCTCTAATTTTGGATACTTAAGCAACAAGATTATTTGATAGTTTAGATCTGATATATCTTAGAGAGAGAGAGAGAGAGAGAGAGAGAGAGAGAGAGAGAGTTTTAATATCGTAAGAAACTATCCCAAGAGACCTTAAAGATCTAGCCGACGAGGAGAGTTGAACTCAAGACCTGTTATTCAAGAGGGAAATGGCATAACCAATCTACCACACTTGGGTGATAGAAAAGTTATACCATTTTCCTCTTTTTACACACCCGAGAAGAAGAGAGTTTTAACGTTGTAGGAAACTATCCCAAGAGATAACCGACGAGGAGAGTTGAATTCAAGACCTGTTATTCAAGAAGGAAATGGCATAACCAATCTACCACACTTGGGTGATAGAAGGTTATACCATTTTCCTCTTTTTATTAGCGTGGGTGCACACACACACCCGAGAAGAAGAGAGTTTTAACGTCATAGGAAACTATGCGAAGAGACCTTAAGATCTGGCCGACGAGGAGAGTTGAATTCAAGACTTGTTATTCAAGAGAAAAATGGTATAACCAATCTACCACACTTAGGTGATAGAAAGGTTATACCATTTTCCTCTTTTATTAGCGGGCGCGCACACACACACCCACACAGACCCGAGAAGAAGAGAGTTTTAACGTTGTAGAAAACTATCCCAAGAGACCTTAAAGATCTAGCCGGCGAGGAGAGTTGAACTCAAGACCTGTTATTCAAGAGGGAAATGGCATAACCAATCTACCACACTTGGGTGATAGAAAAGTTATACCATTTTCCTCTTTTTATACACCCGAGAAGAAGAGAGTTTTAACGTTGTAGGAAACTATCCCAAGAGATAGCCGACGAGGAGAGTTGAATTCAAGACCCGTTATTCAAGAGGGAAATGGCATAACCAATCTACCACACTTGGGTGATAGAAGGTAATACCATTTTCCTCTTTTTATTAGCGCGGGTGCACACACACCCCCGAGAAGAAGAGAGTTTTAACGTCAAAGGAAACTATGCCAAGAGACCTTAGAGATCTAGCCGACGAGGAGAGTTGAATTCAAGACCTGTTATTCAAGAGCAAAATGGTATAACCAATCTACCACACTTAGGTGATAGAAAGGTTATACCATTTTCCTCTTTTTATTAGCGGGCGCTCACACACACACCCATACACACCCGAGAAGAAGAGAGTTTTAACGTCGTAGGAAACTATCCCAAGAGACCTTAAAGATCTAGCCGGCGAGGAGAGTTGAACTCAAGACCTGTTATTCAAGAGGGAAATGGCATAACCAATCTACCACACTTGGGTGATAGAAAGGTTATACCATTTTCCTCTTTTTATTAGCGTGCGCACGCACACACACACACACCCACACACACACACACACCCGAGAAGAAGAGAGTTTTAACGTTGTAGGAAACTATCCCAAGAGACCTTAAAGATCTAGCCGAGGAGGAGAGTTGAACTCAAGACCTGTTATCCAAGAGGGAAATGGCATAACCAATCTACCGCACTTTGATGATAGAAAGGTTATACCATTTTGCTCTTTTTACACACCCGAGAAGAAGAGAATTTTAACGTTGTAGGAAACTATCCCAAAAGACCTTAAAGATCTAGCTGACGAGGAGAGTTGAACTCAAGACCTGTTATTCAAGAGGGAAATGACATAATCAATCTACCACACTTTGTTGATCGAAAGGTTATACCATTTTCCTCTTTTCATTAGCGCGCGCACACACACGCTCACACACACACCCGAGAAGAAGAGTGTCACGTGCACATCTAATCCTATGTGCATGTGGACAAGCTACTTCAGGTCTAGGATTTAGTTCAGCTTAGGAACACGTGTGATGTAAGCATCAACGCATAGCTCTCCTCGTGGGCAACACACTACTGCTCTCCGTTTGCAATTCCGACCATCGTAGCTCCTATAGCACACACACACACACTCTCTCACTCTCTCGCAGTCTTCCAACGACACAGAAGATCAGATTATTAGAAGTCTCTTTACAAAGCTTTAGGTTTTGGCTTATATACTAAGCCTTAGAAAACCTAATGTCTGACCAAAATAACCTGATTTTTCCCTAGGCTTCTATAGAGCTTAATTACAACACTGTGAGCTGGCTTTGCTCATCCAACAAGCATCTTTAGCCAAAATACAATTGCCGACTTAAAATATGAAGTTCCCGTAAACATTACAAAAGTGGCCGTAATGGCTCAAAATAATAATAACGGGATATTCGATGATGTCCATGAGCTTGTATCTTCACATTACAGCATCCATCTTTGTATTCATCACTTCATCAACATATTTATTTGAAATCTTTAGAGAATCTTTGAGGAATCTTCATGGAATCTTTGTGGAAGCGTTGTTGAAAGGTTGACCTATCAACACTCTCCCCCTCCGAAGTCTTGTGTCCCCGACAAGACCCTATGTCTGGAGTGGCCTTGACGAGTGCTTCATGTTTTGGTGTTGGTTGAAGCTTTTGTTGTTGCAGTTGCTTCTATCAGATGCTTTGTATGTTGTAGAGTTACCTTTTTCTTGTATATGTAGTGTAGTTGAAGCCATAGCTCTCACCCTCCGATTGGTTGTTGTAGCGTGAATAGGTTGAGTGAGGTTTGTTGTTGCAGCAAGTATTTATCATGGCAGCTCTCTATTGTTTGTTCTTTGGGTGTCATTCTGCATGTGTACTTGTAATCTTGAACCCTTTTTGAATTTTTTTTCTCGGCCGTTCCGCTTTGATCTTCTAGTTGATGAGCATGTAGTTGTTTGGGGATTTCGTTGGTCTGCTTTTCTGTGTTTTTATAAGAAAAATAAAATGTGGCGTATATTACAAAATGAAGTTCTTGGATACCTGGATAGGACTAAAGGGAAAAACCCAGTGGGAAAAAAATGCCTTTAGTCACAATTAAATGTGAGGCTATATGTACTTATGTTTTGATGTAACTGAGTTTTGTTGAGTTAAAGTGCTTATGGCCGTATGGCTACTCTTATTGACTTGATATACTTTGGATAAGTGTTAGTAGCTTGAAGTCAGAGTCGTTGTTGTTGAGCAAATGCTTATGAAACCTGCTACCGCTTCGTCATCGTCATTTTGTTGTGTAAGTGCATGGGTGGAACACAAATCGTGTCAAATGCAAACGTCCAACGATGGGACATTATATATTCTTGCATAGATAGATGCATGTGAAACAATATGCGGTGCGACAGGAGTTTGAATGGGTGCTGCCAGGAGTGAACGTAGCTAGAGAAGAAAAAATATATTTGACTTTAAAAGCTGTCGTTACTCACAAGAAGGGTTTTTGTCGACGAGGTTTTTTCCACTCTCTTCACTGTGTTCATGTGCGTGAGTGTTTTCTGGACTACTCTGCCACTCCACCATTTAAAATAGTAGACTTCGACTCTTATGCTCACCTATCCAGCATGAGCGACCCCATTTTACAATATGCTCAACTCTTCCAGCTTGAGCTATAATCTAAATATCTAGACTCATAGGCCACCAAAAATATTAAGACATAAAGCTTGGGTCTGACGCTTGCCCATTTAGTGGCTCAGCTGCCCGACTCTTGACTCTTATGCCATGATTTTTATGGCGACTTGACTTACTCTCGGGAGCTTTCGACCAAGAATAGGTTTTGAAATTCAAAACTCCCATCCTCGAAGAGAGGATTTGTAAAGGACCATACTGGCAATATTGGTTTCTTTTGCCATACCTTGGTGACCTTGGTTGTCAAAATTTATTTTTGTTGTTGTTGGTCCCTTGGTTGAGAAGATTGTCTCGCTCCATTCTCCGTAACACTTTGTCTATCATGTCTTGACATTTCTTGAGAGCTAGAGATGACTTCAATCTTCTTCGTTATGTGTTGTTCTTTTGGCACCCATTTGTATCTGCATCGTGTGATTAGCGTGTCTTTGCAGATATCCTTTGCCTTGAGTGTGACATTGTCCTTGAATTTGCCTTCCGTGAAATTGTGATTATCTTTAAGCTGAAGTCTTCTAATTGAAGAATGTTTACCTGGCATCTTTGGTATCCAGATTCTCCGATTTTCCTTGATAGTAACCTTGTGCTTGAAGAATTGTAGATGGCACTTCCCATGATGTTTTTGATGTCGTATTGTGATGTATAAGAGTGCCATTTTTTGGATTATTTATTGATGAAGTCCTATGTTGGTATGAAGGTCAGTTGGATTTGAAATTTCGTGCATCCCTTTGGCGAGCCTTGTTGGTTGGTCTCCTTTGGCGATATAAATATGAGCTTTGTTGCTTTTAAGGACGCTTTTTAAAACCTTTATCCACCACATAAGCCGAGGTCCGTGGTTTTGGTAACCAAAGTTTCTTTTGACCCTCATAATAGCCTTGCTCTACTAAGCTGTAGTGGGAGGCTATCCATCCCAAGCTGAAGTCGTCTGATTGAAGAATGTTTACCTAGCATCTTTGGTAGCCAGATTCTCCGATTTCCTTGATAGTAACCTTGTGCTTGAAGAATTGTAGATGGCACTTCCCATGATGTTTTTGATGTCGTATTGAGATGTACAAGAGTGCCATTTTTGGGATTATTTATTGATGAAGTCCTATGTTGGTATGAAGGTCAGTTGGATTTGAAATTTTGTGCATCCCTTTGGCGAGCCTTGTTGGTTGGTCTCCTTTGGCGATATAAATATGAGCTTTGCTGCTTTTGAGGACGCTTTTTAAAACCATTATCCACCACATAAGCCGAGGTTTGTGGTTTTGGTAACCAAAGTTTCTTTTGACCCTCATAATAGCCTTGCTCTGCTAAGCTGTAGTGGGAGGCTATCCATCCCATGTGTTTATCTTTCGTCAATTGGCTAGGATCATTTACCCATATTGGGTCCTTGAATTTAATTTCTTCAGCTTTAATGTAGACCGTTGAAAACCTTTGGCGGCGGTGATCTCGCAGTGTAGGGTATTTTGGTTGAAAGGTTTTCTTTGGAGTCTGCCTTTCATGTGGAAGCATGTGGTCAGTTGATATAGAAGATCTATCTTGAACTTTTCTGGGTTGGATTGAAGACTCTGATTTAAGGGGCTGCTTCTGTTGGTAGGACATTTGTGGGCTCATTTTGGCTTTGCCTTTGTTGGCAACCGATAATCCTGGAGCAATAGTAGGCTGGATTTCTTGAGAGCTAGTCGCTATGACCATTGTTGAAAATTCAGGTTCTTCTGCCAATGTTTTTTCCCAGTGCTTGGACAAAATCAAATGTGTACTCATTTTGGAGGAATCCACCACTAGAAATTTGTCTTTGATTACCTTTGACCGTAGTGTAAGGGTAGCTTTTGCAATCCCTAAATTTGTGACGGCTATTCCATGTGATATAGGAACCTGTACCTGAATTTCATACAGTTCTGGCTTACCTAGAAGTAACCACAGCCCATAAGATATGACATTAGTCGTGGCAGTGCAATCTATCTCTGCTGTAAAATTTAATTTTAGTTTCTCGTACACATCCAATGAGAATTTAATCTTCTTGTTGGCTTCCAAGTAACTGATGCCCTCGTTGCTTTCGATACTTTTCTTGGACTTTTGTGCCTTGAAGGCTTTGTCATCCTCTTGTATGTTGAACTTCTTTGTCATTTGACTGGTTGTAGCATGTCCCAAATGCTTACTATCTTTTGCTGTAACTGCTTGTTGGTGTTCATTGCTAGTTTCTGACTGTGACGCCTTGACTCTTGATTTCAGAAGCTCTCTATCACTATTTACTTCTTCTAGCACTTGAAGGTCATTCAATGGTGACTTTTCTTCTTGGAAATGTTTTGAAGCGTGTGTAGCAGGATGTTGAGGTTGACTCTCTTCTTCTAATGCAATGGTCGCCGTGGCCTTTGGTTTCCATTGTTCCAAGGGTTGTTGTAGAGTCTCTTCTCGAAAATATTCATTCACATCCTGTATTGCTTGTCCTTGGTAGTCAATCTTGTACTCAGTCATTTCTTGTTCTTCTGTGCATTCTATGTCTTCATGTACGTCTTCTTTTAGCTTCTCATACTATTTTATTTGTTCAATCACCAATGAAGAGTCCACAATAGAAAGTTTATTTGGTGGACTTTCAGCTTCATCCATTTATTCTCTTCGCATGTCTTCCACTTGTGACGTGGCACTAAGAATTTTTGTTACCTCTGCCACCTCTTCTTGTGTTGGCTCAGTATCGTCAGAATCTTGGCTTCTTTTGCTCTCGAACCTTGAACTACGAGCTTCATCTTCATCACCTTGTGGATGCTTTGACTTGTCCTCACTGAGGTTCTTTAAGCAATCTTGAATCAGCTGATTCAATTGATCTTTTTTGAAAGCCTGATTCTGTATGATAATGTCGTTGACCCCCTTGACTTCAAGAAACTGTGTCTTGAGCCTATCTTTTGTGCTCTGCGACAAGATCTGCTTCTTTTTCGGAGATCTTTTTGGGGATTCTTTCTTCCGTTCCCTTGTTGTCACTGTCTGAACTTTTCTTTTGGCTTGTTGCTTCTTCTTTTCCATGTAGAGCTTTGCTGGGCAGTCCTTCACTAAATGACCAATGGCACATTGGTCGCAATATGTTGTGATCTCAACATGTGCACCCTTTGGACGAGGCAGCTCTCCATAATACTGTTGATAATGGTTTCTTGTGGTATCTAGATACATATATGATCTCTTCTTTGCATGCCTGAACCTATAGATTACGACTGACTTAGGTGTATCCATTGGCTTCGTCTCTTTATCCTTCATTGTCTTGTCCTTGAGAAGCTGAAAATAGCTTCCAGTATTGCTTGCATACAAAATCAAATCACTATCCATGATTTCTAGCAGTTGTAATGCTAATTCTTCCATCAGTATATGGTCTTTGACATAGGGCTTTTGCATAGCCTTAGGGCTATGTTTTCGAGTTGATTTTGGCGAGTTCTGCACCAAGGGTGAAGATTGAACCAAATCTTTGTTTTCCGTTTCCCTTGATGGTGCTTTTGGATGGGGTCCAAGTATGTGACTTACAAGTTGCCCACAATTGCTAAACTCATCCATATTTTTCACATCGGCTATTTCATGGTGCCTATCGTATTTGTCGACCACAATGACATCTTGACCTAACCTTTTACATTGGGCATTGTGAATTTCCAGTGGTCTCTCCTCCGGCTCGGCATCTTCCAATGCTTCTTGAAATTCCACTTGGACTCCTGAAAAGGACACTACTTCTTGTAAAACTGGACTTCTCAATCCCACTCTTGAAGAGATAGGGTCTCTTTGTTGAGTTTGAACTCCCCCCATCCGAGAGGGTTCCATATATGATGTTGGCATGTGTTCAATGCCTGATGATATGACTTGTTGTGCTCTGTTAAGTAGCTCTAGAGACCGAGCTAGTTCTTTTTGAAGTTGGGCTATCTTCATAGATGGTACTTCTTGTGCTGGTGCGGTGCGCGAGACTTGTGTTGTGTCTTTCCATGTTGTGTCTTGTGTTGTGCATTGTTGTGTGCCATGTGGTGTGTCACTCATTTTTGCATTGACATTTGTCGTTGTTAACTCTTCCAAGTGCGTAGTTAGAGGTAAACCCATGACGAGATGGTATACATTACCACCTTTAGACATGTAGTCTTCTCCTCTTGAGCCAAACGCTTCTGCTGTAAAGTAATGATTGTTTTCTCCAGGAACTTTCTGACTTGTGACATCCCTGTAGTATCGACCATCTTTGTCTCCATAGAGTGTACCAATTTTTCGTTTTCCATCTTGTGCTTTGTATAGAAAAATACTTGGAGGATATGTGTATAGTTCTGTAAGTTGATCCTTGTACAACATTTCTATCTCATTGTCGATGTATTTTCCGCGCCTCATGTAAATTGATCCCAGAAAGTCTTCCATGAAATCTGGATGTGGGTGTAGTACATTTTTCGCTATTTCAACTTCCACATATTGAGATGTCCGAGTTTCCTCTGTATCTTTGTTTGTCTTGATGTACAAATTCCGATTGTCATCCT
This sequence comes from Adiantum capillus-veneris, assembly GCF_014529385.1. Classification (NCBI taxonomy): domain Eukaryota; kingdom Viridiplantae; phylum Streptophyta; class Polypodiopsida; order Polypodiales; family Pteridaceae; genus Adiantum; species Adiantum capillus-veneris. The sequence goes on along the minus strand of NC_140935.1, from coordinate 134,350,000 downwards.
CATAGCATGGCAGTCCTTTGTAGTATCCAATCAGATAGATCCAAATTTGCTCTCTTGTAATATCTGTGGATGTACTTGAAGCTTCCTCCTGACTGGTCTGATTCCTTTGATACGCCATTGCTTTCTTCTTGACTCCCTTGTTGTACTTGTTCAGTGATAGCTCTAATTGCTTACCTCAATGCTAATAAAAATTATTAGCACCCTTGTGTTGGTTTTTTTTACTTGAGGTCTTTCAGCCTTTGTGGATGCCTTAATCTCTGGGTTTTCTGAACTGCGCTTTGCTTGAACTTCTGAGCTCCCTTGCTTGCCAGGGTTGATACTGTCTTGTCTGGCTGCTTGCATTTCCTAGAGCTTTTTAACAGGCCTCGATCTAGTGGAAGCACTGTGATAAGTTATGCAACTTACCACTATACTGCAACGACTGCTCCCTTTGTAGCGATTCTTGAGTCAAGCTAACCTGTGTTCACTTTAGCACACAATCTGCAAAATTCTATTTAGCTGGCAAACTTTTTCACAATGAATGCAAAAATTCTTGATGTGCCTTTGACAGCCACACTTGTGCCTTGAGCACCTTCCAGTGGGTGACCAATGGTTTTTCCAAAAGATAATTTCAATCTGCTAACTTAACAGTCTTCAAAACCGTGACCGTTTTCTCACAATTCTTTCGAACTGTCGGTTTTAGACACTCATGACTTCCGGATGCATTTTGAGGCCTTAAACGATGTTTTTTTCAAAATTGAACTAAATGGTTGCCAATGGCATGCATTTAGTTCAAGTTTTGCTCTAAGATCTGTAGAGTCGCTCTCAGGCTACGTTTTGATATAAAAACTTTTTCAATCCGATACCGTTTGTGAAAGTTATGGACAAAATAGTGAAATGCAGTTTAGAATGGTGAAAATGAGTCCAAATTCAATTTTGAAAAAAAGTTATGGAATCCTTGAGACACTGGGAACACCCCTGTATGATCAAAATTACAGTTTGTCCCTAAAACTGGCCTGGAGACATCCCACGTGTATGATGTCTATATGCTCAGAATTGAACAAAATTTGGTCCAGAGTGTTAAGTATGGAGCCTGATTTACCCTTGTAAGTTTCTGTGGTAAAAGCGCACATTTGTAAGGCCCCCAGTATGAGGAGAAGCCATTGTGCGTGAAGGAAAATCACTCGCCGGAAATCAAAATTTTCACGGCCAAAAATCAGGGGCAACTTTAGGGGCCTCGGGGGCGGAAGCCCCCGAACTTTTTTTTTCCCTCACCGGAATATTATGGCCGGACGGCGGCCGAAAAGTGGTCGGAAAACAACCGTCGGTTGGCCGGTAGTCAATGGCCGGTGGCTGGTGGTCAGAAGTCAATGGCCGGTGGCCGGTGGCCGAATTCAAAAGCAGACTTGTCTTCTCAAGAGCGGCCACTCATGGGCGGATTGGAGGGTCCGATTTGGACTTATCTACACAAGGGCGGCTACACATGGCTGCCTCTCATGAGAGAGGGCAACCCTTTTGGCCTATAAAAGGAGGCCATTTCTACACACATTTCATAGTGTGAAGTTGATGCAACAAGGTGAGTGTGAGGTGGTGAGAGTGAAGCAAGGCGGGAGCTCCATTAAGGGTATAATCCCTTTGTAAACTACTTCTTGTTTTGAAGTACTAAAGCCATTGAGTGGCTGCTTTCCCGTGGACGTAGCCCACATTGGGTGAACCACGTATATCGTGTGTACTCTCTCTCTCTCTCTCTCTCTCTCTCTCTCTCTCTCTACTCTATAATCTCGTGTATGTAAATTTGTCTCTCTCCATTAAGTAATCTACTCAATTATCTATTTAGATACGTCTTATTTCCTAACACAGAGACTCCCCTTGAGTCCAGCAACACAATGGTATGCTCAGAATTTCATTTGGACCTAAAAATGGCCTTGTGACATCCTACGTGTAGGATGTCTTTTTGCTCAGAATGACTTGAAAATTTCACCCCAGCTTCTCCTTGATGTGCTGATCACAGTGGTGTGCTCACAGGTTGGTTTGGAGTCCTAAATCAAGCTGAAGACATCCTACGCGTAGGATGTCTAACTGCTCAGATTTTGTCCAAACTTGATCCCAAGATTCTCCTAGTGCTCAACAACCCAATGGTATGCTTAGAATTGAATTTGGATGCCAATAGGTCAAGATTTGGGCTGCATAAGCTTCTAGTGCACTCCAAGAGTAGGATGTCTGACAATTCTTGTCTTTGCTTGGTAAATAGGCCAAACAAGGTCCAAATTTACTTTTAAAAAAAGTTTTGGAATCCTTGAGACACTAGGAAATTCCCTATATGGCCAAAGTAAAATTTTGACCACTTTATGACCTTGGAGACATCCTATGCGTAGGATGTCTTTTTGCTCTGTTTCAGCTCAAACTTGCACTGTAGCTTCCCCTTGATGTGCTAAACTCACAGCTATTTTTACTTTTTGATTCTGACCCTATAGGTTGGTCAAATGATCAAGAATTTGTTCCAAAAGCCTGATGTCGTTTCTGATGAATTCCCAAGTCAAATCAACTCCAAATTGGACTAAATTTGCCTAGGAGGCTTATCAAAGGCTATATGACAGCATGGTATGGTCACAATAGAATTTTGGTTTCAGAATTATGCAGTAGACATCCTACGCGTAGAATGTCTTTTTGCTCAGAATGAACCCAAACTTGGACCAAAGATTCCCCTAGTCTTCATCAACCCACTAGTATGCTTAAATTTGAGTTTGGATGTCAAAAGACCCCAAAACTAGCTATTCTTGCCTTTTTCAGTAAAAAATGCTAAAGTCTGTTCAATCTTCCTTTCACTGACCCAAATGACATGAAATTTATCACATACACTCAATACAACATTTAGAACATGCCTTTGGAGTCATCCTATGGTTTGGTCTCAAAATTAGGCCTTGGACACAATTTGGGTAGGATGTCTGGCAATTCTAGTCTTTTGGCTTTGATCTGTCAAAATTTTGGTCAAATTTCCACTTTCCAGGTGAAAATAGGGTAGAACCTACCTTCTAAACACATTGGTAACCTCAGATTTTTAAAAAAAGTGTCCAGATCACCCTGTAGACATCCTACACGTAGGATGTCTACTGCTTATTTTTTCAGACTCCTTGATGCTTCCTTATGCTCTCAGCAAGTGCAAGTATGCTTCACAATTGCAAAAACATGCAAAATCACTCATTTTAAGCCTTTTCTGAAATTTTACATTTTCTGACTCCGCCTTTTGGCTTTTGGTCAACAAAAATAGGGAAAAAACACTCAAGTCAATATGTTACTAGGGTAAAACCTACCCTCTGAACCCACTGGTAACCTCAGTTCCCCAAATTTCCTACCAAAAGCACCCTAGAGACATCCTACGCGTAGGATGTCTACTGTCATAAACTGTAATTTTTTTGTGGCAGTAGTATTCCCTATGCTCTGTAGAGCTCTCAGCAATAATCACAGAAACTTTTGGACTTCAAATTAGCTTCCAAACATAATTTACCGTCTTTACTACTTAGCGTTTTTCACTTCTCTGATGAGTACAACAAATAAGACATGCATAAAGTACTCTAGATCCGCAACCAAGATATCCTACTTACCCTACTCCTACTCATCAATGTGAGATGGTGATTTTGATGTCTTGGTTGCTTCCTGGCCTCACACGGACTCCCAAGTCAACCTACCACCACATCTAGCACTCCAACTCCTACTCTCTACACCACAACCCGAGAGAGCACAAGAAGGATTGAGCATCAAGCATCTGCATTTCCATTGTGATTTGCCGTAGTTGATAGATTTAGATCCAAAAGACAAGATTCGATTCCATTTTTTGCGTATGTTTGATGAATGGTTTGGCACTCCATCTCTTTGTTCATCTACATTGCATGCACAGTCTTTAAAGAAGACTAGAATTTTTCCAGGCACTCTACATGGAATGGGTATGTTCATGTTTTTGTGTTGGAAGTGGTGTCAGGAATTTTCCCCCTCGGAGATTCTTGAAGAAGGTGGACCTACGTCCATAGACACAGTTGGACCATTAAAGCAGTCATAGATCCCTTTGTGTCACTTTCAGCGCGGCCCAAAGAGGCAAGCATTGCAGAACTTTATGAAGTTCAAGTATCACACGACCCACGCCTCAGAGTGGGCTGGAAAAGAGTCCTTTCCAGGGTTCCAGACACTATTGGCGATCTCCCTCAACACCATACAGTTCGGTACTAGTACCTCAGTTTAAAAAGGAGGGGATGTCACGTGCATATCTAACCCTATGTGCATGTGGATAAGCTACTTCAGGTCTAGGTTTCCGTTCAGCTTAGGAAGTATTCTGGCACCTCTGTGAGTCTGTTTGCAGGCTGTGCATGTCCAGACACTTAAGAGTACTTGCATATCCTGTGGTTGCACACAACATGATCATCAGATTACAATTAATAGCCATCATGAGCATTTTACAGTGCATAGAACCTATTTTCCCTATTTTAGTCATTTTTCACTTATTATTAATAAGTGACTTTGTTGGGAAATTGGGTAGGGAAATTCTCCTAAGTGAATATATAAGAAAAGCTAGCGCTAGCACTTTCTGGCAGAAGAGGCAGAAGATAGCATCTGGCAATGCACCTTCTCAGCAAGACCGACAGGGGAACCTAGCATTTTTAGCCACAAGGACCAGCTAGCGTTTCTCCTTGCAGATCAGCCTGGCTTTTTCAACAGCAATAGATCAGCACTAGCGTTTTTGCAGATCACAAAACAGCCTGGCGTTTTTACAGATAGCAGCTCAGACTAGCGTTTTGCAGATTCCCGACGACAGATCAGTCCATAGCATCAGCATTTTCCATTTTCAACATTTAGATTCCACTGCAGCAGCCCCAAACCTCACAGATCTCACCTTCCCATAATAGATCCTCGTCGCTTGGTCAGATTAGCCAGTGTTTGCAGGTTCAGCCCGCTATTTGCAGATTTCAGCATCTGCGTTTTTTCAGCGCATCGTCGTCGCGTCGGCGTCATCGCCGTCATCACCGACATAGAGTTAGAGTTCAATAGATGCAAGATTTGCAGATTTTAGTCCCTAGCGTTTTCAGATTTCAGCCCGTCTCGTCTTCGTCATCATCGTCGCTGACATCATCGGGAAGTTCATTGCATTTAGACCGTTGTACGAGATTTGTGCAATCAATAGCATAGACCTCTCTTGCCATAGAGAGTGGGGCCCTTGGAGGAGGGTTTGACAACATTTTGGTGTCGTATTTTCATAAAAGTAATGATGTGGCAGCCCGCTCTACAGGAAAACCCTAACCCTAACTGTAGAAAATCAGAAACCCTAATTTGTTGAAACCCTAATCCTAACTGCAGAAAATCAAAAACCATAATTTGCTGGGAAACCCTAACCCTGATTTGTTGACGTAGTTGGCTCACACGTGGGAGCTGTACGGATCCCCGCGTTTTGCGGCGTATATTACGAAAATCAGCAGCTGCCGGCAGGTAAGCTTTTGGGCAGTTTTTGGGCATAGCTTTTTGGTCTTGCTTTCTCCCACGCAATTGAGAGAGAGGGAAAGCTTCTTTGCTTTATGTTATTAAGCAAGAGAGAGAGGGAAAAAAAAAACATCTTTTGTTTTATCCAAGAGCTCTAGAGAGAAAGTGGAACTGCTTTATTTTTACAAAGCTTTTGAACTTTTGATTTTCAGCTTTTGGGGCTTTGCTTTTGGCATCCCTTGTACCTTTAAATATGTGAGGAGGCCTCTCACAACTCAGAGCATCTGGACGCAGAGTCTGAGTGTGAGCGCCTGTCCGCACTCTTGTACTTTGAACTCAGATTAATACAAAAAGAAATAAGGGGCACCAGTCTTTGGGGCCAATATGTCTAGGCACGGAACTCAATTGTGAACCATGAAATGTTTTGAAGTGGTTATTTGGTGCTGTTGTGGTAGATTCTTGACTTGGAGTGTCCAAGTCTGTTACAGTTGCCAAGGACCCGAAAATGGCAAATATATGATCAGGACCTCTTTGGAGGAGGTGCACACACTGTGGCAGAAAACCACAACACTACCCCCAAAACTCGCTCTCAAGAAACCTTCTGTTCCCAAGAAGTATACAGAGAAGGAATTAGAAGAGGTGGTGGATGCACGACTTGCTCAGCTTTTTGATGCGCAAAACAAAGCTGAAAAGCACGGAAAAAAGCAGAAGAAAGGCACTGACTTCCCGCGCTATTTGGGTCGTCAGACGATTGTCCAATTCGAAGGAGTACCCAATTCTTATTCTTCTTTTCTTGTGACAGTTCTTCTAGCTCATCCGACTCGAGCGAAGAAGATAGAAAAGGCAAAAAGTGAAGCAAGAAGCAACGCTTCGGAAAGGGCAAGAAAAAGTCAAAGAAGTTTAAATCTCACCCTGTTGAGTGACAGTTCTACAGAGGACTCGTCTACAGACAGTTCAGACTCTGATGAGAGCAACTTTTATGCAAAGAAGAAGAACTTTTACAAAGCCAACCAGTATGACTTTCTCGAAGACAAAAGCAAGAAAGTCCGAGAGTTTAAGGAAGGTGGACAATCAATTAGATTTGACACATTTTCGGGATATAGAGATTCTTCGAAGGCTTTGTCTTTTGTACAGTAGTTTGACATCGCTTTCACGGGAGGACGTTAATCAGAGCACTCTAAGATTCGGAGAGCTGCCTCTTACTTTAAGGGGAGTTCTCGAACTTGGTGGTCCATGCTTCTATTAAGCAAGACTGCGCCAGTTAAATGGCTGAAATTCAAGAGGCTTTTTGTTTCTTCTTGGTTGACTCGAGAGTATGAACGGGATATTCGAAATGCTTGGAACCATCTTCGGATGACCAAGAAAGATACAGTGGACGCTTATTGCGAGAGATTCTGGAGCTCTTTTCTACCCGCCTCTTCATTTAAGAAGATCTCGTTCAAGGAGCAGATTGAGCAGTTTACCTTGGGTCTTCCTACAGAGATCCGAGATCACTGCTTGGAAAAGAATTCAGCTTCTAGTCAGAGTTGATGAGTCATGCGAAACAGGGTTTTGCCATTCACTCTGGCAGTCTGACTTACCCACTGGTGAGATCATGACACAAAGAGCTGAACAGACTTTGACAAATGAAAGTAGAAAGAGAAAGAGCAACTCAGAAAAGAAAGATGCACGAACCAAGCTTACTCCTTAGGAGCGAGCTCGCTTCATCAGGGAGGGAAAGTGCTTTGGATGCGGGGAAACTGGACATATCTCCGCGAAGTACCCTAAAAAGGCACAGAAAGAACAAAATGACAAGGACGACGAAAGGCATGAGAGTTTGAGAGCAACTGAGGAACGTGGAAGAAAAGGCAAGATTAAAACAGGACTGGTTTCAGATTGTGTGGGTACCGATCCCAACATGTTGGACGACAATATAGAACTTTGTCGAGCTTGGGGCAAAGTGAAGGACCAAGAAGCCCTGATCTTCTTTGATAGAGGAGCCAAGGCCAACTTCATTTCACCGAAATTGGCGGCGCGGCTCGAGATCACTCCCGATTGGATGGGACCACTTGCAGAGGCTATTCTAGCGGCACCCGACAGGGACGTAGCCATTACACCTGTCATTGGCAAACTTCGGTTGCATTGTCAGGGGTATTTGCGACACGAGAACTTTTACATAATGCCTTTGGAAGGTTGCGATATTCTCTTGGGAATTCCCTGGTACCACAGGAACACACCGTGGTTGACTTGGAATTACATCCGATAGGCTGAGGCCACGGGCGGAGGTAGTTTGAGTGGCACCCGGACGGGATGTTGCCATTACACCAAGCATTGGAAAACTTTTTTTGCAATGACAAGGGTGTTTAGAGCACGAGGAGTTTTATGTATTTTCCTTGGAAGGTTGTGACGTTCTACTCCAAATCCTTTGGTACCACAACAACAACGCCGTGGTTGACTACCGGGCTGAGAAAGCGACTTTGACAAATGAAGGGATCAAAGATTGTACTTGATGAACTTTAGTTTCTTTACTTACTTTTTTTTTGGGAGAGAACTGAATGATGGATAAAGGTCGAATATGTTTTGGACGTGAACAAAAGAACGCCAAGATTGTCTCCACACTCATGCCGATTGCTTTTCAAAGGGCCTGTCGGGCGAGTTAGCACCCGCTCGTCTTGAGGATTATACTATTAATATGATACCGGCCACCTTACTGTGTGAGCCGAGCCCAGAATGAAGAGATTATGAACCAAGTGAAAGACCTCTTGAAATAGGGTCTTGTCCAGCCTAGTACTTCACCGTATTAATCTCCAATGTTGTTGGTTTTGAAGAAAGAAGGATCTTGGAGAATGTGCATCGATTATAGAGCTCTCAACAAAATCACCATCACAAACATATTTCCGATTCCTAGGATCACACTACAAGAGGCTATTCATATTAGTGACGCTCACACAGCGACGCTCCAAAAAAAAAATCCCGGCGTCGCTATGAGCGTCGCAAATTTACAAGTAAATTTGCGACGCTCATAGCGACGCCGGCTGGGCTAAAAAAAATAACAGAGAGCGCCCAAAAACTCAGATCTCAGATCTGAGTTTTTCGGCGCCCTCAAGCAAGGAGCAGGTAACGCTCTCCCTCTCTCTCTCTCTCTCTCTTTCTTCTCCACAGACACACACACACACACACACACACACACACGAGGAGAGGAAGGAGAGCCAGGTATGCTCCTTCCCTCTCCTCACTCTCATGTTCCCTTCCCCTCTTTCTCTCTCCCTCTCTCTCTCTCTCTCACACACACACACACACACACACATAGTGTTTTTGAGAGAGAGAGAGAGAGAGAGAGAGAGAGAGAGAGAGAGAGTACAAACATAAACAAAAACGCACACACACATACATAAACAAAGAATGCACACATACATTGAGAGAGGAAAAGAGAGAGAGAGCATGCATAAACAAAAAATGCACACATTGAGAGAGGAAAAGAGAGAGAGAACATGCATAAACAAAAACCGCACACATTGAGAGAGGAAAAGAGAGAGAAAACATGCATAAACAAAAAAACGCACACACATTGAGAGAGAAAGAGAGAGAAACTAATTTAACGTCGTAGGAAACTAATTAAAATTAAAAGACCTAAAGATCTAGCCGACGAGGAGTTGAACTCAAGACCTATTATTCAAGAGGGAAATGGCATAACCAATCTATCATACTTGGCATGGGTGATATAAAGGTTATACCATTTATCTCTTTTTATTGGCACACACATCCACACACGCGCACACACACAAGAAGAAGAGAGTTATAACGTCGTAGGAAACTATCCTAAAAGACGTTAAAGATTAGGTTAGATGTAGACTTACGTTAAATCATATTTAGGTTTATTTAAGTTAAATTAGATTAGATTTAGGTTTATTTTTAGTTAGATTTACGTTTATTTACGCTAGATTTAGATTTACGTTATATTAGATTAGATTTAGGTCTCCATAGACTGCGATGCCTGCATGAAACGGGTGAAGAAAGCCCTCAATGGAATATAGGGTATTGCTGCCTTCACTCATGGTGAGCTCCGTCGATCCAAAAGTACTGGTGAAATGTCTTCAGAAGATAGGAAAGAAGGTGGATCTTCAGGGCGGCAAGAGTCACTACATCCCCGACAATGACCATCTAGACAATTTCTAGTCATTCAACAGCAACTTCAAAGTTAGTAACAAGAGCAAGAACGGTCCAAAGGGCCAATTGCTGTCGTCAGATGTGGATGGAGATGAGGCAGCGTCACCGCCGGAAGTTAACTCTCACATCTTTAGTGATGAGAATGCCAACTCTTGCCGAGTTATGTGAAAAATTACGTGTTAAATCAGTTTTAAGGTTCTTATAATCCCTGTTAGTTTAGTTCTTTGTTTTTAATATAGCATAATTTACGTTAGATTTAGATTTATGTTATATTAGATTAGACTTAGGTTTATTTAGGTTTACCCACACACACACACACACACACACACACACACATACACACACACACACACACACACACACACACACACACACAAGAAGAAGAGAGTTTTAACGCCGTAGGAAACTATCCCAAAAGACGTTAAAGATTAGGTTAGATGTAGACTTACGTTAAATTAGATTTAGGTTTATTTTTAGTTAGATTTACGTTTATTTAGATTTATGCTTATTTACGTTAGATCGAGTCCACGCAAGAATTACTTACGGTTTAGGATTTAGAGTTAGACGAACAGTGAAAAGATCTACTGTGAAAAGATGTTAAGATGCTGTGAAGTGCTACAGCTAAAGAAGAGGCAAAGGGGTTTTGTCCACTACATGCAGTATCATGTAGACGTGGGTCTGTAGATTTCTTGTACCCACAAATATAGGTATTGACCAATAAAGACGAGATTATAACCCGGTGGTTCTGATCTCCGTGCACCTCTAGACCAAGGTGTGCGGGGATTGGACATGACTAGAGAATATGAGAGAGAGAGAGAGAGAGAGAGAGAGAGAGAGAGAGAGAGAGAGAGAGAGAGAGAGAGAGATAAGACGAAGAATGCCAATAGAATATTAAATTTGTTGTCCAGGTTATAAGATTTTTATCCTCATTATGAGTAGTGACGAGGATGTGGGACCGTCCAACCGAAACACCTATCTCTCAACGAGGGTCTTATGTCCTTGTAATCAATGCAAGTATGCTGTGCGATGGACAAGACGTGTTTCTTTGTAGCACGTTCACGAATTTGGCGAGTTCGATCCATCTATTATAGATCGAGTTGTTGCCAATTATAACTCGTTGGACTCTGACGCTGGCCAACAAGTAGCAATCTTGAAACCCAATAGACGTGTTCGCAGGCGCTTTGGTCAAGCAACATATGTGAGGCCACAAGATGTAGCCTCTGACAGCTCGGGGGATGATCATGCAGAGCACATTCCCAACGAGGCAATGTTTGAGCCCGAGATTGATGAAATGATCGAGACGATCATAGATTCAGAAAGGCTTATCTATGATGATATGAAAACTGAAGCCGATACGCCATTGTATAATGGAGCACGTATGTCTAGATTGAAAGAACTCCTAGTTCTTCTCAACATGCAGGCAAAGTTTGGATGGAGTGACACTAGCGTCACAGCGCTTTTCAGGTGATCTATTACAATTAGTTTACTTTAATAAAACTCTAAATGTATAATGATCTAATAGATTTTTACACGACTGTATCGTATTTTTATGTTGTGTAGATTGCTTAAAGAGCACATACTACCAGCTGACAATGTGATGCCAGATTCCCGAGATGAAGCCAGAAAGATTTTGCGAAACTTGGGGATGGATTACAATTCTATCCACGCTTGTCCTAATGACTGCATTCTTTTCAGAGGGGAATACATAGACATGGAGAAGTGTCTGAAATGTGATTCCGAAAGATATCGAGTAGATCTCCACGGGACAAAAATTCCACAAAAGGTTTTGCGACATTTTCCTCTGCTTCCTTGCATCAAGCATTTCTTCGAATGTAGGTCCATGGCCGCCCTAGCATCATGGCATGAGGAGAATAAATCTTCGGATGGTGTGCTACGAATTCCTGCAGATTGCGTAGCCTGAAAACATATAGATGGAACATGGTCGGATTTTGCCAGGGAAGCTCGAAATTTACGCTTAGGCCTGGCTATGGATGGCGTAAATCCATTTGGTCAAAGATCAACATCTTACAGTGTATGACCCGTTGTCATCGTCAACTACAACATTCCCCCGTGGTTGACTACAAAGAAGGGGCACCTATGGCTAAGCTTGATTGTGCCAGGGCGATATAAAGTGGAGAATATGGATGTGTATCTTCGTCCACTATTGGAAGAGCTACAACAATTGTGGATTGGCATAGAGGTGGTGGATATGAGCCAACACACAGGACGACGGAATGCTTTGATCAGAGGCATTCTAATGTGGACCATGCATGGTTATCCCGGGCTAACAGAATGCTCAGGTGATCTATTGACACTCCTCACTCAGACACTGTAAATCTTGTTTTTTCCCATAGTTGATCTATTATCATGTGTATACATGCAGGGCTTCAAACAAGCGGATACAGAGCATGTGTCACCTGTGGACCTAAACTGAATGCACGTAGGGCGCCCTCACTGAAGAAGCAAATCTACGAAGGTCATCAAGCGTATCTTCCAGAGAATCATGTGTTACGCGATGGCTTTTTGGGAAGAGAGCCACCAAGGATGTCTGCACAAGCATGGTTAGAGCAGAAGGAGATGTGCGATGATGGATTGCCTCCAAGGATGAAGAGACTATCTCTATGGTACGAGTTACCATACTGGCCCCGACTCATGATCAATCACTTGCTCGATCCAATGCACATATTCAAGAATGTGGGTAATCTACTATGGGACCATCTGACCGGTAAGAAAGATACTTTGGGAGCCAGAGTTGACCTGAGAAATGTGGATCGTATGGAGCAATATTGGCCGCAAACAGCGTCTGATGGATCGATAAAACTCCCTAAAGCACCATGGATTTTCACAGGAGCCCAAGAACGCAAAGTAAAAGAGACCATTCGATCTTTGCGGACCCCCACTGGCGTAATGCACTCGCTCTGAACGTGTTTTACTAAAGAAGGAAAGCTTACCGGTTTGAAGTCACACGATTGGCATAAAATGTGTCAGGTACGTTCATAGTGGACTTTAATATCATTGCATAAAATGTGGACTTTAATATCATTGCTACACATACTTTACAGTTTATTTTACCGGTTGCCATTGAGGGATGTTTGTCTCTCAACATCCGTAACACAATCTACAAACTTGCAAAGCTGGTGCAATGGATCTCACAAAAGGAGATCAACGTAGACTCCATACCATTCGCCAAACTAAATGCTGCGGAGCTTGTGTGCATGTTTGAGAAACATTTTTCTACTACCATGCTAACCATTCAGGTGCATCTTCTTGTTCACATAGTTGATGAGGTGGAAATAGCTGGCACAGTTCATTCCAGATGGATGTTCTTCTTAGAACGTTTCATGAAAACGCTTAAGGGATATGTGCGTCAAAAGGCACATCCGGAGGGTAGCATGGCAGAAGGTTGGTTGGTATCAGAGTCCCTAGTGTACATTGGAGAGTGGCTAGACGGATTTGATAAAGCCCGGGACACGCTATGGCGAACCATAGATGATTAGCGCATATCTGGGATTGTCATGTGCAATCTCGGTGTTGAGAAGAAGATGACGGAAGATCTAGAGGCTAAAATCAACCGATTTTGCATGCTTCACAATCCAGTGATGCAAAAGTGGATTTCACAATATGAGGATGCAAAGCAAGAGCGACAAAGGGCACGAATGGAGTGGAGATGGGGAAGACGACCACCGATGCACTATCCGATGGGTCTGGAGAGCCTACCAACATTCATGAGCTTAAGATGGTTGCACGACCAATTGAAAAGCGCACAACAATTTGGTGACGAAGTGACTGAGGAAGAGTGGGAGTACTCTCGGGGTTGCGCGACCAAGGTAAGTTTGCAATGTACGACTAGCTGGTGACTTTATTTCTAAACGTTTGAACGGCCACTCCTAATCTTTGTTCGTTGTAGTATAAGTCATACACAGCAGCATGGTGTAACGGTCGACATTTTAGGATGGAACGGATCGACAAAAAGCGTTTTACTCAAGATTGTGGAATCATGGAAAAATTTGAACAGTCTAGTCGATGACGTTCCTCTGATGCACATCCTGTGGTGGCGGAACTCACTTACTTCGGCACGCTACAAGAGATTTTGAGGATCGATTACAGAGGATTTTTTGTCGACTTGTTCGACGTGCAATGGTTCAAGATAATCATGGAGGGTCGCAACGCTACTGTGCGTAGAGGAGAGTCTGGTTTTCTTGAGGTGGATTCTACTAAGAAATGGACTGACCTAAGAGACACTTTCGTACTACCCGAGCATTGTGAACAAGTAAGTATGTAAATAGTTAACATCCCCCTTTTACAAGTTATGTGCTTGAAAGCTCTCATGTAAGTTATGTGGCTCTGGCAGGTAATATTTCATCCTACAAAGTCTACATCAAACTGGTGGTACGTCATAGAGGTAGCCCCTCGTAGTGCAAGGACGTATGAAGGCTACCATGTGCCAATCACAACGGCATCAATGGAGGAGATCAGAGAAGATGCTCAATCAGAAGCCGCTGCGGTGGTGCCAGACGAGCATCAAGATGCTACTACTCTATATGGGGTGCATGCAGAGGAGCTACAAAATGAAACAGAGGATATGTGTTTAAACGGAGAGCTCTATATAGATATAGGAAGTTATGCTGAGTTATGCGAGGATGAGAGAGAGATCTCTTAAAGCCACAAATATTGTATTTGAACAATTTTGCTCCGTGTTGTAAAAGCTCTGGCTCTCTAAGTACCTTCCATGGTGTATAACGCTCTTTTCTACTCGCGCTCACATCTTTTGATTGAAAATTCTGAGTTTTCGACTTGCCTCTTCTATCACTCAATTCATTGCGTCATTAAGTCATTGTATTTAATGGTCTTTGCGTCATTGTCTACTCTATTCATTCAATATTAAGTTTAAATATTCGTGTGTTTAATGTAGGTATGGATGATGAGGAGTTTCTTTCTTCTTTGTACCTACTCCGCCAGGAGCCACCCCACTCGACACTCCTCGCTTCGGGGCCCAGACGCCGGTGGAGACACCTGACGTCCGTACCCCCATCGACACGCCGCTAGAGACCCCTGCCGGGACACCCAGGTTCACGCGTCACCGGCCAGAGGGCTTGCCTTACTCCGTCGACTTCAGCGGCGGCATCATCATGGATGATGACGGCAAGAAGGTGATCTCGCACATGCGTGGTCTTTACTCTCAGCTGTTTAGACACTACATACTAAACAAATGGAGTGAAGTACCAAGTGATTTAAAAGCCAGAGTCATCAGCATACTTCATGATGAGTTTCCTGTTCCAACACGGGATCAGCGCTTCAATGAAGACCTGATGAAGATTTGAATGCGCGAATACTGCAAACACAAGCGTTCCGAAGTGCAAAAAGCAATCAAGCTTGGCCAAAGAAGATTGGAAGAATGCGAAGAAAGAAGCGTGCGAGAATCCCGACAAGTGGAAGCAACAAAAGGATGCAGCCAGAGCGCGAGTAGAGGCAGGGAGCTCGCACCACTTGGGGAGCGGTGGATGGGCATCATTTGAGGCCGATTTTGTAAGTGTTTTCGCATTGCTCTTTATGTTCGATAGTTTAGGGTTTATGAGTTTTTTAATTCTAACATAATGAAATATTTGTATGTTTTGACAGTGGTCGATGACAGGACGTGATCCCACACCGTACGAGCGCGAGTACGCAGGCAGGAAGGGCTTAAACGCCCTGATGGACATTCTCAGTTCTCACGGCGGCATGGTTAGTATTAGGGTTTACTCTTTTCTATTTTTTGTATTGTTTTATAAATGTCGTTATATGTTTATACTTACTGAAACCTGTCTTATTGTCTTTTTTTGCAGAATCCGATAGATACGTCGCTTGGATGCGATGAGACGTCTGACTAGACGACGTCAGTTTAGCCGTAGCTAGATAGCATTAGTTTAGGGTTTCTCATAGCTTATGTATCATGAGACAGATTTTATACGTCTTTTTGAACCATGTATATTATTACATTTGTCACCGCGGTTCATTTTGCCAATCAATTCTTTATGCCTATGATGTTGTACAATTGTCATTATTACATTTGCTAATCAATTCATTTTGCTTATGATGTGTACAATTGTCAATTTTACGCTTGTCAATTTTGCAAACAATGCGTCTTGTGGGTGACTATTTTGGGTCTATTATCTACCCTTGCACTTTTTTGAAAAAGTGAATCAAGTACAATATGGTTGATGGGTGGCAGGGCATTCAATGCCCTGTCACCAAAAAAAATTTCTCTCGGGCGTCGCTATAACCGTCGCTATTTATGGCTCTGTAGCGTTGCTATAGACTTCTGTATAAGCGTCGCTATAACCGTCGCTATGAGCATCGCTATATAGCGACGCTTATAGCGATGCATATAGTGACGCTCTCGTAGCGACGCTATTAGCGACGATTTTAGCGACGCCGGAGGTTATAAAAACCCAGTGTATTTCCATCGCTAACAGCGTCACAAGAGCACACAACCTCTTGTAGTGTCAATGATATACTCAATAGATTACAAGGATCCTCGTGTTTTAGCAGGATTGATTTGAAGAGTGGATATCATCAGATTCGAATCGCGCCGTGAGACATCTACAAGATAGCCTTTCGGATGACTTTTGGGTTATTTGAGTTTTTGGTGATGCCTTTGGCCCAACCAATGCTCTTGCGACATTTAACCGGATGATGGACAGGATTTTTCAAGAGTACAGGCTATTTGTTGACACTTTCTTTGATGATATCATTGTTTTCTCCAAGAACGAGGCAGAACATAGAGATCATCTGCTTCAGGTCTTTCGAGCATTACGAGATCACAAGTTAGTGATTAATGCAAAGCAAAGTGATTTTTTCCTACCAGAGATACACTTTTTGGGATACATTGTCTCAGCAGTAGCAGGAGTGCAAATGGATCCGGCCAAGATAGAGACTATACGTCATTGGCCTGATTTGAAGAATGTCCATGAAGTTAGAAGCTTCTTGGGACTGTGTTTGTACTACAGGAGGTTCATTCGAAAGTTTGCAGAGGTTGCTTCCCCTTTGCATATCTTGACACAAAAAGGAGTCCCTTTCTCGTGGGGACCCACAGAGGTGACTGCCTTTCAGACATAGAAAGAGAAATTGACTACTGGACCAGTTTTGACTTTGCCGGACTTGCAGAAGTCATTTGAAGTATATTGTGATACTTGTGGTCATAGTCTGGGTGAGGTCTTAATGCAAGAAGGCCATGTCATTGCTTACGAGAGCTGATTGTTCTCAAGGCCGGAGATGACAACACAGATTTATGAGAAAGAGCTTTTGGTGGTTATCCATGCTCTTACTCAGTGGCGGCATTACCTACTCAGAGCAGATTTTACTGTCTTTACAAACCGTCAGAGTTTGTGCTACTTATTGTCACAGAATCAGCTTTCGGAAAAGCAGATGCGGTGGGCAAACATCTTGTCATAGTTTCACTTCCAAATTGTCCATGTTCAGGGATAGAAGAATGTGGTGGAAGATGCTTTGTCTCGGAAGCCGTTGGTTCTGGCTATTTCCATGATACATCATAGGAGCTTCGAGGATATGGTCGACCAGTATTCCACAGATACAGATTTTGGAGATGTATTCAGTTGAATACAGAAAGGGGAGATAGTAGTGGATTATTCCATTTGGGATGGCTACTTGATGAAGAAAACCATGTTGTGCGTTACACAACTGTTGAAGGGAAAGGCTCTAACCCAATGCCACTGTCCGCCTTTTATGGGTCGCCGATGCATTGCTACCACCTTGAAAGAGGTAGAGAGATATTTCTTTTGGTCGAGACTCAAGAAGGATGTGGAAGAGTTTGTGCACAATTGCTTAGTATGCCAGAAGGTCAAGTTTGACAGGCATAAAGCACAGGGATTGTTACAGCCTTTACCCATACCCACCCGCCCGTGGGAAAGTTTTGCAATGGATTTCATTTTTGATCTCCCGAGAACACAGAGTGGTCACGATGGTATTGGACTATTATTGACAAATTTAGCAAACAGGCTCATTTCATTCCAGTGAAGAAAACAATGGAGCCGGATCACTTAGCGAGACTATTTGAGGCCTACATCTTCAGATTACATGGCATGCCCGAGACGATTGTCTCCGACAGGGACCCCAGATTTACAAGTTTGTTTTTGAAGGCAATTTGGGAGAACATTGGCACACGGTTACAGGTCTCGTCATCGTTCCACCCGTAGATTGATGGGCAATCTGAGATTGCCAATTCAGTGGTTTTAGATTTATTCAAGTCTTATATCTCGGATCAGAAGACTCAATGGGAAAAGTACATACCTTTGGTGGAATTTTTCTACAATAACACGATACACTCTTTGACGGGGAAGGCGCCATTTGAGATTGTTGAAGGTGCTACGAAGGTTCCACCCTTCCTAAGCACGAAAAATAAGATTTTTGAAGCAGATGAATATACGCGAGACTTAGATATGGCTTTTGCCAAGGTTCGCAAGACTTTGCAAAAATCTCAAGAACGACAGAAAAAGGCAGCGGATCGCCATCGTCACAACTTGAAATTGAAGGAGGAGGATTGGGGCTCTTACGTTTTGAATAGGCACGCCTGAGAAAGAAAAAGGGAAAGGAGAAGCTTTTTCCAAAGCTTAGTATGCGATACTACGGACCTTTCCAAATCACTGAAAAGATAAATGATGTCTCCTTTCGACCGAAACTGTCTGATACTTGGAGGATTCACAATGCATTTCATGTGAGTCTCTTGAAACCTTTTAAAGGTGATGTGCCTGATGATGGGGAGCCTGATGAGCAACCCAAAGTGGAAGAAAACAAGGAATCCTTGTTCCTGAACAGATTTTGGCACATAAGGATACGAAGAATAAAGGTAAAGTCCGAAGGCGGTTCTTGGTTAAGTTCAAGAACTATCCTACATTGGATGTGAAGTGGATGGAGGAGGAGGACCCACCAGATACTTCTCAGATTGTGAGACTTTACCTCGAGGTTTTTGGTTTAGCATAGTCTACTCCAAATGGAACCCAAAATTCACCTTGATTGGAGATTCGGTGCAGTGGGATGCACAAGAGGGGGGTCACTCCGCTCCTTTGTCAACAGATGCCTTGATTTAGATACTAGAGTCACTGATGTCTCTTTGAGCTTCAGAGATACTTGCTGACAGTATTCTATTGTATGACTTTATGAAATGGAATTCCTGATTATGATACTGATTTGTTCTTGACTCCTTTTAAGTGCAGGAACTAATAGACGAAATGACTGCAATATTTTGGTCTGATTGATCTCGAATAGACATGGTTGCAATAGGGGTTAGTCAATTGGACATCGATCAGGTCCCGATTGGATCTAGATGAGATTGCTAGCTACATTGATGATAAAACATGGTCTAAGATCCGAATGAATGTTGAATGTCATGTGATGTCTTGTGATGTCTAGTGATGTCCTGTGATGTCGTGTGATGTGACTGTCGATTGGTAGATATGCTAGATGTGTGTTCCTAGTACGTAGGTACTAACAGTCAGTGTCTGCCAAGACGATTTATGGCCTCTGTCTATTTTGCAGGCGTAATCGAGGGTGATTACAATGCTTTCATGAGGGCGGTATGTCACAAAGTGATGACGTGTCTGCCCGAGAGCTAAAACCATGACTACTGCTGAAAAGCCTAAATCTGCAAACCCTAATCCTAAAACCTACAAACCCTAAAATCTGCTAGAAACCCTAAAAATAGTAGAAACCCTAACCCTAACCCTAACCCTAATCCTAAAAAGGGCAGGAGACAGATTTTCGTGATGATGACGAGGTAGAATCCCGTAAATTGTGGCGGATTTTGCGTTGGGCTGCTTTTTGCTCTATGCAAATTGCAAGGAAGAGAGAGAGAATACTTTGCTTTATTTTCCAAAAAGCTCAAGAGAATTGAGGGAGAAAAGAGCCATTGCTTTTATTTTAGGCTTTTGATTTGAAGCTTTTGGGGCTCTGCTTTTGGCAACCCTTGTAAATAATAAATAAGTGGTGAGGGCTCCCACTCTGCAGAGCATCTGGACGCAGAGTCTGAGAATGAGAACCCGATCCACTCTTGTACTTTGAACACTAATTAATACACCGAAAGGGGCACCAGTCTTTGGGGCCAATATCTCTAGGCACAGAACTCCGCTGGGCCAGTGCAAATCTATTGTGAACTGTGAACTATTTTGAAGTGGTTATTTGGTGCTGTTGTGATTGATTCTTGACTTGGAGTATCCAAGTCTGTTACACAGAAAGTATTCTATGTTGCCAATAGTGACTCATTAATAATGCAAAGGATTTGAGATGTTCCTAGAATGCATGAAAGAACTCCACTACTAAGACCATCCCAACCTAATAATTTTCATTTATCCAAATCACAAAGGGGCAATTAATTATATTTTAGTAAATGAATCCTCGAAAGGTTGAACTTCAGTAGCAATGAAAAAAATAGTGTTGGTTTTCATAATATGTACGTCACGTGCATGCTAAACCTTTGAGTGGCTGATGAAGGAGAAACATCCCAATACTAATAATAAGGGAAGAACATGTTAGGAGCGGATGTTTAGTGCTTGTCCACGTACCGTCAAAATGAACATGTGGAGGATTTTATTTTTTTTTCGAGAAAAAAATCCTTCTATTAGTTAGTGAAACTGTCCATAGGGCTACAACCACCTCTACGAGAGAGGGCTAAAACAACCATGATGGGGAGACTCTCCCAATGAAAAAACATTAAATGTAAGAGGCTAAATCAAGAGATGGGGAGGAAGGAAAAGCCACAGAGGTGGACGGTAGTGCCATCTGAGTACACCCTGGACCATGGTGTAAAAAGGCCCAGGATGCCACAGTCGAAGGAAAGCCTCTCTGCACTCCCGCATGCGGTTGGAGCTGCCCTGGAGTCTCTCGAGCTGTCCTCTAAGAGTGTGGATCAGCTCTAGCCAAAGATCGCGAACAGTCTTTGCTGGTGGCATCGGGCGATCCTCAAAGATGCGGAAGCAACGAGCCCGCCAGATGAACCAGAGTGTTAGACCACTGATGAGCTCCCAACACTCCTCTCTCTCACTACACCACTCCTGTGGAGTAAGCTCTGTGGGCAAGCTGGAGTGTAGGTCGCTCTCCCTGCATCATTATCATCCTGTTGGTAGAAGATAGCTCAAACTGAAGTGCCGGGCCCGTGAGGGTGGACCAAGCAGCTCCTCCCCAACTGTACTGTCGAGCCGTGGAAAGAGCATGCATCAGCCGAAGAACACGAAGCCACACATGCTGTGCCAAAGGATAGTCCCAAAGATAGTGACGCTGACTCTCTACAAGATGGTCACAAGCTGCACATGCGGCCGAGAGACCACTATGTACTAGCCAGCTCCCAACTTTTGTAGCTCTGTGTGCGACTAACCACTCAAACAAGGTGATTCGTCTCGGCTGTCTGGAGTCTCACAACCTCTCCCAAAAGGCTGCCAAGAACTCAGCTATGAGACCCTCCTCCTGCCAATGAGGTCCTGCAGCAGCAGGGCGAGCCTCTCTCTGTGTTGCCAGTATGTGACGTCCTAGTCGAACAGTGTACTGAAAGAAAGGGACACCTGGGTGGTCTGTAGAAGAGAAAAGGTCCCTTCAAAGCCACTCTCCAGGATCCCATTGTACTCGTGCCAGTGGACAACACTCCCAAGCCCACAGTCTCCAGTGTCCAATCTCAAGAGCTGCTGGGTCAAGATCGATGACACAAGTCCTCTCACAGATGTCTACCACTCGGATCCTCTGAAAACAACACTCTACCACCTCTCGGGCGTCTGCTGCAACTCGCTGTAAGCATCCCTCACCTTGTAACTCAAAAAGAAAAGAAGAAAAAGTCTCTGAGCCCCGGGGAGGTCACCTAATAAAAATATAACCTATCACATGAGTTCAACAGAAGGGTATTTAAAGTTCTTGAAACTTACAAAAATATATATACAAAAGGGCATTATTTTTTCAAATTTGAAAAAAACTTACAGATTTTAAAAAAAAAGGGTACATTATATTCTTAACAAAATTCACAGATAAGGGTTTTATAAACATGTCTTGAACGCACGTGATATAGTAGTTTTACACATAGTGAACCCCCCGAGCTCTGAGCAGGGCCCGAGCTGAGATGAGAACCTTCAGTCGTGTGAAGGTTCCCATCCACTTGGGTGCTACTGGCTTGAGAGGTGTGAGCCACTCAGCTGGAACTGCCTTTGAGATGTCCTGGCACATGCTCTGCACCCCTCTCATGCCCTGTAGGGAAACCCTGCAACTCCTCTGACAAGCTTGAAACTCTAACCAGTCACCTAAAGAGCGTGCTGGACCCGCTGCCATGGGACCCCAGGAAACATGAGGCCGACTACCAACCAAGTGACCTCTCTGAGTGCTAACCATGGGGGCTTGTCATAGGCGCTCCTCCGTGCAAGTAGGTTGTCCGCTGCTCCAGGCCTCACCGCAAATGCTCCCAAGACCAAAGAAAACTCACAGTGAAGCGGTCCTCCAGTCTCCTACTCAAACCAACTGTGTGCATCTCTGTGAAGATCCATCTGGTTGAAGGTCGCCAAGGGCCTCCCGCTTGAGGCACCCTAGCACGAAGCCGTTGTAGCAAGAACTCCTTCCAAGGCTCCTCACCTGGAAGAAGTCCTCTGACTATGAGCTTCTTAAGAAGGGCTTTGCTCGGCTGTGCTGGGTCAATGATCTCAAGCCCTCCCTGGGAACAAGGAAGAGTGATGGCCTGCCAAACCACTTTGGCTCGGGCTATCTGAGTGTCACGTCCTGACCAAAGGAAGTTCTTGATCAGCCTCTCTACCTGGCTGATATAAGAACTCGAGAAGATCCAGCAAGAAGTGTACCACATAGTCGCCAACAACACCTGGTTGGCCACTACTACTCTGCCAGTGAAAGAAAGTCGTGCTGAGCTCCAGTGTAACAACTTCCTCCTGATAGATAGGAGGAGGGGAGAAATCTGCTGCTCGGGAGACAAGTTCAAACCAACCTGACAACCCAAGTACCGAACTCCAGTCCCTGGGGGAATCCACTTAAAACCCTCACCTAGCATCCAATCGGGCACAGGAGCACTACCAACCGAGAGAGCCACTGTCTTTCTCCAGTTACTCAGTGTGCCAGATGCACAACAGAAGGTCTCAAGAGCCTACTCACACCTGTGAAGGTTGGCCTCCTAGCCATCCAAGTAAAAGGCTGAGTCCTCAGCAAACTGAGCGTCCAGTAGCTCATCTCCCCAAATAGGAAGTTCTAAACCCCACAAACCAACCTGCTGCAGCACCAAAAACTTGCTCATCACCTTAGCATAGAACAGAAAGAGGAAGGGGATAAGAGGGCAACCCTGTCTGACCGAACGTGTGAGCATGAAACGATCGCCTCTACCTCCTAAAAAAAGTACCTGGTTGTGTGCTCGTCTGTACAAAGATGACACCCCTCTGATCCAAGCATCTGAAAAGCCCATCCTACGTAGAGTGCCCTCCAGAAAGTCCCAGTCAACTCTGTCGTAGGCCTTCTCAAAATCGAGAAGAAGAATCACCAAATCCTCACCATGGAGCCTCGCTAGGGTAGAAGCCTTTCAAAAAGTAAAGATGTTGTCAAGGATACTATGCTCCTTGACAAAACCAGTCTGAGTCCCATGCATAAGGCTCTCTAGAAGTGGCTGGATCCTCAAACTCAGAGCCTTGGCAAGAATTTTCAAAAAGTAAAGATGTTGTCAAGGATACTATGCTCCTTGACAAAACCAGTCTGAGTCCCATGCATAAGGCTCTCTAGAAGTGGCTGGATCCTCAAACTCAGAGCCTTGGCAAGAATTTTGTAAACTGAGTTGAGGATGGTGATGGGGCGGCACTGTCGAATCTCATCCAAGGAGCCACCCTCCTTGGGAATGAGGTAGATCAGACCCTCACTCATGCTGTCAGGCATCTCTCCTATGTGCAAGATGTACTAGAAAGCACTATAGAGATCTGGGCCAAGCAAGTCCCAGTACTCCAAGAAAAAACTTGCAGTCAAGCCATCCTCACCTGGACAGCTACCACGGGGGAGTGCACTAAGAGCCGTGTGCAACTCCTCAAGCTACAGTGGAAGCTCAAGTCTCTGACGCATCTCCTCAGTCACAAGGCAAGGCATGCATCCTGGCACTTTGACTGAGGCTCTTTAGATAGTAACTCACGGTAAAAGTCAGTAGCAACTGCACGCATGTCCTCTGGCTTAGAAGCAACTGACCCATCGGGCCTCCTCAACTGACTCACCTTGGCATGCTTATGCCGAGGTCCCACTACCTCGAAGAAAGCACCAGTCACTCTGTCACCCACCTGCGTCCACTGAGATGCCTGTACGTGGAAAGGAAACTCATGGCGCCGCTTCTCTGTGCTAACAAGCTCGTGGTGAGCCTATTGTAATTGCTCGTCCAACCAAGGACTGTCTGGATGTTGCTCTTGCATCCTTTGCAAGGAAGCAAGGCCCCGTCTGAGACGCTGCTCCTCCTCTCTTGCTGCAGTCAAGCAAGCCAAGGACTCCTGGAGAAAGAAACGACTAAGCTGAGCTAGTCCTGAAGCCACTCTGTCCAGCAGGAGAATCCTGCATGTCCAAGTTCTCTGTCCAAAGAGCCTCCACTCGCTCTCTGAGTGCAGAGTCTAGCAAGACCTTCTCAGGGATGCGTAGCATCGTGCTCCCCCGTCTTTGCCTATCTGTCCCCGCCTCTGTGAGGATTACTGGTGCATGGTCCGAGAAGGAAGTCCCTACCAGAATGCCAACTCTCCCACACAAGTCATAGAAAAGGTCACTAGTGTAGAAGCTATCTATCCGCGATAGATTCACTCCTCCCACTCTGCGGTCCGAACGAGAGAAGGCCAGGCTGTCTGGGAGCCTCACAAAGTTAGAGTGCTTCCACACATCTGAAACCCTCAAAGTCATACAAAACCTCTCTCAAGCTGCTAGCTCAACTCCCTGCATAGTAGCGTGGCTACCACCAATCCTATCAGAAGGGTCCTCCAACATGTTGAAGTCACCCCCAACGCATCCAAGTGTCCTCTAGATAAGCGTGGCTGCAAAGAGTGCCGGGTCCAAGCCCAGGTAGACCAAGCCGTACGTAAAGAAACCTCCTCTGTCCATAAGTCCTCATTAATGTGTACATAACATGGCGGGCACTGCGTATCAGCAAAGAAGTGAACCACAATGTGTCTATATCTTGCTACATCTGGAGGGGTCACAACAAACTTGGCCAATGGACACAGAGTTTGAAGGATGTCTGTAACTCCTAGGTCTCCATGTGGTGAGAGAACTCTAGGGCCTGTGTGTCACGTGACACATCCGACCCTATGTGTCTGTGGGCACAACGATGGTTCAGTTCAGTTTCAAGTCAGTTTAGAATAGGAAGTGATCTGACTCTTTTGTGGGTCTGTTTGCAGACCGTGCATGTCCAGACACTTAGTTTAGATGCATATCCTGTGGTTGCACACAACATGATCATAAGCATTCCCATCAGAATCCTTCAGGGGAATTTTCTAGCGCATTTAGCCTATTTTCTCTATTTTTGACATTTTTCACTTATTATTTTAAAGTGACTTTTGTTGGAAAGTAGGTAGGGCCAAATTGAGTAAGTTTGTATATAAGCAAACCTAGCACTGATTGGCAGAAGAGGCAACAGGAGCACCTTGCTCAACAGGCAACTTCTCAGCAAGACCAACCCCCGTGACAACTCTGGCATTTCTCTCAACAGAAGGCCTAACTTTTTTGCACCAGATCAGCCAACATTTTTGCACTTGCAGATTCCCGATGACAGTAGACAGCAGATCAGCCCTAGCGTTAGCAGATTCCCACAGTAACACAACAGATTTCCCAGCGTTAACAGATTTCCCCACAATGTTAGTTTTCAGCCCTAGCGTTTTTGGGTTGCGAATCAAACTCAGCGTTTTTGCAAATCTTCGCGACAGAATCATCCCATAGACCAGCGTTTTCAGTTTTCAGCAGTCAGACATCACACAAGAAGTCCCGAACCTCGCAGATCTCACCTTCTCGTAGTAGTTCCTCGCCGCACGGTCAGTTTCCGCAAGGTTTACAGTTTCAGCCCGGAAAACGCAGATTTCAGCATCTGCGTTTTCAACGTGTCGTCGTTGCATCGCCGTCGTCAACGACATAGAGTCAGAATTCAGCAGATACAAGATTTGTAGATCTCAACCCTTAGCGTTTTTAGATTTCAGCCCGTCTTGTCGTCGACATCGTCGGAAAGTCCAAGCATTGTAGAGATTTGTGCAATCATAAGTAGACCGCTCTCGCCATAGAGAGTGGGGCCTTCGGAGGAGATTTTTACAATGTCTCTGGTGTCGTATTCTGTTTTCTATCTCTCAGTCTCATGCACTCCATTCACAATGTCCATTCACTTTGTTTGTGTCTATTGCACTCTCTCACTAAAGGAACAGAAGGCTTTCCCTTCCGTAAGTAAAAGGAACCTTGAGCACAATTCGGAGCCCTCATATTGAGCGAAGTTCAAACATTCATTCTGTTGCACCTAACATTGGTATCAGAGCTTTGGCAGTGTTCTGTATCACTCAAGGAAAGAACCACATAATTTTTTTTGCTTGTTGCGGTCGCACGAACCCAAGTTCACTTGGGCGTGTCGATTCTTAATCGTGTTTTTGAAATGTGACAGGAAACCCAAGAAAGAAGGGCTTGTCCTTGTGCCTCTTTTCACTCATTGAGAGAGGACTGTGCACTTGGCGGCTGTCCAATCGACGTGAGGGGCGAAATAGCAACCTTGGTGTGAGCGCAAGGCCGCCAAGGGGTGCGCTCACGGAAAAGAGCAGAACTCGGTTGAAGAGAAGATCCTTCTCAAACACAGATTGCGAGTGAAAGAAAACCCTCAAGAACCTCAAGAACCTCAAGACCCTCAAGAACCCAAGAACTCAAGACCCTCAAGAACCCAAGTTCCTCGTGAACTTAAGAACCAAAGATCATAGTGCATGGTCATCACTAGAAGCGGAATGGATACTTCGCTTGGAGATGATGAGCATGAGAGAGGCGAGGAGAATTTTCCCCGCTTAGGAGGTTTTTCCGACCCTCCCCGTTCCCCATCTACGTCAAGGATTGCACTAACTCGTATGGAGGCTTTGGACCAGATGTTTATGGACAGGAAGTTAGAATGCAAAGCACAAAATGCAGAAAGAAGGGCAGAATTTGATCGCGAATGCAAAGAAAGAAAAGCAGAAATGGATCGCAGACACGTAGAAAAAAAAACTAAAAGAGAAGTAGAAAGAAAGGCAGCCATAGAGTGTGAGCAAGAGTTGTTGCGACTCCTTTCTCAAGTGCAAGTACAGATGCAAGAGATTCGGGAAAAGGAGACTCTCTCAATCTCTTCTTCTTCAAAGCATGACACACAGGATTTGCATGATGATTTGAATGACAATGACAAGCATGATGATTTGCATGAAGATGATGTGATTGTTCACAAAGATGATGTGTTAGTTGATGCTTTTTCTAGCGAAGCTAACCTCGTTGTAGATTCGATCAATCACGAAGAATCGATCTTGACTTTCGAGTCGAGGTCCATAGAACCCCCACATGAAGATTCAATAGATTCCAAAGTACTGATCTTGGCTTTTGAGCCTAGGTCCAAAGAACCCTCACAGGAAGTATTATGTGTTCGCATGATTAGTACACACGCATTGTACGAGTGTTTCATTCGTGATTGTTTCCTGTATTTTAGTCAATGTCTTTATGTGATCCCTTTTCCTAGGCATGAAATATTGGACGTTGAGCCGTTTCACTCATGAATGAGCACGAATGTATGCGGATTGTTCAAGAAAAGTATGTATGTAAGGAAGTCACATTCCATGTCTCTTCCTTGGCATGAAACATTTGTAGAACGAGCACATGAAAGTATGAGCACCAAGCATCGGCATTTCTATCGTGAATTGCCAGAGTTGATTGATTTGGATCAGAAAGACAATATTTGATCTCATTGTTTGTGTGTGTGTGGTGAACGATTTGGCACTCCGTCTATTTGTTCATCTACATTGCATGCACAGTCTTTGAGGAAGACGAGATTTTTTCCAGTCACTTTACATGGAATAGGTATGTTCATGTTTTTGTGTTGAAAGTGGTTTCAGGAATTTTCAGCCATGGAGATTCTTGAAGAAGAAAGAAGCAGGACTCTCGACGAAGTTGAAGCATCGAAGGGGCCACAGAAGACTTTGTGTCGCTTTCGGTGCGGCCCAAAGAAGAAGGCATTGCAGACCTTTATGAAGTTCAAGTACCGCACGACCCACACATCAGAGTGGGTCGGCAAAGAGTCCCTTCCAGGATTCCGGGTGCTATTGGTGATCTTCCTCGATGCCATACAGTTCTGTACCAGTACCTCACTTTGAAAAGGAGGGGGATGTCTCGTGACACATCTGACCCTATGTGTCCGTGGACACGACCATGGTTTAGTTCAGTCAAGTCAGTCTAGAATAGGAAGTGATTTGGCACTTTTGTGAGTCTGTTCGCAGACCGTGCATATCCAGACACTTAGTTTAGATGCATATCCTCTGGTTGCACATAGCATGATCATAAGAATTCCCATTAGAATCCTTCAGGGGAATTTTCCAGTGCATTTAGCCTATTTTCTCTATTTTTGACATTTTTCACTTATTATTTAAGTGACTTTTGTTGGAAAGTAGGTAGGGCAAATTGAGTAAGTTTGTATATAAGCAAACCTAGACTAGCACTAATTGGTAGAAGAGGCAGCAGGAGCACCTTGCTCAACAGGCAACTTCTCAGCAAGACCAACCCCCGCAACAACTCTAGCGTTTCTCTCAATAGAAGGCCTAGCGTTTTTGCACCAGATCAGCCAGTGTTTTTGCACTTGCAGATTCCTGACGACAGTAGACAACAGATCAGCCCTAGCATTAGCAGATTCCCACGGCAACACAACAGATTTCCTAGCGTTAGCAGATTTCCCTGCAAGGTCAGTTTTCAACCCTAGCGTTTTTGGTTTGTAGATCAACCTCATCGTTTTTGCAGATCTTCGCGACAGAATCAGCCCATAGACCAGCGTTTTCAGTTTTCAACAGTCAAACATCGCAGAAGAAGTCCCGAACCTCGCAGATCTCACATTCCCGTAACAGTTCCTCGCTGCACGGTCAGTTTTCACAAGGTTTACAGTTTCAGCCCGGAAAACACAGATTTCAGCATCTGCGTTTTCAGCGCGTCGTCGTTGCATCGTCGTCATCGCCATCGTCACCGACATAGAGTTAGAATTCAACAGATACAATATTTGCACATTTTAGCCCTTAGCGTTTTTAGATTTCAGCCCGTCTCGTCGTCGTCCTCATCGTCGTCGACATCGTCGGCAAGTCCTAGCATTGTAGAGATTTGTGCAATCATAAGTAGACCGCTCTCGCCGGAGGAGGGTTTTACAACGTCTCTAGTGTCGTATTCTCTTTTCCATCTCTCAGTCTCATGCACTCCATTCACAGTGTCCATTCACTTTGTTTGTGTCCATTACACTCTCTCACTAAAAGAACGGAAGGCTCTCCCTTCCGTAAGTAAAAGGAACTTTGAGCACAGTTCGGAACACTCATCTTGAGCGAAGTTCAAACATTCATTCCGATGCCCCGAACACTGTGTCTGTAGCCACTCCAACACTGAGTCGAGAGTCTACTCAGTCTGGTCCCTGCCCCAAAGGGGAAAAGAGAAGCCAACCACTGAGTCCAAGGCCTCTATCTCCCTAGCTGCAAGGAACAGAACATGAACCCTGAAGCAGGCTGCCTCATGGTCTGCAGAGGAATCTCTGAGAAAGCGTGTAAAGTCATAGTCAAAGAAGTCCTATCGGCGCCGAATGTCGAAGCTCGTCAGACCTCGAGGGACCGCTGCAAATGGAGACGTCTGTACCTGTAGAGGGGGTTGTAAGAAAGGCTGTCCCTCTCTTGCCAAGCGACCCGTGGCAAAGGCGCTGTCAAGAGATCTTCTAGCAGCCGGGGATGACCCTGCCCCCTAGGTCGACTGAGGAACTGGAGCGGGAGAGGGGGTCAAGAGGACCGAATCGGTTCCCCGTGGGAACCCACTGCTGCTGGGCAGGCGCCGCTGGACCACTCTGAGTGCTAGGCTGTCACTGTGGCCCCTGTCGTCGTCGAATGTGGACCTGCTGCCATCCCTCCTCCTCTGGAGCCCCAGGCTCGGAGGGTGGCTCTCCCTGTGTGCTCTGTGTCTCTACCTGTGGGCTGCTGGCCAGCCCTTGTAGGCTGGGGTTGGGCCTGTGGTGTAGGTCGCGGCCTCCTCCGCGGACAGGCCTTCGCGACATGGTCCATCTGTCAACAAATGAAGCACTCATTTGGGAGGCCCGAATACTCCACGCTCTGTCTAAACCAATCCCCACTCACCCGAGGAAGAAGGATGACCTTCAGAAGAGTGTGAGTATCCCTAACCAGAACGTGAACCGAGGGAATGCCGACCGCCTTGGCAGCTATTGAGGCTGCCGTGCGAGGCACTGCCGCGAGGTGTCTCCAGGACAGTGCCAATCACTGAGCCTATCTTGGATAAAAGTGGTAGGTACTCCCGTCGCAAATCAGGAAAGCAGACGGAGATGGGAATGTCTGCCTCCTCTACCAAAACATCTGAAGTAGGGTCAAAACCATGTCTCCACTGTCGAAAGTGGGCTCGAACTGCTCGGATGGTCAAAGGGCTCATGGCGATGACCTTGGACGCCATCTCGGAGGTCTCAAACTTGATCTGGTAGTAGCCTCATCCGAGGATCTGAACATCCAAGATCTTGCCTACCTCCGTGAGAAGGCGGGCCTGGAGAAGATCACGCAGCTCTCCTCTGCTAGGTCTGGTGCGGAGAATCTTGCAGATGACAGAAGTCGCCTCTACAAGCGCTCTACCTCTGCGGCTAGGCTATCTTGCTCTGTCGGTGAAAGAGCATGTCGAATGGTGGGCTCAACAGGGTTGAGCGAGGGGACTTCATTGGAGTTCCTCGTGGCGGAGCATGAGTCTCCATCTGTGTCTGCTGCTGCTGTGAAAAAAGACGAAGAAACGTCGATGAAGAGGTCAACTCCTGCGAGACCTAGCATGTTAAGGATATTGGCGAGGCCCGACAAACAGGAGAGGTCACAAATAAATAAGATACAATTAAGTAGAGGGGGGGGGGGGGGGGGGGGGGGGGGGGGGCAGGCGACACAAGCAGCAGAGGTGTCGATTTAGCAGGGACTCATGGGAAAAGAGAGACGCTGCCTCGTGTGTGTGTGTGTGTGTGTGTGAGAGAGAGAGAGAGAGAGAGAGAGAGAGAGAGAGAGAGAGAGAGAGAGAGAGTGAGTGAGAGAGAGAGAGAGAGGTTGTCCTTTGAATTGAAACGTGGGAGGGAGGGAAACATCAACTGCCTCGAAATTTGGCCTCTCTTGCTTCCAACACTTTCTGGCTTAAAATCACACTAATCCAAATTCCAATGACCCCATGGCTCATGGCACATGCCTATTCCC
Source organism: Adiantum capillus-veneris (assembly GCF_014529385.1). Lineage (NCBI taxonomy): Eukaryota > Viridiplantae > Streptophyta > Polypodiopsida > Polypodiales > Pteridaceae > Adiantum > Adiantum capillus-veneris. Next base: position 134,318,996 of record NC_140935.1, on the reverse strand, counting down.
TCTCTCCTCAGTCCTCACGTATGAATGAGCGCTATCTCGGCGACCGATTTGACTTCTCTCTCTCTCTCTCTCTCACTCTCTCTCTCTCCCCCCCCTAAAAACTTGCATGCCATAGACCTGTGGGCAACCCTCTCTGCCTTCACCTTTCTCCAGAACCTTGAATGCAGTGTTCCCCAAAAATGTGTCTCAGCTTAATATCGTGCCGCTTGTGCACCTTCCTATGGCAGGCCTCGTGTTTTTCCCCTCTTGTTTCTTAATCGACTACTTAAGATTTGGTTGTTCTCTAACCTTGACTTCACTTTAGCTCATGTTTGAATGATTGGACCTTTTTTCCGCTTATACCTTCAAATTTGGAATATTTCTTAGGCTTCTTCTCCTAATGGAAAAGACCCATACACTATGATCTAAGTATGCTTTTTTACTTACACAATCACTCTATCAAGAAACTCCTCGAACCATGTTTTTCTAGGGAGCCTCTCTCAAAGCATAGCTAGCTAATCCACATTGAATGGTTTATTAAGGATCCTACCCCCCATAAGTTCTCCTCACACTTGGGAGTGTGCATAATCTATCCTTCATTTAACTAATCCTTAACCTTATGAATTGTGCCTTGTATTATCTTTGGACATCTAAATTCCTACTTGAATTGTGTGACTCTCTTTAAATTGCGCCTATTATGTCTGGATGGTATGGGGTTGCAAGGTGCATGATGTCTCTTGCTCTTGATGGGGTTCCCACGCACAAGATGATATGTTTTGTTTTCACCTGAATTGGTTTCCATGCATAATTTGTAGGCCTGGTTTGTCCTTTTGCTTACAGGCCCTATTCGATGGGATGAGCTACTAAGGGTAGCCTGGCATGCATTAGAGGTGGAGGTTGACTTGGATTTTCTTCCCAGTCCCTATTTAAGGTGAGGGGTATTTTCCCTTACTACTTAATCCTTTATATGATTTGGTTAAGTTGTTACCATATGCATATGATAGTGATGTGTGTAAATACACTTAGAACCGTCGGGGCAGTTTTTTCCCTCACTAGGAGGTTTTTTCTCCGTGCATTGTAGATACCCCCATCACTCTAGGGCTATCTTATGTTTCATTGTGCACTAAGCAATACATACTCTTTGTTGTGTGCCTTCAGCTTCCTTCGTCTTCTCCAAGCTATGTGTGTTTTCCTGCAACCCTATTTCCAACAATTGGTATCAGAACAGGTTGCATCCTCTCGGGCTTAGTCGCCAGCATTGCCAACACATGCTGCTCACTTTCTTAGATTTCAGTGAGCTTTGGCGAGTATCAACAAGTTGACAAATACTTTGAGAAAGCTCAAATTTTTGTCAGTGCCATTTTTTGCATAACAGGTCCCACATAGTCTTCTTCGGGTTGTGCTATATAGAATGTGTTAGTCCCGCTTTGTTTCTCCTCTTTGCGGGTAGTTTTCACATCAGAATAGACAACAACACAGATGTATTCGAGATGTTTGTTGTTGACGATAGATTGGATGGGGACAATTATGTAATGTGGGCTTACATGATGCAACATGTTCTTGTATCAAAGGGTGTTTGGAATCTTGTGCAGGGCATTAATGTACGTCCTAGTTCTGAGGATAGAGACAATGTAGAGGATGTTGAAGATTTTGGTGGTAGGGTTGCTGCTGCCTGAGCTATTTTGTCTACGACTGAGCAGGATCATTGGGATGTTAGAGATGCCATGCTCATGCATTGATTGCGTTGACTATGAAGCACACTATTACTCCCCACATTCATTTAGCTAAATCTACAAAACAGGCTTGGGATATTCTGGCTGGTCTTTACGCAAGTCGCAACAATGAGGCTAAAATTGCATTACTGCGCGTAAAGAGCTGGAGTTGAAGACTATGCATGAGAAAGATGAAATGGACACTTTTCTTGATGGTATCAAGGATATCAATGAGAAACTTATTTCTGTGAGCAAAGTTATTTCTGACAGTTACCTTGTGTAGACTGTTCTTGATGCTTTGCCAGATTCTTACCAGACTTTTGCTAGTATTTGAAGACTTATGACCCAAGGAAATCTTGAAGTTGTCAAGTTCGATGCATTATGCACATTGCTCTTGCAACAGTCATTTTCTAGAAAAAACAAGGCTAATCATCGTGCAGTTGAACATGCCTTTATTGTTGCTGCTAAAAAAAAAAGTGGTAACAACAATGTAGCCACTCCTCATGGTTCTTTTGCAAGTGGAAAGACACTTGTTCTTAGTGCTTCTGTTGGCAGCACTTTGTCATGAAATTCAGGTAAAAAGGGCAAAAAGAAGATGCATTGCCATTATTGTAAAACTAATGATCACTTGATCAAGTAGTGTCCAAAATTGAAGGCAAAAGAGGCTAAGAATAAAGAGGCTAGTTCCACTACAAATGCATCAATTGTAGAATCTTCTGTGAAAGGAGATTATGATGGTGATGTAGATGTAGAATGGGATTTTTAGTGTAGAGTGCACTTATGATCCTTCTGTCCATGGATGCATGTATGTCAGTTTTTGTGATGCTCATGTGTGGTACTTTGACAGTGGTGCTACAAAGCACATTACCTCTCATCTTGACTTGTTTACCTCTCTCGACGAGGATGTTCCTCATGGCAAAACAGTCACTTGTGAAAACAATGCCTCTTATCTGATCAAGGGAGTTGGAAAGATTGTGTTGGCTATTGTGAATGACAATTATTTCACATTTATGTACCTGGTATCAAAATGAACCTTTTGTATGTATCTTTACTTGTCATAAAATCTAATATCTAACCAACCCAAATGATTTTCTCATATTAAATTGATCACTTAATGTGGGAGAATAAATGGGAACAAGTGTTAAGATATAGATTATTGCTTATAGATCTATCTCAAAACGGGGCCAATAGTAAAGGGGCCCAAATGGGAGATGGTCTATCAAGAGCAAGGCTAACCAATGGAGCATAAGACCTTAGGGTTAGCTTCATTGAAGACCTCCAATAATGTGTGTAAAAGTCCTTTGACCTTAGGTAAGCTAGGGCTGAGCTTGAGGTGGGAACCCGGCCCAAGCTCAAGGTGCTTGTCGTGCTTGAGGTGCTTGATTAAGATGCTTGAGGTGCTTGACTGGCTCCATGCTTGAGGTGCTTGACTTGGTGCATGATTAAGGTACTTGAAGTGCCTTGAGAAGCTTGCCTGAGATGCTTGTGGGAACACCCCCTACTTCAAGTGCTTAGTCATGCTTGATGACTAAGGGGCTTGCTCATCCAAAGTCAAAAAGATCCCTACAAGGAGGGGGGCGAGCCTACAAGGGGGGGGGATGAGAGAGAACACACACACATACACACACACACACACACACACACACACACACACACACACACACACACACACACACACACACACACACACACACAAGGGAAGCCCCAGCTTGAAGAGGCAGCAAGGACACTTGTCAAGTTCCTCCTCATGTTGCCCTCATGGTGTGCCTGAAACCTATTGGTTGGCCACCCAAGGGGTCCAATGATAATTTAGGATATTTAATTAATTGATTTTGCATTTATCAAGTCCTCTCTCTCAAAGGGGAAAGGGGGACACTTGTCCCAAGGCTACCCATGTTGCTTGTAATGGCTCCTGCTTGTGATTGGCTAGGCCTGGAGGGGTCCAATGAGCTTCAAGCATGAGCTACAAGGGGGGGTCGACCCAAGCAAGCTAGGGGGGTGCTTAGGGGGTATACTCACCCACACACACTCACAAACACTCTCATTGTGTACTATGAAAAGTGCAAGAGCTCCCTCTCTTTCTCCAAGCAAGTAGAGGTTGAGAGCCTACACCAACACTCTTGGCTATGGAGTGCAAATCCATCCAAGAGCCATGCTTCAATGCTTGATCTTGCCATCTATTTCTTCTTCATTACTATGCTATTATGTATGCTAGCACAAGAGTTATGATAAGTGAGGAACTAGCTCTTTCTTGTATGAAATGTTTCTTCTTCCTCTTCCCTACCCTCATTCCCTGCTAGCTCTCTCCACCTTCGAAGGTGTTTGAGGTCTTGGGACTGAGGCTTGGTATAGTTAAAGATTTCTTCAAGTTTAGGTTATGCTATGATGGTGATGCATGAAGCTTTCCATCTTCATTGCTTCACCTAGGTCACAAGGAACACAAAGAATGTATTGTAACAAGTCTCTCTTTATGGGAGAAATCATAATACAAATGCCTATTGGAGGGGGGACCGGCTCCACATAAATCCGGTCCTCAACTGTTGTCATGTTCTCTAAATTCTCTCTCTTGCAAATGTATTGTCCATTCCAAGTTAACTAATTGCTATAATTATGTTGCTATCTTCAATTATGTCTACCCGCTATGCTCACAAAATCATTTCTTGAAAGTACTCTCATTAAATTCCGCTACTCTCAAATTGAATAGGCAAATTCCATTACATTGGTATCAGAGCATTTGGTTTCTCTTTTCTTGCTTAAGAAGAGAGGTCCTTAAGTAGCCTATAAATGGTTGATGTTGTTAATTATAATAGAGTAAGTGGAACTGGGATCTAATATCGGTTTTGTTAAGCCCACTATGTGGGGGATGGTGCACACCTCGGGAGCTTTGGACTTAATAATGGAGTCATTTTAGACTTGCCTACAGCTTTACCATTATTGAGCCATAAGATGTCCGAAAGGAGTGCTATGTTAGACCTACTCCTCTACTCTCTATAATTAACCACTTTGAGCCGTGGGTGTAGATACTTAAGAGCCGATTTTCAAAGGCTAAGAGGAGTGGCAACTAAGGTTTTGAACTGCCAAAGCATACACTAAGTATAAACATAAATTTTGTTAACATGGCTAACAATAATCAAGAGAGTAGAATGAACATTGATAGCTTTGATTTTGCACATGAAGGTGCTAATGATGATGCTCCCATGTTTGTGAATTATCTCATCGCTAGGTTGCAACAAGCTATGGGCAACCCGGCTTTGCAAGCCGAAGTTACTCAACAACTTCATGCTTATGGAATTTCCCTTCCTCTCCCAGAGGAGAGAGAGCTTAGGAGGCCTCTTGAAGAGACCCCCAAAAGAAGACTCTCTCCCATTCGAGAGGAGGAATCCAAAGAGAAAGAAAGCAATGAAAGTCTAAGTTCTTCTGAAGAGGTGGCTCCACGAAGACGGCGGTCTAGACGATCGCCTACTCCTCCCAAGAGGAAAAGAGCAACCTATAGTCCTTCTCCTCATCACTCTGAAAGGCAAGAGAGGAAACAAATGAAGAAAAGGGCTAGGAAGAGGTCACCCTCTTCTCCTTCTTCTTCACCTTCCTCCTCTTCCGATGAAAGTTATGGCTATTCTCCTAGAGAATACAAGAGGGGAGGACATCAAAAATCATTTCCTGCATGGCGAAGGTCACAAAAGCTAAAGAAGTTCAAGGAGGGAGGAAAGAGTATCTCTTTTCTCACCTACGATGGCACCTTTGGTGATACCGACAAAGTGTTGGCCTTCATCCAACAATTTGATGCGGCCTTTGGGGACAAGGGCTTCACAGAGTCCTCCAAGGTACGCCATGTAGCTATGCACTTCCAAAAATCAGCTCGTCAATGGTGGGCTAGCCTTCGTGGCAATGGAGAAGCCCCAAATACATGGAAAACTCTACGAGTTTCCATCATGAAGCAATTTCTTCCAAGTGATACTAAAGATAAAGTTCTTACCGAATGGCATGGCTTGAAGCTTCTCTCTCATGAGTCTATCAACAAGTATGTAGACAAGTTTTGGGATTTACATCTCAAAGCTACTGTCTTTCAAAATATAGACTTTGCCGCGCAAAGACAACAATTCTGTGCGGGATTACCTGAAGAGATGGCCGAATACATCAACTCTCAACGGCCCGGTACTATTACCGAAGTAATCCACCACACCATGGTTGCTTCACGCATCAATTTCCATCAAGGGGCTAGACGTAATGTCAAGCCCATGGAAAACAAAGATAAAAATGATACAAAGGGGAAATCCAATGCTCAAAATAATTCCCAAGGCACTTCCAACAACAACAATAACAACAACAACAATCGGTCCAAGGAGAAGGGAGTTTACAAAGGTAAAAACAAACTCTCTCCTGAAGAGCTTGAAGCTTTTCGCAAGGACCATAAGTGTTTCAAGTGTGGGGAGCAAGGACATGGCTATCGTTCTTTCCCCAAGAAGAATACTCGCAATGAGACTCCTAGGGCTTCCACCATCAAAGCTCCAAAAGAGGATGCTCATTGCAAAGGATCATCACTTTCCTATGCGTGGGGAAAGGTAAGAGAGCATGATGCCTTCATCTTGTTTGACCGAGGCTCTAATCTCAACTTCATATCAATAGAGTTGGCCACCAAGTTGGGCATTCAAGCTTTTGAGATGGGAGATATAGTAACAGCTGATGCAGCTTTCAAGGGACAACAAGCCTCCGTTACTCCCTTGATTGGGAAGTTGAGGCTTCATGTCCAAAGCTATGTCGACAAAGAAGACTTCTTCATCTCTCCTCTCCAACATCAGGATGTTATCCTAGGGGCACCATGGTTTGATCGCATGGCTGCCAACATGAAGTTCCCTGAAAGGAGAATTTACTTCACCTACAGGGGAAAGAACATGTATATAGATGCTAGTGAGTGTGGTCGCACTATTCCACTTGTAAATCCTCTTTCTTTTGATAAATCAATGAAGAGCTCAGTTTCTACGTACATGATTTATGTCAAAGAGTCTCTAAAAGCTAATAATGTTTCATCAAATGAAAATGATAGGAATCAAGAAGAGTTAGACTTGTCTACTTTTCTAAAAGGATTCCAAGATGTGTTCATCGATGATATCCTTATGGACCTACCTCCAAAACGAGGGGATGATGACCATCGTATTGAGCTCCTTCCAGGAAGCTCACCGCCTAACAAACCTCCTTATCGAGTCTCACAAGCTCAACAAGAGGAGATTATGAGGCAAGTACAGGAATTGGTAGACAAAGGGATGGTGAGGCCTAGTTCCTCTTCCTTTTGTTCTCCAGTCCTTTTAGTGCAAAAGAAAGATGGTGCATACCGTATGTGTGTGGACTATCGAGCACTAAACCATATCACTATCAAAAACAGATTTCCCGTGCCTCGGATAGAAGATCTGTTTGATAATCTACAAGGCTCTACCTACTTCAGTAGGATTGACCTTAAGAGTGGTTATCATCAAATAAGGATAGTGGATGAAGATATCCTAAAGACCGCGTTTCGCACAACATTTGGTCTTTATGAATATCTCGTCATGCCTTTTGGCTTGACTAATGCACCAGCTACTTTCAATCATCTCATGGAGAAAATTTTTAGACCATATCGTAAATTCACTGGAGTGTTCTTTGATGATATCATCATCTACTCCAAATATTTGGAGGAACATAAGCAACATCTCCAAGTGATTTTTCAAGCCTTGAGGGAAAACAAACTTTTTCTCAACCAAAAGAAAAGTGAATTCTTCCTTCAAGAGATTCAATATTTAGGTCATATTATCTCTCACGATGGTATTCGTATGGATCCATCAAAGTTAGAGGTAATAAAATCATGGCCTAACCCAAGGAATCTATATGAGCTAAGAAGATTTATTGGTATGTGTGCATACTATAGACGCTTCATAGCAAAATTCTCTCAAGTAGCAGGACCACTACACGACTTAACAAAGAAGAACGTTAAGTTTGTATGGACTGCTAAGGAGCAAAATTCTTTTGAAAAACTCAAAGAGAAGCTTACTTCCCAACCAGTCCTCGTGCTTCCGGATCTCTCAAAGCCATTTGAGGTCCAATGTGATGCGTGTGGTGATTGCCTTGGAGCGGTTTTGCTTCAAGAAGGGCATGCCATAGCATATGAGAGCCGAAGGCTCAATAGTGATGAACGAGTCTTGGGCATTTATGAGAAAGAGCTTTTAGCTGTTCTACATGCCCTAGATACATGGAAGCACTACCTATTGGGGACTCCATTTATCCTACAAACCGACCACCAAAGTCTCAAGTATTTCATGACACAAACCAAACTTTCCGACAAACAAATGAGGTGGGCAAATTTTCTTTCGCAATTTAATTTCCATATTGCTCACATAGCTGGTAAGCACAATCAAGTTGCCGATGCACTTTCACAATGACCAAAAGTTAATGCGGTGTCTATAGCTACTCACAATGATCTATGCTCTATGATAGATGAGTATGCTACTGACCCTGAATTTAGAGACATAATGTCAGCCCTTGCTTTGGGGAAGAAAGAGGAACCATTCACCTTGCAGGATGGTTATCTTCTCCACGGCAATAGGCTATGTGTTACCCATTCCCTTCGTGAGAAGGTTATGTATGAATCCCATGCTCCTCCATATGCAGGGTATAGAGGTATTCAACCTACTCTCCGAGGAGTAGAGACATATTTCTATTGGCCTACCATGAAAGTGGACATACAAGAGTATGTTTCAAAATGTGCAGTATGCCAAAAGAGCAAGTATGATAGAGGGAAGCAACCTGGATTACTCCAGCCATTGCCTATTCCAAATTCTCCATGGGAGAGTATATCCATGGATTTCATCTTTGGATTACCCAAGTCTATCCATGGGAATACAGGAATATGGACAATAGTCGACAGGTTTAGCAAGCAAGCACATTTTATTCCTGTCAAAAAGACTATTAAGGCACATAAAATGTCAACTCTCTTCATATCTCAGATTTTCAAGCACCATGGATTACCCACATCCATCGTGTCAGATAGAGATCCTAGAATGACCAGTAATTTCTGGAAAGGTCTCTTTGAAAATCTAGGAACAAGATTGAATTTCTCTTCGGCCTATCACCCACAAACGGATGGCCAAAGTGAGATAGCCAATCTTACGATACTCGATCTACTCAAAACTTATGTTACCGAAGTAGATCAACGCTCACAATGGGAAAAGTATTTACCTCTAGTAGAGTATGCCTACAATAATACTGTCCATACTTCTACGGGGAAAGCACCTTTCGAGATCATAGAGGGAAGACCTAAAAGTCCCTTGCTACTCAAAGTACATGGGAAGATCTTCGCCGCCGATGAGTATAGCCATGACCTACAAGAATCTTTTCAAAAGATTAGGGAGTCTATAGCCATCTCTCAACAAAGGCAAAAAGCTGCTGCTGATAAGCATAGAAGAGCCTTAATGTTCAAAGAAAATGATTGGGTCTTACTCAAGTTTCCTAAGGCTCGATTAAGGCAAACGACGGGCAAAAATCCTACGGGCCATCAAAAGTATTATGCTAAACTAGCAAAAAGATACTATGGTCCTTTCCAAATCTTGAAGCCCATCAATGAGACTGCTTATCAACTCAAGTTGCCCAACCATTGGCTTATACACAATGCCTTTCATGTAAGCCTACTTAAGCCCTACAAAGGAGAGCCACCAACTGAACCAATTATTGAAGACCCTCCCAAAGTTGAAGACCAAGAAGAGGTGCTACAACCCGAAGCTGTCCTTCAGCATGAAGAAGACAAGGTACTACGACATGGTAAGATAATCCGATGGTATCTTATTAAGTTCAAAAATTATCCTTTTGAAGATGCTAAATGAATGCAAGGAGTACAACTTAAGGATAGTATGAACCTTGTCAATGCTTACAATGCTACTTTAGAGTAAGCAAATGTACAACTCTCTTTTAAATGACTCATGTTTTTGTCTTATAAGACTAATCCTCTTTTTAATTGTACACAAATTTAACTAGTATGCATGCTTAGAATCATGTTTGTGATGACGACGTCTCTCAAATACCAAGTAGAATTTGTCACTCTACTTTGGGAGAATGAAATGGACTAAAGAGAAGACATGCTTGCGGCAGCTATGTCTCCCAAGCACCAAATGGATTAGTCATCCATCTTGGAAAGATGTCGTAGGGTAAAAAAGGGATCCTCTACCCGCTAAGTACGATTGACTAATGACTAACGCTTTATCTCTTCTACGTCATAGTCGAGGACGACTATGATTTCAAGAGAGAGGTAATGTCATAAAATCTAATATCTAACCAACCCAAATTATTTTCTCATATTAAATTGATCATTTAATGTGGGAGAATAAATGGGAACAAGTGTTAAGATATAGATTATTGCTTATAGATCTATCTCAACACCGGGCCAATAGTAAAGGGGCCCAAATGGGAGATGGTCTATCAAGAGCAAGGCTAACCAATGGAGCATAAGACCTTAGGGTTAGCTTCATTGAAGACCTCCAATAATGTGTGTAAAAGTCCTTTGACCTTAGGTAAGCTAGGGCTGAGCTTGAGGTGGGAACCCGGCCCAAGCTCAAGGTGCTTGTCGTGCTTGAGGTGCTTGTCCTGCTTGAGGTGCTTGATTAAGATGCTTGAGGTGCTTGATTAAGATGCTTGAGGTGCTTGACTGGCTCCATGCTTGAGGCGATTGACTTGGTGCATGATTAAGGTGCTTGAAGTGCCTTGAGAAGCTTGCCTGAGATGCTTGTGGGAACACCCCCTACTTCAAGTGCTTAGTCATGCTTGATGACTAAGGGGCTTGCTCATCCAAAGTCAAAAAGATCCCTACAAGGAGGGGGGCGAGCCTACAAGGCGGGGGGGGGGATGAGAGAGAACACACACACACACACACACACACACACACACACACACAAGGGAAGCCCCAGCTTGAAGAGGCAACAAGGGGGGGGGATGAGAGAGAACACACACACACACACACACAAGGGAAGCCCCAGCTTGAAGAGGCAGCAAGGACACTTGTCAAGTTCCTCCTCATGTTGCCCTCATGGTGTGCCTGAAACCTATTGGTTGGCCACCCAAGGGGTCCAATGATAATTTAGGATATTTAATTAATTGATTTTGCATTTATCAAGTCCTCTCTCTCAAAGGGGAAAGGGGGACACTTGTCCCAAGCCTACCCATGTTTCTTGTAATGGCTCCTGCTTGTGATTGGCTAGGCCTGGAGGGGTCCAATTAACTTCAAGCATGAGCTACAAGGGGGGGTCGACCCAAGCAAGCTAGGGGGGTGCTTAGGGGGTATACTCACCCACACACACTCACAAACACTCTCATTGTGTACTATGCAAAGTGCAAGAGCTCCCTCTCTTTCTCCAAGCAAGTAGAGGTTGAGAGCCTACACCAACACTCTTGGCTATGGAGTGCAAATCCATCCAAGAGCCATGCTTCAATGCTTGATCTTGCCATCTATTTCTTCTTCATTACTGTGCTATTATGTATGCTAGCACAAGAGTTATGATAAGTGAGGAACTAGCTCTTTCTCGTATGAAATGTTTCTTCTTCCTCTTCCCTACCCTCATTCCCTGCTAGCTCTCTCCACCTTCGAAGGTGTTTGAGGTCTTGGGACTGAGGCTTGGTATAGTTAAAGCTTTCTTCAAGTTTAGGTTATGCTATGATGGTGATGCATGAAGCTTTCCATCTTCATTGCTTCACCTAGGTCACAAGGAACACAAAGAATGTATTGTAACAAGTCTCTCTTTATGGGAGAAATCATAATACAAATGCCTATTGGAGGGGGGACCGGCTCCACATAAATCCGGTCCTCAACTGTTGTCATGTTCTCTAAATTCTCTCTCTTGCAAAAGTATTGTCCATGCCAAGTTAACTAATTGCTATAATTATGTTGCTATCTTCAATTATGTCTACCCGCTATGCTCACAAAATCATTTCTTGAAAGTACCTTTATTAAATTCCGCTACTCTCAAATTGAATAGGAAAATTCCATTACATTACTTGCTAGACTTGGTCTTGTTGTCAAATTTGTGGATAATAGATGTATAGTTCATGATCTTACTTTTGGTGATGAAATTGTTCCATCTGGTATTTTGTGTCATGGGTTGTATAATCTCTGTAATGGAAATGGTCTATGAACATTGAGAATAGCGGATTTCAGAAAACTGTAGTGAACATTTTTATGAGACTACTTTGAGAAAACAGAGGATGAACTTGATTAGAGGTAGCAACATAACCATTATACTTAATTAACTTGGCATGAACAATACTTTGCAAGAGAGAGAGAATTAGAGAGCTTCACAACAATTGAGGACTGGATTTATGTGGAGCCGGTTCCCCCCCCCCCCCCCCCCCCCTCCAAAAGGCTTTTGTATTATAGTTTCTCATATAAAGAGAGACTTGGTACAATACAAGCTTTGTGTTCCTTGAAACCTTGATGGTGGAATGAAGATAGAGAGCTTCATGCACCACAATTATGCCCGTAACTTTTCTAAGTGAAAGATTTAACTTGTCCCCGGCCTTAGTCCGAAGACCTCAAACACCTTCGAAGGTGGAGAGAGCTAGCAGGGAATGAGGGTAGCGAAGAGGAAGAAGAAGCATTCTTACGAGAAAGAAATAGTTCCTCACTTATCATCACTCTTGTTTCTTAGCATAGCATAATAGCATAGTAATGATGATGAAGAAGATGAAAAGCTTAAGCATTGAAGCATGGATCTTGGTTGGATTTGCATTCCATAGCCAAGAGTGTTGGTGTAGGCTCTCAACTTCTCAACAAGCTTGGAGAAGGAGATAAAGTGCTTGCACTTAGCACTTCACACAATGAGAGTGTGTGTAAGTGTGTGGGAGAGAGTATAGCCCTCAAGCTAGCCCCCAAGTTGCTTGGGTCAAACCCCTCTTTTTGCCCTTGATTGAAGCTCACTGGCTCTCCCAAGCCTAGCCAATCACAAGCTTTGGTCACCACGAGAAATAGAGGTAGTCCTTGTACAAGTGTCCTCCTTTTCCTTTTGAGAGAAGGACTTGATAAATGCATAAATAATCAATTTAGTTAGCTAAAATATTATTGGAACCCTTTAGAGGCCAACCAATAGGCTTTAGGCACCTTATGAGTTCATGTGTCCTTGTTACCTCTTTCTTGGCTTGCATTGAGTGAGTGTGTGTGTGTTCTCTCTCATGCCTGTACTTGTGGGGCTCCCCCCCCCCCCCCCCCCTCTTCTGTAGGGATATGATTGACTTTTTGGAACACCTTAAGCCCCTCAAGCACCTTAGTTGTGAAGCACCTCAAGCACCTTAGTCATCAAGCACGACAAGCATCTCAAGCACCTTAGTCAGTAAGCATGACAAGCACCTTAGTGAGCAATCGTGACAACCACCTCAAGCTTGGGCCGGGTTCCTAACTCAAATACAACCCTAGCTTGCCTAAGGTCCTAGGTCTAAGGACTTTTAACACTAACCTTTGGAGGTATTTAATGAAGCTTACCCTAAGGTCTTTCAATATGCATTAGGTAACATTGCTCTTTGACAGCCCATCTCTCAGTTGGACCCATTGACTTTGATCCTATGTTGAGATAGATTTATAAGCACATGTCTATATTCTAGCTCTTGTTCATGTTTATTCTCCCACATTAAATCATCAGTTTAATATGAGAAAATCATTTGGGTTAGTTAGATATTAGATTTTAGGACATTACCTCTCTCTTGAAATCATAGTCATCCTCGATTATGAGGTAGAGGAGATAAAGCCTTAGTCATTAGTCTATATTTCTTAGCGCGTAGAGGATCCCTTTTTAACCTATGACATCATTCCAAGATGGATGACTAATCCATTTGGGGATTGGGAGACTTAGTTGCCACAAGCATGTCTGCTCTTTAGTCCATATCATAGTTCCAAAGGTGATCATCCTCGATTATGAGGTAGAGGAGATAAAGCCTTAGTCATTAGTCTATGTTTCTTAGCGCATAGAGGATCCATTTTTACCCTATGACATCATTCCAAGATGGATGACTAATCCATTTGGGGCTCGGGAGACTTAGTTGCCACAAGCATGTTTGCTCTTTAGTCCATATCATAGTTCCAAAGGTGACAATTTCTACTTGGTGTTTGAGAGATGTCGTCAACACAAACATGATTCTAAGCATGCATACTACTTAAATTTGTGCACAATAAAAAGAGAATTAGTCTTATAATAAAAAAAAACCATTTAAAAGAAATATTTACATTTGCTTACTCTAATGTAGCATTGTAAACATTGACAAGGTTCATACTATCCTTAAGATGTATTCCTTGCATCCATCTAGTATCTTCAAAAGGATAATTTTTGAACTTAATAAGATACCATCAGATAATCTTACCATGTCGTAGTACCTTGTCCTCATGTCAAAGGATAGCTTCGGGTTGTAGCACCTCTTCTTGATCTTCGATTTTTGGGGGTTCTTCAATCATTGGGTTTGTTGGTGGCTCTCCTTTGTAAGGCTTGAGTAGGCTCACATGAAAAGCATTGTGTATGAGCCAATGGTTGGGCAACTTGATTTGATAAGCCATGTCATTGATTGGCTTCAAGATTTGAAAGGACCATAGTATCTTTTTGCTCATTTAGCATAATACTTTTGATGGCCCGTAGGATTTTTGCTTGTCGTTTGCCTTAATTAAGCCTTGGGAAACTTGAGTAAGAACCAATAATTTTCTTTACATTAAGGACCTTCTGTGCTTATTAATAGCAACTTTTTGCCTTTGTTGAGAGATGGATATAGCTCCTTAACCTTTTGGAAAGATTCTTGTAGGTCACGGCTATAATCATCGGCAACAAAGATCTTCCCATGTACTTTAAGTAGAAAGGGACTTTTTGGTCTTCCCTCTATGATCTCAAAAGATGCCTTTCCCATAGTAGTATGGACATTATTATTGTATGCATACTCTACAAGGGGTAAGTACTTCTCCCATTGTGAGCGTTGATCTACTTTTGTAACATAAGTCTTTAGTAGATTGAGAATCGTAAGATTAGCTATCTCAGTTTAGCCATCCGTTTGTGGGTGAAAGGCCAAAGAGAAATTCAATCTTGTACCTAGATTTTCAAAGAGACCCTTCCAGACATTATTGGTCATTCTAGGATCTCTATCTGACAGGATGGATGTTGAAAATCTATGGTGTTTGAAAAATTGTGATATGAAGTGTTGGAATTAGGGTTGCAGAGAAATGCACACATCTTGGAGAAGACGAAGGAAGCTCAAGGCACACAATAGAGAGTTTGTTACTTAGTATGCAATGGAAAAGATAGATAGCCCTAGAGTGATGAGCGTATATACAATGCTCGGGGGAAAAAACCTCCTAAAGAGGGAAAAAATTCCCCGACGGTCCTAGTGTGTTCACACACATCACTACCACATGTATATGATAACAAATCCCCCCTAGAGTGATGCGGTGAACGAGAGGTGGCACATGAGTAAAGGGAGGTTCCGTGCCCTGAGGACATGATCAGTCCACAAAGGGGAGTAAGCCCAAAGCTTTGCGGAAAGCTTCAAGATTTTCACGATACAATGCCTTTGTGAAAAGATCTGGAAGGTTGTCCTGTGTTGGCACATAAGCCAAGCTGATCTCTCCTGCTGAGAGCCTCTCCTTGACATAGTGGTAATGCACCTCAATGTGATTTGTGTGAGCATGAAAAATTGGGTTTCTCGCAATTGCCAATGCGCTCTAACTGTCAGTGTAGATAGTGTTGGGAGTATCCTGTCCAACACCCAAATCAACCATAAGGCGTCTGAGCCATACACACTCAACCGTAGCTGTGAAGACTGCTCTGTACTGAGCCTCACAACTCGAAGTGGCCACAGTAGGTTGCTTCTTGCTCAACCATGATATACATGAATTGCCAAGCATGAAACAAAAACCACTTGTGGACACTCTCATGTCAAAACAACCAGCCCAATCTGAGTCCAAAAAAGCATGTAAGTCTGGCGGCAATGATCCCCCCTTGGGATAAAACAAGCCAAGATGTAAAGTGCCATTAAGGTAGTGGAAAATCCTCTTGACAGCCTGCCAATGCTTACTGAAAATCCGGCCTCGTGTTGCATACATAAATGAGGCAGCCAACAACAATTTGATAAAGAGTGACATTAGCAGGATCGCCAGCATCATGTAGACTCAACTTCAAACTTGTTTCCAAGGGAGTGGCAATAGGTTTGCAATCCTCAAGTCCAAACTTACATAGCAATATCTCTATGTAACTTTTCTGACACAATGCAATACCACCATCACACTTCTTAAAATGTATACCCAAGTAATGATGCAACAACCCCAAATCTTTCATCTTGAAAGTAGCATTCAAATCAGCCTTAAATTCAGCAATATGTCTCTCATTTGGTCCAGTGAGGACCAGCAAATCATCGACATAAAGAACCACAATGAGAACTACATCACCCTCACGCTTTAAATACATTGTGCTTTTTGTTGGACTATTACGAAAGCCTCATTTGACCAAATGAGTGTCAGCTTTCTCATACCAAGCACGAGGAGATTGCTTCAACCCATACAAATCCTTCTTACATCTACACACTTTTTCCTCGTCCTTTTATGACAAAACTGCGAGGCTGCGTTACATAAACTTCCTGAAATATGTCACCATCAAACATGCAATAACAATGTCTGATTGATGTACATCCCAACCAAAATGAGCCGCCAATGCACATAGAAAATACACAGTAGTCATACGACAAGTGGGAGCAAAAGTCTCTTCATAATCTATGCCTTTTTGATGTGCATAACCCTTTGCAACAAGTCGAGCCTTATGGCAATCGATCTCACCATCCGGCTTGCGTTTCAACTTGTAAACCCACTTCGTACCAATGGCCTTTTTGCTAGGAGGCAAATCACATAAAGTCCATTTTTCATTTTCTATAAGTGCATCATATTTTGATTGCATGGCAGTCATCCAATTTTTTGAATTCTGTGCTTCATCAAAAGACAGAGGCTCCTCAACATCATGTAAGCTAGACACAGCCAAAGCATAACAACCTGATGCATAGAATGTATGGAGAGAGCCTGAACGAGTATGACTAGACAAAGGTGCATCCAATTTACTGTCACGCAAAGTGTGCACCAACCATTTTGGCATACCTCTAGCCTGCTCATTTTCATCCCTTTCCTCATCAAGTACATCATGTACATCTGTATCAGTAATAGGCTGATCTGTAACATTTTCAGAAACCCCCATAGGTTGTACATTTGCCTCATTGGAACTTACATTTGTATTTCCACCATTGAAAAGAGGCAACAAAAAGTCATAAATGTCATGTGAGCTTACATTACTTTCTGTAGTACATGACAGCAAGGGCTGAACAGAATCTTCCACAAACACTACATCCTGTGAAACCAGAATACGCTTTGTTTGTGGATGATATAACATGTAACCTTTGCTTTCAACACTATAACCAACAAAAATACATTTGACAGCCTTATCATCCAATTTTGCGCTGTGTTTGTGGCACCAAAGCATATGCCAAACAGCCAAAAGCACGCATGTGCTCAATAGAAGGCTTTCTATCATGTCACGCTTCATATGGAGTAATAGACTGCAAAGCTTTCGTAGGACACCTGTTTAGTACATAAGTGGCACACATGATGGCCTCAGCCAAAAAGAATGCGGCAAAGCTTGACTTTTGACCATACATCGTACCATTTCCTTCAGTGACCTGTTTTTTCTCTCAGCAACACCATTTTGCTGAGGTGTATAAGGCACTGTACATTGGTGTTTTATCCCACGACGAGCTAGAAATGCATTAAATTCATGAGACATATACTCCCCCCCTCGATCGGAATGGAGGGTGCCCATAGTACATTTCGAGACATTTTCAACCATAGCCAGAAATTGTTTGAAGCACATAAAAACTTCGGACTTCTCTTTAAGCGGAAATACCCATGCATGCCTGGAGTAATCATCAATGAAAGTCACGAAGTAAAGGTAATTGCCCAAGGATGGAGTTTGCATGGGTCCAAAAACATCACTATGCGCAAGCTGCAACCTGCATGTGGCTCGAACTGAACCATCCTTTGGAAACTTAGAACACTGCATCTTACCCAAAATACAGCCTTCGCAAACATGTTTGACAGGTGCTTGAAGAGGCGGCAAAGAAGCAACCATATAAGATTTCTGCAAACGTAGAAAACTGGCAAAATTCAGATGACCAAAACGTGTATGCCAAAGTTTTGCATCTGAAATAGCCCTTAAATCTGCAACAACATTTGCAAAATTTTGTCCACACTTGTCATACAAAGTGAGCTTATACATCCCATGGCACAAAGGGCCAGATGCAACAATTTCATCACCAAAACTGAGTCATGAACTGTATATGTGTCATCCACAAATTTGACTACAAGTCCAAGTCTAGCAAGTGCGGATACAGACAAGAGATTCTTCTTGATCCCAGGTACATAAAGTGCATCAACAAGTGTGAAGGAACTACCATTTGCAGAAGTAAGCACAATCTTTCCAACTCCCTGAACCGGATAAGAGGCATTGTTGGCACAAGTGAATGCAATCCCATGAGGGACAGACTCGAGAGAGGTGAACAATTCACGATGTGATGTAATGTGCTTTGTAGCACCACTGTCGAAATACCACACATGTGAATCTGCAGCAATTGACAAGAGTGCATCATGGACAACAGGATTGTAAGTGCACTTTGCACTAAAATCCCATTCTGCATCAATATCAGCATTACAGTGTCCTTTTACAGAAGACTCAACAATGGCTGCATTTGTAGTGGAGCCAGCATTTGTAGTGGAACCAGCATTTGCAGTGGAACCACCCTCTTTCTTCTTAGCCTCTTTGGCCTTCAACTTAGGACACGACTTGATCAAGTGATCATTAGCTTTACAATAATGTCAACGCATCTTCTTTTTGCCCTTATCACCAGAATTTCCAGACGAATTGCTGCCAGCAGTAGAAGCATTAGGAACAGAAGGTTTGCCACTCGCAGCAAAACCATAAGAAGTGGCCGCATTGCTGTTACCACCCTTTCTTTGAGGAGCAATAAAATCCTGTTCAACTGCATGCTGCCTAGTTCTTTTTTTTTTGGAAAGTGACTCTTGCAATAGCAATCTGCATAATGCATCAAACTTGACAGCTTCAGGATTTCCTTGGGTCATCAGTCTCCAAGTACTAGCAAAAGTCTGTTAGGAATTTGGCAACACATCAAGAACAATCTTCACAAGGGAACTGTTTGAAATGACTTCACCTGCAGAAATAAGTTGCTCATTGATATCCTTGACACCAGCAAGCAAAGTGTCCATATCATCTTCCTCATGCATAATCTTCGACTCCATCTCTTTACGCAGCAATGCAATTTTAGCCTCATTGTGACTTGCATAAAGACCAGCAAATATATCCCAAGCCTGTTTTGCAGATTTTGTTGAACGAATGTGGGGAACAATGGTGCGCTTCATAGACAACACAATCAATGCATGAGCCTGCACATCCTTTACATCCCAACGAGATTGTTCTTTCATAGGCAAAACAACTCTAATAGCAGCAATCCTTGCAGCAAGACCTGCAACATCCTCAACATCGCCTACATCCTCAGAACCAGGACGTACATCAATGCCCTGCACAATATTCCAGACGCCCTTTGACACAAGAACGTGTTGCATCATATAAGCCCACATAGGGTAATTGCCCCCATCCAACCTGTCCTCAGCAGTAAACATCTTGAAGACATATGTGTTGTTGTCAGCCATGGTAAATGTTGCACCTGATGTGAAAACCCGAAAATAGGAGCAATGGAGCGGGAACAATAAGTGCTATATAGCACAAACCGTAGAATACTAAAAGGCACCTGTTATGCCTTCCCCAAATTTTTGTCGACTTTCGAACGCTTGCCAAAGCTCACTGAAATCGGAGAAAGTGCATGTGCTGGAGCAGCTGGCAACTAAGCCCGAAAGGACGCAACCTGCTTTGATACCAATTGTTGGAATTAGGGTTGGAGAGAAACACACACAACTTGGAGAAGATGAAGGAATTTCAAGGCACACAATAGAGAGTGTGTTACTTAGTATTCAATGGAAAAGATAGATAGCCCTAGAGTGATGGGCGTATATACAATGCTCAGGGGAAAAAATCTCCTAAAGAGGGAAAAAATGCCCCGGCCGTCCTAGTGTGTTCACACACATCACTACCACATGTATATGGTAACACGAAGAAGGTTGCCATTTGGTGTGTCTTAATAGTGTTTTTGATAGGAATAAAGTGTAATTGCTTGATAAACCTTTTGACTATTGTCCATATTCCCGTATTCCCATGGATACACTTGGGGATTAAATCCATGGATATACTTTTCCATGGCGAATTAGGGATGGGCAATGGTTGGAGTAATCCATGTTGCTTCCCTCATACTTGGTCTTTTGGCATACCATACATTTTGAAACATACTCTTGTATGTCCACTTTCATGGTAGGCCAATAGAAGTACGTTTCTACTCCTCGAAGAGTAGGTTGAATCCCTCGATGCCCTGCATAGGAAGGAGCATGGGATTCATACAATAGTTTCTCATGAAAGGAGTGAGTAATACATAGCCTATTCCCATGGAAAAAATAACCATCTTGCAAGGTGAATGGTTCCTCTTTGTTCCCTAAGGCAAGGGATGACGTTATGTCTTTAAAATCAGGGTCAGTAGCGTACTTATCTATCATGGAAGATAGATCATTGTGAGTTCTTATAGACACCATATTTACCCTTGGTCATCATGATAGTGCATCGGCCACTTGATTATGCTTACCCCAGCAATGTGAGAAATATGAAAATTAAATTGCAAAAGAAAATTTACCCACCTCATTTGTTTGTCGGAGAGCTTGGTTTGCGTTGTCAGGATTTTTTTGGAGTAAGAGATTGTACATATGTACATATACATGCATGGTGCGTCAAATAAAGAATTGCCCATTTTTCAGAGCCAAGTGGTTATGTGAGGCCCACATGTGTACAGGTAGGACAGGGTGTACATAGTGCATCCATTTTCACTATTACCAGTACCACTGTGTTTTTTCTATAATAAAGAGGATTTGTTAGCGTGTAAAACTTCTCGAGGAAGATATCCACGGGCCGAAGACATGAGGTAAGCAGGTACGTCAGATGGCATCTAGTGCCGTCAGGAGGCCGAACGGGGTCAATATTTGCACGTGGATGAATACGGACACAACGTGGGTGTTTTCTTGTGAGAGTTATGCAAAAAGGTCATCATTAGGAGCACTTTTTGGGGCCACTTCACGTGGTTGCGAGACGCATTATTGAAAAGAAATGAGTGCCAGGTGTGCGGATGATGCAAAAAGGTGACAACTATGCACCGCGAGGTCAGCTTTTGGCCTCTTCGAGGTCCGTTTGAGGTCATCTAAAAGGCCAAGGGTGCCCAACTAATAAAGCTAAGTGTGGTAACTGAAAAAACTGAGAGAAAACTAGAAAAAACATGGAAAAGAGAGGAGGAACAGCCGCAGGTGTATTTTTGGGGTTTTTTGGAGCCTGTTTTGGCCGTAAACTACTCATCCGCGGTCGGATTTGAGCACTTTGACATTGTAAACTGGGTTTTTGGGCCGTTCTGGACGCGATGGCGCTGTCCATTTTGCCAAATTCCTCACTGTTTTTCTGCTGTTTTGGCTGTGTAAGTTTCTCCTATGAGCGAAGCTTCTGCTCCAATTTGTGATTGTATCTGGCAAGTTTTACCTATAGTGTGTGAGCTATTTTCCCCATTGGTGTTGGCCCAAGCTTCATTGTATCTAAACATCAGCTCCTCTTTTGAACTGAGTTTTTTGGGTGTGTGTGTGTGTTTGTGTCTCTGTGTGGAGTGAGCAAGTGGATAGTCTCTCTCCTCTCACTCCATCGGTGTGTTCCCTGTCTCGGCCAGGTGTGTTGTGTAAGCCGAGTGGTGCCCCATAGTGTGTGTGTGTGTGTGTATCTTCCCAATAGTGTGTGTCGGGTTGTTATAGAGGCACTGTGTGTGTTTTCATCCCGCTCACATTCTTTTGGTGCCCTCACTGAGGATCTTCTTCGAGTACCTTCTGCTTTGAGCTTCAAGCTTCGAGATTCGGGATTACAGGTTGCAGGTTGCAGATTATAGGTTACAGGTTACAGGTTACAGGGACAGGTACAGGTACAGGTGATTCACACAGGTACATATATCTGGAGTAGAGTGATATACTAGCAGTGATGTCACTTGCAGTTGTTGTGGGTATGCATCACTTGGCGCCTGTTTGAGCGCATTGTCTGCTGGATTGTACGTTATTTGTGGAAACTGCCATTGTATGCCTTTGTGGATCCATATTTGGTTTTATTTGGTAGTCCCAACCATTTTTGAGACTTGGTCTGGAAGATAGTCATTTCTGAGACTTGACTATACACGATTTGCATTAGCCTTCGTGTGAGGGTCGATAGCGTGAGGTTTTATTGAGCTGGGGGATTCTCAAATGTGGAGATCCTTTTGGTGATACAGGTAGCTGGAGCACCCTTTTCGTGACCTCGCCATAGGCTTTGTATTAGTGATTCCTATTTGATGCTCGGGTTCTATTGTTGGCAGTTTATGCATACATATACAGTCTATATTTTGGGTTCACACTGCTCTACTTCTGGGGAAACTCTGTCAGAGGATAAGACAGGTGTGCTTTTCTGGGAGCTTCATGGTTGGCTTTAATGGATGGTCAAAATGGACCTCAGTTCACTCCTTTTCATTTAACACAGAGAATCTAGATAAATGTTCATGTGTCCAGGAAGGATTTTTTCCAGTAGCGCATAGTCTTTATGTTCGGGCCAAGAAGATTACGAGAGATCTTGGAATGTCCTTTGCCTGTTGTAATTCCGATGATCAACTATGAAAACTCATTTGATGTGCATGTGTTTGTCCTTATCTAAAGTTGAGCTCCATTGAAGTTTCCGAGAATTGAGTCAGTAAAAGTTTTGGGTTCTTGCACGTGTGTTCAAAGGGGTTCTCAAAGCATTGTAACTTGGGTAGCCATGGATTTCTCTTATCCGTAGTTTCATGGAAGAAGTGATGAAGATGTGGAAGTTTTTTGGAAAAGATGGAGGTTGCCTGCATTAGCATGACCCTGCGCAGATGTTACGTCTTCTCCAAATTTGTTTGAAGAGTGATGCACGAGTCTGGTCCAAAAAGTTTGAAGAGGAGTTGCGTGCAGCGGATCCACCTATAAGATTGAGTTGGGACAATCTAAGGCATGGGTTGCAAGTGGAGTTTGTGAAGATAGAAGATCCTGAAAAAGTGCGGCAAGAAGTACAAGGTTTGGTGCAAAAGGAAGGTGAGCCAGTAGATGCGTACATACGTAAGTTCTCATTGGCATGGGAGCGGATGTGCAAGGCCTTAGCACCACAGGTACCCCCGCCTGACATGATGAAGAAGGACAGGTTCTTGGCTGGTCTTTGGGAGAATATACGTTGGAGAGTGGAGCTAAAGAAGCCTAGGACATATGAAGATGCATTGGAGGTAGCAAGGAACAAAGAGTTGAAGTTGAGGAAAATGAGCCAGTTAGGGATCGAGTCTTTGCCCATGAGGTCTGAATTTCAGCCTATGGACTCTTTACAAGGTCGCATGCTAGGGGTTCCTGAACCAGTGGTTTCTGTTACTCCTCAGGTTATGCTAGCAGTGGTCACTGCAGCAGTGCAAGATGATGGGCTAAGGCAAGACATGAGGCAAGTGGTAGATTTAATGAAGAATCTCAGCCTAAACATGCTAGGTCAAGTGGGAAATAATCGAGGTCGAGGAAGGTTTGCGAATCAGCTAGGAGGTGAAGAAAGGCCTAGGAATGGTGTTGGACAAAGCAATGGTAGGTTTTGGAGGCAGACGTCCACATGTTATAATTGTGGAGATTTGGGTCACATCAGCCCGCAATGTGATAAGCCACCAAGGATGGGGGGAGACATGTATCCATTGCCAAGACAGGTGTTAACTAGGTCAAAT
The DNA here is from genome assembly GCF_014529385.1 of Adiantum capillus-veneris. Taxonomy (NCBI): domain Eukaryota; kingdom Viridiplantae; phylum Streptophyta; class Polypodiopsida; order Polypodiales; family Pteridaceae; genus Adiantum; species Adiantum capillus-veneris. The sequence continues at coordinate 134,295,360 of NC_140935.1, read as the reverse complement.
GATTATGGCATCGAAATTAAGGGAGATGAAGGAACTAGTGGATTAACCCAAGAGGAAAAGGGAAAGACAAAAGTGCTAAGTGTAGTCACCTTGGAGAATGCATCAAAGCTAGAGAATACACTAGTGATGCCTATTGGGAAGAGGACCACAAAGGATAAGGAAGGAAGAAGTGCCCCAGGTCCTAGTAAGAAGAAAGGAAAGAGCCATGACGGCGAGGATGTCAAGGCCAAGAGGAAAAGGAGATCTCGTCGAAAGTTTCATGTTTCAGATTTTCCATTAGGGGATGGGCAATTAAGCTATGACTTGAAGGAGGATCTGACGAGCAGGAAGGAAGATGTTACTTTTGGGCAGCTTATAGAGATGGTGCCTAAGCTAAAGCGACAGTGGAAGAGGATGGTTAACCCAATGGAGAAAGAGCCAGAGAGAGGTTCAATGAAGGTGTTGGCAATGGATGAGCTACCAGAAATTTGCCCAATAGTATGTGTGGCATAAAAGGAAAAATTTAGGACAAGGCTATGTTGATGGCGGGGCCCAAATATGTGTGATAACAAACTCATGCGTTGAGAAGATGGGTCTTACAGTGACTGGGGTGTTAGGGTTTCGGATCAGATTGGCAAACCATCAAAAAGTAAAATTCTTGGGTGTTGTAAAGAGCTTATAAGTGGAGGCATATGATGCAAAGGCAGTGGTTGATTTTCATGTGATGCCAGCAGGGTTGGGAGCATATCCTATTATACTGGGCAAACCATGGTTACGTGCAGTGGGAGCTGTTCAAGATTGGCGACATGGTACGATTAGCCTCTATGGAAAGACAGGTGCCAAGAAGCTATACAATATGGACACAAGGAAACGATTAGAGGAGCTTTATGAAGATCAGGATGGGTCTAGTGATGAAGACTCTTCCACGGTGACAGATGAGGACAGTGATAGCACTACCAGCAGTGACGAGGATGCTGATGTTGCATTTCTTTTGATGGATAAAGAAATCCAGGAGTCTGGTTTAATCGCATTTGCAAATGAAGTTGAGGATGAAAGTGAAGGTCCTTATGAAGTGATTGAAGGGCTGATGCAAACAAAGGTTAAATTGTCAAAGAAGCAGGAATTGATGACACAAATGATCAGTGGAGACCTCTCAGCTATGGAGAAGGAGATATATTTGCACATGCTCGCTAGTTTTCCTGATTTGTTCATTACTTCATATGAAGAGATCAGAGGGTTCAAGGGTGAAGAGATGCATATAGAGCTGAAAGAAGGTGCTAAGCCAGTGCGGCAAAGGCTAAGAAGGATGGGTCAAGAGGAAATGGAAGCCTTGTGAGAAGAGGTGGACAAGTTATTGAAGGCAGGGTTTATAGTTCCAGTGGAGACCACAGAATGGGTGAGTCCAGTAGTGGTCAGTCCAAAGAAGGATGGAAAGTGGAGGATTTGTGTAGATTTTAAACCCTTAAATGCAGCCACTAAGAAGAACCCATATCCTCTTCCATTCATTGATCAGATCTTGGATTCAGGGGCAGGTTATGAGAGGTACAGTGTGTGTGATGGTTTTTCAGGCTATTTTCAATTGAAGATTGCTCTTAAAGACCGCACAAAGACAACTTTTATTACGCCATGGGGCTGCTATTGCTATACAGTATTGCAATTTGGGTTGTCAAATGGACCTTCCTTCTATCAAGAGAGAGCAAATTGGGTGTTGGAACCATTCATTAGTAGTTGTGTTAAAGCTTTTATGGATGACTTCTATGTCTATAGCAGTAGGGCTGAACACCATGAGAAGTTGAAGATGGTATTGGCTCGATATGATGAATGTGGAGGACAACTAAATCCAAAGAAATGTCATCTAGCACAACCAAGGGTGAAGTTATTGGGCCATATGGTGTCAGAAAATGGCATTGAGGCTGATCCAGACAAGGTTAAGTCTATTATTCTTCTTCCATCACCTACGAGTACAAAGCAATTGGCAGCCTTTATACACAAAGTGAAGTACATGGCATGGTTTATTCCATTGTCTTCGCAACTCCTTTATCCATTACAACAAGTGGCAAAGAATGATCCATTGCAATGGGATGACAAGTGTGAAGAAGTGTTTCAAGAGGTGAAAGAGGTGTTAGGGGGGTTGTCAACCATGCAGGCTCCTGATTGGGAGCAAGTGTTTTATGTAAATCCATCAGTAGGGGAGGATGCCATTGGAGCCATGCTATTGCAAAAGGGGAAGGACATCCATTATATGAGGCCAATGTATTGTGCAAGCCGTGTGAAGCTGGTAGCAGAGAGAAAATTCTCAGAAGTAGAGCTAGTGATGGCCAGTGTAATATTTGCTAATTGTCGACGATTTCGTCATTACTTGCTACCACAACCTTTTGTCTTCTTGACGAGTTATGCCTTTTTGCCACAGTTAATTAATGGCACTAACATGTCAAATGTGGTCAAGAAATGGGTAATTGAGCTGCAAGAATTTGAGTTCTCTTTTCTAGTGGAAGATAGTACAAGGGCTACCCTAGCTGATCTGTTGACCTACAAGGAGAATCACCTTATTGTTAAGGAAGAGGTGCTGAGAAAGGTAGTTGAAGAAGTGCCACAGATCAGCAGTGCACATGTGTTGTTCTTTGATGGTTCATACAGAAAGATCCATGATGCGGATTCAGGGGGTATAGCACTTTATGATCCAGAGGGGAAGCTAGTATGCAAGAGAGGTTTCAAATTGGATGCTCATAGTAACAATGAGGCTGAATATGCTACTTTGGAAGCCGTATTACACATTTGTTTGAAGCATGGGGTTCGAAGGTTGAGCATAAAAGGTGATGCCTTGTTAGTGGTGAAGCAAGTGTTGGGTGTGTGGAAGAGCAAGAACACCTCATTGAAGGAAATGTGCTTTAGAATTAAAGGCCTGTTAAAAAAGTTCGAAGCATGGAGCATCAGACACATTGAACGTGCTCTAAATGGGGAGGCACATGAAGCGGCTCAAGGCATGATTGGGGAGCTATTTGTGTTGAGGACCAACTTACCTCTTTACCATGGTCGGGAAAGTTTGGCTCAAGAAGAGGAGTTTTTGCTAACAGGAATCATTCCAAAGGAGATTCAAAAGTCTAAGAAGTATGGTTTTGTGCGTAGAGCATACAGGTACAAATTGATTGGTGATGTCTTATACATGAAAGGGGCTGATCTCGTGTTGAGACGTATACCTTGGCGGGAGGAGCTTTACAGAGTGTTGGAAGAGAATCATGAAGGTGCATGTGGTGGCCATTTTTCTCTAAAGATCACCTTGCATAAGATTTTGCAAGAGGGGTATGTATGGCCTAGTTTGCACAAGGATGTTCACCATTGGTGTAGGTCTTGCAACAGGTGTCAAGCATTTGGGAAGAGAGTGTTGAAGCCAGATCTATGAAAAACCATTATGGCGTTTGATGTGTTTGAAAAGTGGGGGATTGATGCAATAGGCCCGTTACCTATCACAAGCAGGGGCAAAAGCTGTATCTTGACGGCAGTGGACTATCTCTCTAGATGGGCAGAGGCTATAGCAGTAAAACAGATCACTGCAAAGGATGTGAAAAAATTTGTGTATGATGAAATATGTTGCAAGTTTGGGGTACCATTAGAGCTACTTTCAGATAAGGGGCCAGGATTTAGAGCTAAACTGCTAGACTTCTTATGCGCAAAGATGAAGATTAGGCACCAGCATCCCACTCCTTATTACCCGCAGTGTAATGGCTTAAATGAAAGATTCAATGGTGAGTTGGTACAAATTCTTTGTAAAGTGACAGAGCACCAAGGAAAGAATTGGGATTTGGAATTGCCTAGTGCATTATGGGCTTACTGTACTTCAGTGAAGACAGGTACAGGGTTTACTCCATTTCATTTGGTGTATGGAAAGGAAGCACTATTGCCTGTGGAGGTAGAGTTGCCTGCGGTCAAGATGTTAGAGAAGTTGCCGCCTAGTGATGCATTCAAAGAGAGGCTCTTGCAGTTACAAGAGGTTCAATTGGATAGGATGAGCGCATTGGAGCATTATGGGCAGATGCAGGATAAGGATTTGGCAAAGATAAATGAAAAGGTCAAAAGTAAGGGTATCAAGAAGCATGACTTGGTTTTGCGCTACAACAGTAAGCTGGACAACACCTTCCAAAAGAAGTTTCAAATTAAGTGGGAAGGCCCTTTCAAGGTAGTGGAGTGTTTCTCGAATGGTACATATCAATTGGCTAACCTGGATGGGGTTCTACATAAGGCAAGGGTAAATGGATTGCGTCTTAAATTGTATCATGCTAGATTGATGATGGTGGAGCAGGATGAGTTGTCTGTGGAGCAAGTGATGTCTATGAGGGATGAGGAGACTTGTGATGAGGCGAGCCTCATATCTCTTTTTGCTGCTGCTGATCATGAATGATCTAGCAGGCTAGGGGATAGGCAAATTATGTCAGGAGTTTTTTAGAGTAAGAGATTTTTCATATGTACATATCCATGCATGGTGCATCAAATAAAGAATTGCCCATTTTTCAGAGCCGGGTGGTTACGTGGGGCCCGCATGTGTACAGGTAGGACAGGGTGTACATAGTGCATCGATTTTCACTATTACCAGTACCACTGTGTTTTTTCTATAATAAACAGGAGTTGTTAGCGCATAAAACTTCTCGAGGAAGCTATCCACGGGCCGACCACATGAGGTAAGCAGGTGCTTCAGATGGCATCTAGTGGCATCAGGAGGCCGAACGGGGTCAATATTTGCACGTGGATGAATACGGACACAACGTGGGTGTTTTCTTGTGAGAATTATGCAGAAAGGTCATCATTAGGACCACTTTTTGGGGCCACTTCACGTGGTTTCCAAACGCATTATTGAAAAGAAATGAGTGCCAGGTGTGCGGATGATGCAAAAAGGTGACAACTATGCACTGCGAGGTTAGTTTTTGGCCTGTTCGGGGTCCGTTTGAGGTCATCTAAAAGGCCAAGGGTGCCTAACTAATAAAGCTAAGTGTGGGAACTGAAAAAATTGGGAGAAGACCAGAAAAATCGTGGAGAAGAGAGGAGGAACAGCCGCAGGTGTGTTTTTGGGGTTTTTGGAGCCTGTTTTGGCCGTAAACTACTCATCCGAGGTCGGATTTGAGCACTTTGACATTGTAGACTGGGTTTTTGGGCCGTTCCGGATGCGATGGTGCTGTCCATTTTTCCAAATTCCTCACTGTTTTTCTGCTGTTTCGGCTTTGTAAGTTTCTCCTATGAGCGAAGCTTCTGCTCCAATTTGTGATTGTATCTGGCAAGTTTTACCTATAGTGTCTGAGCTATTTGCCCCATTGGTGTTGGCCCAAGCTCTATTGTATCTAAACATCAGAAATTCTCCTCTTTTGAGCTGAGTTTTTTGGGTGTGTGTGTGTGTGTGTGTTTGTGTGTGGAGTGGGCAAGTGGATAGTCTCTCTCCCCTCACTCCATCGGTGTGTTTCGTGTCTCGGCCAGGTGTGTTGTGTAAGCCGAGTGGTGCCTCATAGTGTCTGTGTGTATCTTCCCAAGAGTGTGTGTCGGGTCGTTATAGAGGCGCTGTGTGTGTTTTCATCCCGCTCACAGCGTCATGAAGTACTTGAGACTTTGGTGGTCCGCTCGCAAAATAAATGGAGTCCCCAATAGATAGTGCTTCCATGTGTCTAGGGCATGTAGAACAACTAAAAGCTCTTTTTCATATATGCCCAAGACCCGTTCATCGTTATTGAGCCTTTGGCTCTCATATGTTATGGCATGCCCTTCTTGAAGCAAAACTGTGGCATTCACCACAAGCATCACGTTGGACCTCAAATGGCTTTGAAAGATCCAAAAGCATAAGCATTGGTTGGGAGGTAAGCTTCTCTTTGAGCTTGTCAAATCATTTTTCTCTTTAACAGTCCATGAGTACTTAACGTTCTTCTTCGTTAAGTCATTTAATGGTCCTACTATATGAGAGAGTTTTTCTATGAAGCATCTATAGTATGCACACATACCAATAAAAACTTTGTATCTCATGTAGATTCCTTGGATTAAGCCATGCTTTTAGTACCTCCAGCTTTGATGGATCCATAGGGATACCATCTTGAGAGATAATATGACCTAAGTATTGAATCTCTTGAAGGAAAAATTCACTCTTCTTTTGATTGATAAAAATCTTGTTCTCCCTCAAAAAGCCTGAAAAATTACCTGGAGATGTTGTTTGTGCTCCTCCAAGGACTTGGAGTAGACGATCATATCATCAAAGCAATAAACGTACAGTGGGGTCTAAAACTTTTCTCCATCAAACGACTGAACGTGGCTGGAGCATTTGTCAAACCAAAAGAAAAAATTCACTCTTCTTTTGATTGATAAAAAGCTTGTTCTCCCTCAAAGCTTGAAAAATTACCTGGAGATGATGTTTGTGCTCCTCCAAGGACTTGGAGTAGATGATGATATCATCAAAGCAGTAAACTTATGGTGGGGTCTAAAAATTTTCTCCATTAAACGATTGAACGTGGCTGGAGCATTTTTCAAACCAAAAGGCATGACAAGATATTCATAAAGACCAAACGTTGTACTGAACGCGGTCTTTACGATATCTTCATTCACTATCCTTATTTGACGATAGCCACTTTTAAAGTCAATCCTATTGAATTAGCTCAAACCTTGTAGCTTATCAAATAGACCTTCTACCTGTGGTACAAGAAATGTGTTTTTGATAGTGATACGATTTAGTGCTCGATAGTCCACACACATGCGGTATGTACCATCTTTCTTTTACACTAAGAGGATTGGAGAACAAAAGGGAGAGGATATAGGCCTCACCATCCTCTTGTCTACCAGCTCATGTACTTGCCTCATAATCTCCTCTTGAGAAACTCTATAAGGAGGTCATTAAGCGGTGAGCTTCCGGGTAGAAGCTCTATCATATGGTCATCATCCCCTCATTTTGGAGGTAACTCCATAGTGATGTCATCGATAAATAGATCTAGAAATCTGTTTAGAAAATTAAACAATTCTGATTCTTCTTGACTCCTACCACAATGTTTTGTTAAAACATTAGCATCATTTAAAACTCTTTGGAAAAAAATCATGTACGAGGAAACTGATCTTTTCATTGACTTATCAAAAGTAGGTGAATTTACATGTGGTATAGTACGACTGGACTCATTAGCATCTATATACATGATCTTTTCCTTGTAGGTGAAGTAGATTCTCCTTTCAAGGAACTTCATGTTGGTAGCCATGCGGTTGAACTATGGTGCCCCTAGGATAACATCCTCATGTTGGAGAGGAGAGTCTTCTTTGTCGACGTAGCTTTGGACATGAAGCCTTAACTTCCCAATCAAGGGATTAACAGAGGCTTGATGTCCCTTGAAAGCCCCATCAACAGCTACAATATCTCCCATCTCGAAAGCTTGAATGCTCAGCCTAGTGGCCAAATCCATTGATATGAAGTTGTGAGTAGAGCTAGGGTCAAAAAAGATGAAAGCATCATTTTTCCTCACCTTTTCCCAAGCATAGGATGTAACAGACTTGGACACTCCAAGTCAAGAATCAATCGCGACAGCACCAAATAACCACTTCAAAACAATTCACAGATCACAATAGATTTGCACTGGCTCGGCGGAGTTCCGTGCCTAGAGATATTGGCCCCAAAGACTGGCGCCCCTTTCGATATTTCTTTATTTATTAAAATCAATGTCAAAGTACAAACAGCGGTTAGGGTTTCACTCTCAAACTCTGTGTCCAGATGCTCTGAGAAGTGATAAATGTTACAAGGGATGCCCAAAAGCTTGAAAGCAAAAGCAGATTCTCTCTCTCTCAATGAGAGTAAAAATAAAGCAATTCAACTCTCTCTCTCTCTCTCTCATCCAATTCTTTTCGTAGCCATAAGCCAAAATTTGCGTTGCTCAAAAATAATTTATACAAAAAAAAACCACCTCCGTGATTTTTGGAAATTAGGGTTTTTGGCAAAAATTAGGGTTTTTGTTGTCGGTACCCGCGTCATCACTTTGTGACATACCCCCCTCTTGAAAGCATTGACTACGATTACTCCTGCAAAACTGACAAAAGCCATAAACCGTCTTAGCAGACACTGACTGTTAGTACCTATGTACTAGGAACACACATCTAGCACATGTACCAAATCGACAGTCACATCACACGACATCACAGGACATCACTAGAAATCACAGGAGATCACATGACATTCAACATTCATTGAATCTTAGACCATGATTTATTGGCAATGTAGCTAGCAATCACATCTAGATCCAGTCGGGACCTCATCGATGCCCAATTGACTAACCCCTATTTCAACCATGTCTATTCGAGATCAATTAGACCAAAATGTTGCAGTCATTTCGTCCATCAGTTCATGCACTTACAAACAAGTCAAGAACAAATCAGTTTCATATTTCGAAATTCCATTTCATAAAGTCATCCAGCAGAATACTGTCAGCTCTCAGTATCCCTGAAGCTCAAAGAGACATCAGTGACTTTAGTATCAAAATCAAGGCATCTTTTGAAAAAGGAGTGGAGTAACTTCCCTCTTGTGCATCCCACTGCACCAGATCTCCGGCCAAGCTGAATTCTGGGTTCCATTTGGAGTAGACTATGCTAAACCAAAAGCTTCGAGGTAAAGTTTCACAATCTGAGGAGTATCTGCTAGGTTCTCCTCCTCCATCCACTTCGCATCCAATGGAGGATAGTTCTTGAACTTAAATAAGAACCGCCATCGGACTTTACCTTTATTCTTTGTGTCCTTATGTGCCAAAATCTGTTCAGGAACAAGAATCTCCTCGGTTTCTTCCACTTCGGGTTGCTCATCAGGCTCCCCATCATCAAGCACATCACCCTTAAAAGGTTTCAAGAGATTCACATGGAATGCATTGTGAATCCTCCAAGTATATGGTAGTTTCAATCGAAAGGAGACATAATTTATCTTTTCAGTGATCTGGAAAGGTCTGTAGTATCGCATACTAAGCTTTGGAAAAAGCCTCTCTTTTCCTTTTTTATTTCTTAGGCGTGCCTTCTCAAAATATAAGAGCACCCAATCATCCTCCTTCAATTCCAAGTCGCGACGATGGCGATCCGCTCCCTTTTTCTATCGTTCTTGAGACTTCTGCAAAATCTCACGAACCTTGGCAAAATCCGTATCCAAATCTCGCAAATATTCATCCGCTTAAAATATCTAATCTTTCGTTCTCAGGAAGGATGGAACCTTCGCAGCACTTTTAACAATCTCAAATGGTTTCTTCCCCGTCGAAGAGTGTATCTTGTTATTGTAGGCAAATTCCACCAAAGGTAAGTTCTTTTCCCATTGAGTCTTCTGATCCGAGATACAAGACTTCAATAAATCTAAAACCACTGAATTGGCAATCTCAAATTGCTCGTTAGTCTGCAAGTGGAACGATGATGAGAACTGCAACTGCGTGCCAATGTTCTCCCAAATTTCCTTCCAAAACGAACTCATAAATCTGGGGTCTCTGTCGGAGACAGTCGTCTCAGACGTGCCATGTAACCGGACAATGATCGTGATCATTCTGTGTTCTCGAGAGATAAAAAATGAAATCCATTGCAATACTTTCCCAGGGGCGGGTGGGTATGGGTAAAGCTTGTAACAATCCGTGTGCCTACTTGACCTTTTGGCATACTGGGCACAAATTCTTCCACATCCTTTTTGAGTCTCGGCCAAAAAAAGTATCTCTCTACCCCTTTCATGGTGGTAGCAATGCCGCGGTGACCCGTAAAAGGTGGACAGTGGCATTCAATCATAACATTTTCCCTCAACTGCTGTGTAACGCAAAACATAGTCTTTCTCATCAAGTAGCCTTCCCGAAGGGAGTATCCTGCTATTGTCTCCCCCTCCCGTATCTGTGTGAAAATATATGCAAAATTTGTATTTGTGGCATACTGATCGACCATATCCTCGAAGCTCCTATGATGTATCGCAGAAATAGCCAGAACCAACGAATTCCGAGATAAGCATCTGCCACCACATTCTTCTATCCTTGCACATGGACAATCTGCCACCACATTCTTCTATCCTTGCACATGGACAATCTGGAAGTGAAACTATGACAAAATGTTCGCCGACCGCATCTGCTTTTCCAAAAACTGCTTCTATGGCAAGAAGTAGCGCAAACTCTGATGGTCTGTAAAGACAATAAAATCCGCTCCAAGTAGGTAGTGCCGCCACTGAGTAAGAGCATGGATAAACGCCAAAAGCTCTTTCTCATAAATCTGTGCTGGCATCTCCGGCCTTGAGAACAATCGTCTCTCATAAGCAATGACATGGCCTTCTTGCATTAAGACCGCACCCAGACTACGACCACAAGCATCATAATATACTTCAAATGACATCTACAAGTCTGGCAAAGTCAAAACTGGTCTTGTAGTCAAATTCTCTTTCGATGTCTAAAAGGCAGTCACCTTTGTGGGTCCCCACAAGAAAGGGACTCCTTTCTGTGTCAAGATATGCAAAGGGGAAGCAACCCCTACAAACTTTCGAATGAACCACCTGTAGTACGAGCACAGTCCCAAGAAGCTTCTAGCTTCATGGACATTGTTCAAATCGGGCCAATAATGGATAGTCTCTATCTTGGCCGGATCCATTTGCACTCCTGCTGCTAACACAATGTGTCCCAAAAAGTGTATCTCTAGTAGGAAAAATTCACTTTTCTTTGCATTAATCACTAACTTGTGATCTCTTAATGCCTGAAAGACCTGAAGTAGATGATCTCTATGTTCTGCCTCATTCTTGGAGAAACCGATGATATCGTCAAAGAAAGTGCCAGCAAATAGCCTGTACTCTTGAAAAATCATATCCATCATCCGGTTAAATGTCGCAGGAGCATTGGTTAAGCCAAAAGGCATCACAAAAAACTCAAATAACCCAAAAGTCGTCCGAAATGTTGTCTTGTAGACGTCTCCCGACGCGATTCTTTTCTGGGTTGCTCTTTCTCTTTCTACTTTCATTTGCTTCGGCTCGTTGTGTCATGACCTCATCGGTGGGGTAGGTCAGACTACCAGAGTGAATGGAAAAACCCCATTTTGCATGACTCATCAACTCATGAATAGAAGCTGACTTTTGTTCCAAGCAGTGATCTCGGATCTTTGTAGGTAGACCCATGGTAAACCGCTCAATCTGTTCTTTGAACGAGATCCTCTTGAATGAAGAGGCGGGTAGAAAAGAGCTCCAGAATCTCTCACAATAAGCGTCCATTGTATCCTTCTTGGTCATCCGAAGATGGTTCCAAGCAGTTCGTCAATCGCGTTCATATTGTCAGCCAAGAAGAAATAAAAAGACTCTTGAATTTCAGTAATTTAACTGGCACAGTCTTGCTTAATAGAAGCGTGGACCACCAAGTTCGAGCATTCGCCTTAAAGTAAGAGGCAGCTCTCCAGATCTTAGAGTGCTTTGAGTAACGCCCTCCTGCGAACGTGATGTCAAACTGTTTTACAAAAGACAAAGCCTTCGAAGCATCTCTATAACCAGAAAAAGTGTCAAATTTAATTGAATGTCCACCTTCCTTAAACTCCCGGACTTTCTTGCTTTTGTCTTCCAAAAAGTCATACTAGTTGGCTTTATAAAAATTCTTCTTCTTTGCATAAAAGTTGTTGTCATCAGAGTCCAAACTGTCTGTAGACGATTCCTCAGTAGAACTGTCACTCACGGGGCGAGATTCAGACTTCTTTGCCTTCCTCTTGCCCTTTCCGAAGCATTGCTTTTTGCCTTTTCGGTCTTCTTCGCTTGAATCAGATGAGCTAGAAGGACTCTCAAAAGAAGAAGAAGAAGAAGAAGAAGAAGAAGAACTGGGTACTCCTTCATATCGAACACGCTTCTTCTGTTTCTTTGCCTTTTGAAAAGTCGAATGACGACCCAAATAGCTTGGGAAGTCAGTGCCTTTCTTCAGCTTTTTGTCATGCTTTTTTTTATAGCTTTGTTCTGTGCGCCAAAAAGCTGAGCAATTCGTGCATCAACCACCTCTTCTAATTCTTTCTCTGAATATTTCTTGTGAGCAGAAGGTTTCTTGAGAGCGGGTTTTGGGGGTGGTGTTGTGGTTTTCTGCCACTGCGCATGCACTTCCTAAAAAGAAGTCTCGCTCATATATTTTGCTAATTTTGGGTACTTCGCAAAATTCAACATCATCTTTGTTGCATTGCCGATTAATTGACGATGCTCCATCTCTCGACGTTCCACCCGAGTAGGCCTAGGTGGGCCATACTCCTTGCCAGAATCTTTGTTGTGATCCCTAGCCGCCTCTCCTGATGCAGAGGGAGTAGACTGATCCTTGCGTGAGGCCATAGGTGCCACGGAAAAAAATTTGGGATCGGATTTCCTGTAGAAGAGAAATCGGCCATGCTATGATACCACTATAACAGACTTGGACACTCCAAGTTAAGAATCAATTGCAACAGCACCAAATAACACTTCAAAACAATTCACAGATCACAATAGATTTACAATGGCCCAGCGGAGTTCCGTGCCTTGAGATATTGGCCCCAAAGACTGGCACCCCTTTTGGTATTTCTTTATTTATTAAAATCAATATCAAAGTACAAAGAGCGATTAGGGTTTCACTGTCAGACTCTGTGTCCAGATGCTCTGAGAAGTGAGGCCCTCACCGCATATTTAAATGTTACAAGGGATGCCCAAAAGCAGAGCCCCAAAAGCTTGAAAGCAAAAGCAAATTCTCTCTCTCTCTCAATGAGAGTAAAAATAAAGCAATTCAACTCTCTCTCTCTCATCCAATTCTTTTCGTAGCAAAAAAGCCAAAAGCTGGGATTTGCGTCGCTCAAAAATAATTTAATTTGTTTTCCCATCTCCGCGATTTTCGGAAATTAGGGTTTGCAAGAATTTAGGGTTTTTGGCAGAAATTAGGGTTTCTGCTGTCGGTAGCCACGTCATCGCTTTGTGACATAGGAATGGGATGATCCTTTGCAATGAGCATCCTCTTTTGGAGCTTTGACCGTGGAAGCTCTAGGAGTCTCATTGAGGGCATTTCTTTTGGGGCAAGAACGATAGCCATGTCCTTGCTCCCCACACTTAAACCATTTGTGATCTTTGCGAAAAGCCTCTAGCTCTTTAGGAGAGAGTTTTTTTCAAACTTTGTAGATTCCTTTCTCCTTGGTCTTGTTGTTGTTGTTGTTGTTGTTGGAATTTCCTTGGGAAGAACTTTGAGCATTGTTCTTCCCCTTTGTATCATTTTGATCTTTGTTTTCCATGGGCTTGGCGTTCCTTTTAGCCCCTCGTTGAAAATTGATACGAGATGCAACCATAGTGTGGTTGATGACTTCGGTGATAGAACTAAGCCATTGGGAGTTGACATGCTCGGCCATTTCTTTGGGTAATCCCGCACAAAATTGTTGCTTTTGCTTGGAAAAGTTTGTCTTTTGAAAGATAGTAGCTTTGAGATGTAAATCCTAAAACTTGTCTACTTATTTGTGGATAGACTCATGGGAGAGTGGCTTCAAGATTCTCCATTCAGTAAGCACTTTGTCCTTGGCATTGCTTGCAAGGAATTACTTCATTATGGAAACTCATAGAGGTCTCCATGTCCTTGGGGCTTTGCCATTCCTACGGAGACTAGCCCACCATTGACGAGCAAATTTTAGAAAGTGCATAGCTACATGGTGTAGCTTGGAGGACTCTGTGAAGCCCTTGTCTTCAAAGGCCACATCGAATTGCTGGTTGAAGGCCAATACTTTGTCAGTAGTACCAAAGGTGCCATCATAAGTGAGAAAAGAGATACTTTTTCCTTCCTCTTTGAACTTCTTAAGCTTTTGGAACCTTTTCCAAGTAGGGTAGGATTTGCGATGTCCTCTCCTCTTGTATTCTCTAGGAGAATAACCGCTGCTTTTGTCAGAAGAGGAGGAAGATGAAGATGAAGAAGAAGGAGAAGAGGATGACCTCTTTCTTGTCTTTTTATTCCCTTTGTTTCCTCCCTTCCCTTTTGGAGTGACGAGGAGAAGGACGATACGATATTTTTTTTCTCTTAGGAGGGGTTGGGGATTGTCAAGACCACCGTCTTCGTGGAGCCACATCTTCAGAGTAATTCAGAGATTCAATTGGATTCCTCCTCTTATCTTATCAGAGAGATTCTTATCTTGGAAGTCTCAACAAGAGGCTTCCTAAGCTCTCTCTCTCTCTCTTCTTGGAGAGGTAGGAAAATCCCATAAGCACAAAGTTGTGGGGTAGTTTCGGCTTGCAAGGCAGGGTTGCCCATAGCTTTTTGCAACCTAGTAACAAGATAGTTCACAAGCATTGGGGCATCATCAGTAGCACCTTCATGTGCAAATCAAAGTTTTCAATATTCATTCTTCTCTCTTGATTATTGTCAACCATGCTAATTAAAATTATATGTATGCTACTTTGTGCTTTGGTACCCTAAAAAAACTTAGTTGCTACTCTTCTTTACCTTTGAAAATTAGCTCTCAAGCAGCCCAAACCTGTGGCCCTTAGAGACTGTTGATTGTAAAGAATAGTGGAGAGGTTCTAACATTTCTCGGTTGATTATGGTTTCGGTTGAGCTTGCTAGTAACTCAATAATGGTTAAACCAAAGGCAAGCCCCGAGAGACTCCATTATTAAGTCTATAGTTCCTATTGGTGTACCTCAAACTAAGTCCTTTTAAACCAGGATAATAGATCCCTATTCCACTTACCCTCTTGCAATGAACAGGTCCAACCTTTCATGGACAACTCAAGGACCTCTCTTCTTAATCAAGAAAAGAGAAACCAATAGGTCTGATACCAATGTAATGGAAATGGCCTATAAACATTGAGAATAGCAGAATTAAGAAAACTATAGTGAACATTTTTATGAGACTACTTTGAGAAAATAGAGGATGAACTTGATTAGAGGTAGCAACATAACCATTATACTTAATTAACTTGGCATGAGCAATACTTTGCAAGAAAGAGAGAATTAGAGAACTTGACAACAGTTGAGGACCAGATTTATGTGGAGCCGGCGGTCCCCCCTCCAAAAGGCTTTTGTATTATAGTTTCTTCCATAAAGAGAGACTTGGTACAATACAAGCTTTGAAACCTTGATAGTGAAATGAATATAGCGAGATTCATGCACCACAATTATGCTTGTAACTTAGCTAAATGAAAGATTTAACTTGTCCTCGGTATCAGTCCCAAGACCTCAAACACCTTTGAAGGTGTAGAGAGATAGCAGGGCATGAGGGTAGGGAAGAGGGCATTCTTACGAGAAAGAAATAGTTCCTCACTTATCACCACTCTTGTTGCTTAGCATAGCATAATAGCATAGTAATGATGATGAAGAAGATGAAAAACTTAAGCATTGAACCATGGCTCTTGGTTGGATTTGCATTCCATAGCCAAGAGTGTTGGTGTAGGCTCTCAACTTCTCAAAAATCTTGGAGAAGGAGATAAAGTTCTTGCACTTAGCACTTCACACAATGAGAGTGTGTGTGAGTGTGTGGGGGAGAGTATAGCCCTCAAGTTGCTTGGGTTGACTCCCTCTTTTTGCCCTTGATTGAAGCTCACTGGCTCTCCCAAGCCTAGCCAATCACAAGCTTTGGTCACAAGTATAAATAGAGGTAGTCCTTGGACAAGTGTCTTCCTTTCCCTCTTGAGAGAGAGGACTTGATAAATGCGTAAACAATTAATTTAGTTAGCTAAAATCTTATTGGACCCCTTTAGAGGCCAACCAATAGGCTTTAGGCACCTTATGAGGGCATGTGTCCTTGTTACCTCTTTCTTGGCTTTCATTGAGTGAGTGTGTGTGTGTTCTCTCTCATGCCCCTACTTGTAGCCCCCCCCCCCCCCCTTTTGTGTAGGGATATGATTCTTTTTTGAACGCCTTAGGCCCCTCAAGCATCTTAGTCATGAAGCACCTTAAGCACCTTAGTCATGAAGGCACCTCAAGCACCTTAGTTGGCAAGCACGACAAGCACCTCAAGCACCTTAGTCAGCAAGCACGACAAGCACCTTAGTCAACAAGCACGACAAGCACCTCAAGCTCGGGCTGGGTTAAAACCTCAAGCACAACCCTAGCTTTCATACGGTCCTAGGTCTAAGGACTTTTGTCACTAATGTTTGGAGGTATTTAATGAATCTAACCCTAAGGTATTTCAAGCTCCATTAGCTAGCATTGCTCTTTGACATACCATCTCTCATTTGGAACCATTGAATTTGGTCCCGTATTGAGATAGATCCATAAGCACATGTCTATATTCTAACTCTTGTTCTGGTTTATTCTCCCACATTAAATGATCATTTTAATATGAGAAAATCATTTGGGTTAGTTAGATATTAGATTTTATGACAAGCTCACTTTGTATGAAAAGTTTGGGCAAAATTTTATAAATGCAGTTGTGGATTCAAAGGGTGTTTCAGATGAAAAACTTTGGCATGCACGTTTTGGACATCTGAATTTCACCAGTTTGTTGCGTCTGCAGAATTTGGTATGGTTGTTTCTTGGATGCCTCTTGAAGCATCTATGAATCATGTTTTTGAAGGTTGTATTTTGGGTAAGATGCAGCGTTCAAAGTTTCCAAATGATGGTTCAATAAGGGCTACATGCATGTTGCATCTTGTGCATAGTGATGTTTGCGGGCCCTTGCAAACTCTGTCTTTAAAAAATTACCTTTACTTTGTGAATTTCATTGATAACTATTCCAGGCATGCATGTGTGTATCCGCTTAAAGCTAAGTCCGAAGTGTGTATGTGTTGGCTATGGCTAAAAATGTCTCTAAATGTATGATGGACACCCTCCATTCTGATCGAGGGGGGGAGTATATGTCTCATGAATTTAATGCATTTTTGGGTAGCCATGGGATAAAACACCAATGTACAATGCCATATATACCTCAGTGAAATGGTGTTGCTGAGTGGAAAAACGGACCGCTTACAAAGATGGCACAATGTATGGTCAAGAGTCAAGCTTTTCCATATTTGTTTTAGCTTGAGGTTATCATGTGTGCTACTTATGTACTTAACAGGTGTCCTATGAAAGATTTGTAGTCTACAACTCCTTATGAAGCATGGCATGATCGAAAGCCATCTATTGATCACATGCGCATTTTTGGTTATTTGGCTTAAGCTTTGGTGCCACAAACGCAACACAATAAACTAGATGATAAGGCTGTCAAATGCATTTTTGTTGGTTATAGTGTTGAAAGCATAGGTTATAGGTTGAACCATCCACAAACAAAGCGTATCTTGGTTTCACAAGGTGTGTTTGTAGAAGATTCTATTCAATCCTTGCTGTCATGTACTAGAGATAGTAATGTAAGCTCACGTGACAGTTTTTTGCCTCTTTTAAGTGATGGAAATTTCAATGTAAACTCAAATGAGGAAAAGTAGAGCCTATGGGGGTTTCAAAAAGTGGTTTTACAAGTTGAAACGTAAGCCAGATGGTTAGATTGATCACTATATGGCTCGACTTATTGCAAAGGGTTATGTACAATAAAAATATGAAGAGACTTTTGCTCCCACTTTTTCTATGACTATTGTATTGTGTGTTTTCTATGTGCATTGGTAGCTCATTTTGGATGGGATGTACACCAATCAAATATTGTTACTGCTTTCTTGAATGGTGACATATTTGAGGAAGTTTATGTAACACAGCCTCACGGTTTTTTAATTAAGGGCAGGAAGATAAAGTGTGCAAATGTAAGAAATCTTTGTATGGGTTGAAGCAATCTCCTCATGCTCGATATGAGAAAGCTGACATTCATTTGGTTAAACGAGGCTTTTGTAACATTCTAGTAGAAAGCACTTTGTATGTAAAACGTGAGGGCAATGTACTTCTCATCATTGCTCTATATGTGGATGATATGCCGATCATTGGTATGAATGAGGCACATATTGCTGATTTTAAAGGTGATTTGAATGCTACTTTCAAGATGAAAGATTTGGGGATGTTGCATCATTATGTGGGCATACAATTTAAGTAGTGTGATGTTGGTATTGCCTTGTGTCAGACAAGTTACATAGAGACATTGCTATGTAAGTTTGGACTTGAGGATTGCAAACCTATTTCCACCCCCATGGAAAGAGGTTTGAAATTGAGTCTTCATGATGTTGGCGATCCTGCTGATGCCACTCTTACCAAACTGTTGTGGAATGCCTTATTTATGTATGCAACACGAGGACATATATTCAGCTTTTGCAGTCTCATAGGTCAGCATATTTGTGCATAGCCTAGGGTCTAAGCATTGGCTTACTTTCAAGCGGATCTTTTCTCCTTGAAAGCACTTAATTTATATCTTGGGTTTTTTTTATCCCAAGGGGAGATCATTGCTGCCAGATTTACATGCTTTTTAGGACTCAGATTCGGCTGGTTGTTTTGACACGAGAGTGTCCACAAGTGGTTTTTGATTCATGCTCAGACACTTCATGCATATCATGGTTGAGCAAGAAGCAACCTACTATGGCCACGTCCAATTTTGAGGCTGAGTATAGTGAAATCTTCATAGCTATGGTTGAGTGTGTATGGCTCAAACGCCTTATGTCTGTTTTGGGTGTTGGACAAGACACTGCCAACATCATCCACACTGACATCCGAAGGGCATTGGCACCTGCGAGGAACTCAATTTCATGCTCTTACAAAGCACATTGAGGTGCATTACCACTATGTCAGGGAGAGACTCTTAACAGGAGGGATCAACTTGGCTTATGTGCCAACACAGGACAACCTCGCAAATATTTTCACAAAGGCATTGTCTCGTGAGAAGTTTGAAGCTTTCCGCAAAGCTTTGGGCTTACTCCCCTTTATGGATGGATCATGTAGCTCATTAGTATAGCTGTGCCTAATTAGTATCCTAGGCATTTATCGCTCTATATGCTAGATCAAGTGATTCTCTCTCTCTCTCTCTCTCTCTCTCTCTCTCTCTCTCTCTCTCTCTCTCTCTCTCTCTCTCCCTCTCTCTCTCTCTCTCTCTCTCTCTCTCTCACTCACTCACTCTCACTGTCATCACTTGATTAATTCTATGCATTTGCATTTTAGGAAAATAAGGTCTCACACTTTGGGTTATTAATGTGTGGGCATGTACCTAGAAGGTGCCACTACCCTTCATTCAAACCCGAATGATGAGCAACTAGATTTAGGTGATAGTCTTTTCTTGGTTAAGGAAAAAAAGAGGGTTTATTTGGCCTCCTCAACTCCCCAGATCACCAAAGGACACAAGCTTATTTTAAAGCTCCCAACCTGCTTTAATGAATGGGCAATTCTCAAAGTCAATGTTGATAAAGTTAGCTTTGGTGGAAAGTTGGCTACCGATCCTTTGCATGAGATCGATAAGCAACACAGGCATTGTGATGGCGAATTCCGCATGGCTTATTGCAGGTGCCAAAGTCTCTTCCTACGAGCTGACATGTAATTAACTACAAGACATAGCTTCACAATCGTCTCATACTATTGAAAGTTATTACCCCTTGTTATAACCCTTCACTTGAAGATTGATTTGGCTTCTGAGAAAGACTCATAGGACATCATGTACAGAGTAGCCCTGTTCGCAAGCTTGGTTCTCATTCTTTTGTGCTACCAATAAGGTATTTAATTTCATTTTCTCACCACGTAGGCACCAAAAAATGTAGTGCATAACCTATTTAGTTATTTAGTTACAACTCATAGACGATAACCTAGGAAAATATCAATATCATCATACTTAAGTATATAAATAACACCCCGTTGCAATCGCAAGGTACAAATTCAAGCATTTTTTGCTACATTTTGCTATGATGTGTAGGTTTTTATGTAAAAACAAATGTTTCCTACCTGCATGGCAAGCTTTCTAGCTTGAGTTCGACACCAGCCATAACCACCAAGACCACTGAACAACAATTTCATAAAGGTTTATCATCTGCATTTGAATCTCCATCTCTATGTGTCTGCTTGGAGGACACATATAATCTACAAGGCAAGACACAACTTTCATTTCTTATTATTTCTCCAGGGAGACAGTGTTGACTCTCCACCACGCTTTGTATGGCACCTTTGCATGACATGCACTTTTTGTTCTAGTTTTCTCTCATTTTCTCAGTACATGATGCGAGTTCTAATTTCCCATATAAATTTTTCTTAGTTGTGGAATGACTGCTTTGTGTTGCACACTTGGAAGACACTCCACTCAAATTTCAGTTTGGCAATTTGCTTTAAATAGTGCATTTTGAAATGGCTTCTAGTAACTTGATTTAGTCACTAAACATTCTTATACAAATTTGATATTTGGCGCCATCACTTGTAGGCGTTGGATGCTACATGCTCTGTTAAATACTACATAGTAGGTATTTTCAATAAGCAATACTTTGTCTTCTGTTAGTCAAAAAATGAGGAGCAATGGTGGTACAATACTTCAAATAAAATGTCAAAAAAGCTAGAAATCGAGTTGCAACCAACATGAAGCTAGACCTACGTCCATACACTAGATGATGGTTTGATGTAGTTGCATTACATAGAGATTGGATGACACTATGCAAGATTCTTGACCACAATCTAGAAATATGTCAAGACTACTGCCTAGTGTATTTCACATCCCATGATCAACGGCAATACTCAACATATGAACCGCATACTTTTTTTGCCCTAGATTTAGTGCGACTGCTTGATGCCTTGGACCATGTGCAAGTGAAATGCACATCAACATCTTTTGTCGCCCTAATGTTAGTGCTACTGTTTGATTCCTTAGACAATGTGCAAGTGAAATGTGCATCGATGTATTGCACTACTTGTAGGAAAGACAACCCCCATATGAAGTATGTTACTGTCTACACCCTTGATTACATACAATGACTTTGATCTACACAACAACTAATCATGCTATAGTACACAGATTATTAGAAAAGAGGTCATTACTCGGTAATACATTACTATGTTGGGCAACTAGTAGCATCCTGCACTCAACAACCTATGAACTTTCTACTTCAGACATCTCAGATGTCCTTTCTTTTAATATCGTGAACAATTCCACACTATAGAGATACAAGTGCATGGCAAAAAAAAACACACAAGAGATTAGGACTATGCATATTTTCTAAAGATCTTTTATGCAATATGAGCTAACGTCATGCTAAACTGCAGCCCTTTGATCTCATGACTCAAGTGGAGAATGGGAATCGCTTCTTGATTCTACAGACAATGGCTGGACCATCACAATGACATGCATATACCACATCTGATATTATGCACAAATTTAGCTCCATAGAACTTTGCCATGATAATTTACTTCTACAATGGCTTTCCTAGTCACAACGTAGTCTACAAAGACATCACAATATAATCCATCGTCTTTTCCTTCTTATTTCCTTGGACACGGCCAGTACAATGGTCATATGTGTTTTAGTGGCTATATTAGACTGAAAATCCATACGTTATTCTTATTGGCTATATTACACAAGCCATAACTCCTCTTGATGTTCCAATTAAAACAAGCAATATTAATTGCAAATAGCACAACAACAATTGTTTTTCAATGAGATATTGACAATTATAAAAGGATACACAACAATGCAAATGACAAGGAGGCCATCCAACACATACTTCACTTCAGCCTTCCTACAATAATTATAGGCACTCCATTGTGTTTTGATCAACATGGTGGATGCATGGGGTTTCCCAAAAATTTTCATTACATTCATAGTAGATGAAGTCACCTCCACATGGATTGAGGTCTATAGAATCAAAGATATAGCCCAAACTATGAACCCCCAATTTTCTTGGAAGGATTTCCCAATTGAATGTGTGCTTCCCTTCCACAATCGATTGAGACACTTCATGCAACGATACATATTTCACGGCAGACAAATTCTAGGCCATATTCACCACCACCTTATTCAATATGAAATTCAAAAGAGGGGATCAGTCCATGCCTGTATTATCTTATGGGTTGATGATGAAGACATCAAGCAAAGTTCATTAGAGATTACTGCTTATATTCCCTTAGTAGCTGTCAGTGACATATATGCAGAGACACTCCATGAACTTATCCTCAAGAAACAAATTCATGTTTGTCATTATGCATATCGCACACATAACAACACTGGTGAGTGCAAGTATGGATTTCCATGTGATATCCAACTGAACCCTTTTCCATTCTAGACCCTCATTGCTTGAAGTGGAAGTATTATCGACCAAGTTACGAGCATCAAAATGTTGTGCCATACCACCCAACTATTCTTCTTCTTTACGAAGCTCATATAAATATTTGACGCCTCACAAACTCATCATTATTGTATTGTTTGTTCAAATACACTATGAAGGATGAAAAAATTGGCATACTGAATATATCTACAAAAACAACCATCAAATTGGGCTAAGAAGTACTAGATAAGAGTAGATTGTAGGTAATAGCCACATCATTCCTAACTAAAGCAATTCCAGCAACAGAGGATGCATTTGATCGTTTATAGATTCCCATTATTTAAAAAAGTGAATTTTTTCACTACATAAGACTCCTCACCTTCCGATAACAGGAAACACATCTTGTCCATATTACACAATGTTTCATGCACCCCGTTGACTTGTATTGTGCCAAACCAACCGTGCTTGAACATTTAACATTCTTTAAATACCACAAGAATCTTGTTGTTCAAAATCCCGATGCATTTAAAAAAAAGGTACAATCTCATTAGACACCTATGTGAACACCATAATACATCAAAATAGACTCATCAAACTTACAAAATATCACTCATCTGGACACCACACAAAGGTGTTCTTTTGTAATTTATTTCTTCGTTCTACATGATTCCGTATAGAAGCCAAACTAATATCGCATGAGAATACATCAACATCCTATTCATGGAGTGCCAGATAAAGAATCTAATTCAAAGCAACGAGGACCTGGAGATGTACATTACAAAGTACACACAAAAAAAAAGCTAATTTCTAACCATACTGATCAAATTGTTCAAATGATCATTCAAAAGAGTACATTGTGAAGAGTAAATGAAACAATAACAACTTTAATAGACAATGTCTTGATCACAAAAAACCATCGCCTAAAGTCATTGGTTATATTAATAGAGTTTGCAAGTGTTGCCAATTCAAAACTCATGGATGAACAACAAAATAGATACAACCACTTGCTAACTGCAACAAATGGTTTGCACATTGTCATAGGAACACCAGGCAGTGATAAAATACATTTGATTAGGTGTTTGATGTATGAATATGTGAGACATGATAAGAGTATCGTACTTTCTGCATCGACTAGAGTGGCATCAACTGTAGTGGAGATAATGTGTCATTACCTATATAGTGAGTGCTCCTTAGTGCAGTGTGTGAGATCTCACTCCACAGAATGCAAAAACAAAGACAATGAACAATAGTATGACTTAGCAGGCAGTGAACCTAAACATGAACATGGACTAACTCAAAGAAACCAATAGAGACTCTGGCATGGCAACACACTCAGCTCTAGCCAAGACCTCATAGGTAAAGTGGGGGTGTCGAGGCTCAACTGTGCAGGGATGGTGCATATGTGCTGTTTATAACTCTAGATGATAGAGTCTACACAACTGACCACACAAAAGTAGATGATCCCCAAAAGCCCAAATTAGCTACGGATATATACAACTATAAAGAGCCACCAATGGCTCACGAATATCTGATCCAGCTAAGAGTATCTCAAAACTATGGCCGGAATGGTCTGGCTGCACGTCCACTAGACCACCACCCGTATGCTTTCCATATGTCATTGCCCATGCAAATTTTTTTCATGTGTGGAATCAGCCCAACCTCAATTAACTGTTTGTCCAGTGCCTGCAACACTGTAGCCCTTTGCCCGCCACAAAACCACTCACCATCTTGGTGAGAGTAACACTATGTTGTAAAGAGACCCGAGAAGTCACTATATGTACAAAATAAAACTAAGCGAAGCAGTGTGGTCATGTCAATGAAGAGAAAGAGTTGTCGCCACTAATGCACTTGAAGTATCCGCCTCTAGGGGAGGAGCCATCAAATCGATAGTGGGAGGCTATTGCTGATGAGCTCTATTGCTTTGGATGAACTGCTTGGTGATGAGAGATGCCACATGTTGTTGCAAAGCTGACGGAAGCACTTGGCTTGTAGTGTACTCTCAGAGTGTCGACTAACACATCCATGGCGGTGTGCACCAGCAAGGCCATCACAAGGAATGCTTTGTGTCGACTGCATATTTGGTAGGGAAGCCTATGGCTGAAGCCCTTGAGGATAGTAGGTAAAGTATTGAGCCTGGCCGTATTTGGAAGAAGTGTGAGTAGAGGGTCCCATGAAATGAGCAGAGTTGCAGGCTGTACATACCTAATAGGAGTTTGTACCTGTATCCCCTGCCCTATCCAGCCATATCCCCTACTCAGTGGAGGCTGAAATCCCATATCACTCTCGAGTAGCACTTCCCAAAGTCCCTGCATCTGAGTTCAGAGGTCGTCAATAATTTTAGTTTTTTCTTGCAATGTGTGTCGCAAAGAAAAAATAGTGGCATCTCTATTTGCAATTGCACTCTCTGCGACACACAAAGAGCCCTCCATAGCTATGTATGTAGTGGAGTGGCGCTGGTGAGTAGACGCCAACCACTCTGCCCCAAGCTCAATGGTACCAATGGCCTATCTAGACTCCTGCAATATGTCCTCAGATAGCCAAAAAAGTGATGCAGAGTCCAAAACTATGGAAGATCCCCCAGTAGTGTCAGGTGGGAGAGGGGTGTCAAGTGGCACCGCTGGTGGTGGTGGATTGGGAGCATGCCTCTGTGGTGGAAGAGAGACTGGTGGAGTTTCTGCAAACAAGGATAGGTATAGGAGAAGAGGCATCTGCAAGCGGGATGCTAGAGCTAGTCATTGTGATAGGAGTGAAAATGGCAGAAGTAGGGAGCGGGACACACACTGTAGAATCCACATATGAAACATGCATAGTGTGATCCAAAACACCCGAGCATACCCCTAAACAAGTAGCAGGAGTATACGAGGGGCACCATACGGGGTTCTTCATCCGAAGCTGCTGGCTTTCAAATACTGGTAGCAATGTTAGAGATTCTACTGTGTCCTTAACCACTCGATCCCTCTTCTTCTTCTTGTTCTCAGGTAAAATTTTGTTTTGGAGTGTATACTCTGCATCTTGACATCCACATCCACAGGGCTTACATGTATGTTAATAACCCAAGACAACATAGGAGCTGCAAAGCACTGAAATCTAGACTGTACCGACTGCACTTGTGCTCGAAACCTCTTAGCCCGGGACTGTAAAGATGTGTAAAGAATTTGATGGAAACCACACGGAATAGTATGGATTAGGAAATAGAGGCCGTCACAGTGAGAGAACAGTGTAGGTACATTGCATCTGTCCTTACTTACTTTAGCATCTCTGACGAGAAAGTAATACTTGAATATAGCCAAAAGCTTTTTACTCCTTACATATTCTGGGTGATCAGTACTCAGTAGTTCTTAACATGCCTGAATGGTTGCATCTTTGGAAAGTTGTATGTTTTAGTGGTTTGTTTTACCGAGGGAAAGCTTGTCATCGCGAAGGAATGACCAATGCATTGTGACGGGATGAAAACACACACAACGCCTCCATAACGACCCGACACACACTCTTGGAAGGATACACACACACACTATGGGGCACCACTAGGCTTACACAACACACCTGGCCGAGACAGGAAACACACCTATGGAATGGGAGGAGAGAGACTACCCGTTTGCCCACTCCACACAGACACACACACACACACCCAAAAAACTCAGCTCAAAAGAGGATAATTTTTGATTTTTAGATACAATTGAGCTTGGGCCAACACCAATGGGGCAAATAGCTCACACAATTTGGGTAAAATAAGCCAGATACAATCACAAACTAGAGCAGAAACTTTGCTCATAGGAGAAACTTACACAGCCAAAACAACAGAAAAAGAGGGAGGAATCTGGAAAAATGGACAGCGCCATCGCGTCTGGAACGGCCCAAAACCCCAGTCTACAATGTCAAAGTGCTCAAATCCGACCTCGGATGAGCAGTTTACGGCCAAAACAGGCTCCAAAAACACTAAAAACACACCTGCGGCTGTTCCTCCTCTCTTCTCCACGTTTTTTCTGGTCTTCTCTCATTTTTTTCAGTTTCCACACTTAGCTTTTTTAGTTGGGAACCCTTGGCCTTTTAGATGACCTCAAACGGACCCCGAACAGGCCAAAAACTGACCTCGCAGTGCATAGTTGTCACCTTTTTGCATCCATACGCACACCTGTCACTCAGCTTTTTCCAATAATGCGTCCTGCCACCACGTGAAGTGGCCCCAAAAAGTGGTCCTAATGATGACCTTTCTGCATAATTCTCACGAGAAAACACCCACGTTGTGTTCGTACTTCTCCGCATGCAAATATTGACCCATTCGACCGCCTGACGTCACTAGATGCCATCTGACGCACCTGCTTACCTCATGTCGTCGACCTGCGGATAGCTTCCTCGAGAAGTTTTACGCGCTACCAACTCCTCATTATTGTAGAAAGAACACACTAGTACTAGTATCGGTGAAAATCGATGCACTATGTACATGTTGTCCTACCTGTACACATGTGGGCCCCACGTAACCACCTGGCTTTGGAAACTGGGCAATCCTTTATTCGATGCACCATGCATGTGTATGTACATATGCGCAACCCCTTGCTCCAAAAAACTCCTAACAACGTGTAGTTGTAAGTGTATGACCATGTACCTTGGGAAAAATCTTTAGAATCTCATGGACCATATCCATAGGAACATTCTTAGGTAGATTTGTATCTGCCAATGTTGTACAACCTAGTATGTGTAGTTGATCTCTGGATAGAAATTTCCCAAGTGATGGATGAGGTCGATGTAGGTGAAAATTCAAAGTGAATTTGGTTTGACTTTTTGATGTCTCATGCCAACTGATCCGATGACTGAGCACCTGAGTGTTAGTCTTATTTATATCTTTAGGACATTCATTTTGATCACTAGAGTGGTCCAACTCTGAGGACTTTGTAGATGCTTTGTAGCTGTCATCACCGGGATCGCTTGAAGACATATCTGTTAGGCCATGGCTGGTGTGTTATGCATCTTCCTCATTAGAACTTTCAAATCTATCAGACAAAGGCCTCTGGTGCAAGGTCCTTTTACACACGTGCTTGCTTCTTCCAGCCATAGGGAGTCTTTGTATTCTCAAGTGCTGGTCTGGTCACTACCGATGCAAACAAGTGTACATGCGAAGTAGATGAAATTTGACAAAAGCATACATCAACATGTGCTGCATTGTATCCTCGGAACCATTTCCGCAGAGCAAATCTTTCCACAATAGCATACATAGCTGAACGAGGTTCTGTTATGCAGTACGCAAGTCAATTTGTCTCAATTTGTCTCTGTAGAGGAAGTTGGTCACTACTGATGTTTTGTGTGTGACACAGGATTGATATTGACAGTGACGATCCATAGGTTTTTGGATATATCATGGGAACGTATTGTAGGCGAGGCTAGGGAAGGTGCGAGGTGTAGATAGGGTGAACAATGTGTAGGGTCAATGGCGGTTTTTTGGGCCGAAAAGGGTAGAGGGGGTTTGGTTGGCCTGGGCCAAAAAGGGAAGACAGGGGCAAGGGAAGGGTAGGTTGCAGTCGAGGAGGTTTAGGTAGGGGGGATGCCACAAGGATAGGGGCGAGGGCTAGAGAGGGATGAAGGAGGGTTGGTGAGGGGCGAGACCACCATGGTAGGGATAAGGGTGGGTGGTGAGGGGCAAGAGAGGGTAGGGAGGGGTGAGGGTTGAGGGTAGAGGAAAGGGGGACATGGTAGGGATGAGAGAGGGTAGGTTAGGGACGAGGGGGAAAGGGTAGGGGCAAGAGTGGGTAGGGAGGGGCGAGGCTTGAGGGTAGAGGCAAGAGGGGCAGGTTATGGGCGAGTGAGGGTAGGGAGCTACAAGGGAAGCTATAAAGGGGCTAGAGGTTGAGGGTAAGGAGTGGTGAGGGGTTGCAACTGGAGAGTACTGGGGCTGTGAAAATCGTAAAGTAGAAGATTGCATCATCAAAAGATTTTGCAGCTCCAATAGATGTGAATTACACACAAACTCTGCAAACTACAGAAGAACCCTGCCTATTTCGAGCTGAAGTGCTTGTGAAAAGCATCCAATAAGAAGGAAAGTAAATGCTACATATTACACAACATTTCCTTTACGCATGCAAAAAATTATTATATTCCACTGAATGAAAATTGGCAAAAGGCTGTGCTGCTTGAGTACAGGTAGTTGTGGTGAGGGTAGAACTTACTAGGGGAAGAGATGGTCATGAATATCGCAGTTAGGAAAAGAAGAGTAATACAGAAACTGTGCAAACTCTTAAAAAAAAGGGACATCCAGGAGGGAAAGTGGACAATGCATTTAAGATGAGAAAGATTCAGAAGAAGGGTCCATGAAAAGAGAATTACCCAATTATGTATCCAATTGAACAAATCGAGACCTCATTGTACTCAATAAAGGGACTGATGCCACTAATCGAATAGAAATGGTTTTATGAAAGAATCCACTTCATTCATTCAATAGAGTAGAATTTCATTGAAAAGACATGGGGAACAGAGCAAGATTTCATTGAAAAAAATTAGGGAACAGAAGACATATATAGGCTAGAAGAACAGTGTGTAAGAGTAGGACCAAGATCAAGGTGAAGAAGACTGTGATAAGGCAAATGATAGAAGTGAGCAGGATAGTAGAGAGCGCAAGGAGAAGGCACACTCGTGACTTTCATGTTAAAATACTAGTTTGAGAGACCACAGCTTCTGGCTTATGGTGAAGGATAGTAGCATTTAATCCTAGAGCCATTTACCAACGGCAAGGGAGCACCATCCAGAGTCACTAATTGTATTGCCCCCGTGGTAGAATCTCATGTACTATGAATGGTGCTTTCCAAGCTGGGACCAACTTATTTTCTTTTTTATGATATCGAGCCTGATACAGTAGTACCAGTGAGCCTTGCATAATTTTTGGATTTTGAAGATCGTGATCATGCCACGCCTTGTGACGAAGTTGCTCTACTTCAAGAGCCTGAGAGGCCAAACGTTGGCTTTCTTCCAATAGGGCAAGACAAGAGACAGAGGCAGATCCCAAACCCCCATTGGCACGTAGACTCCCGAAGATCCTGAATTGAATTCAAAGGGTGCTATTGCTTCCAAACCAAAGGCTAACTCAAATGGGGTGTGATTGGTTGTGGCTTTGAAGGAAGTGCGGTATGCCAAACGGGTGTGTGGATAGCTTGAGCCCAAGACGCTGGATGGAGATGACATGCTTTTTGCAGAAGGGCTATCAGAACCTTGTTGGTGCTCTCGGCCTGCCTATTTTCTCAGGGTAATAGGAACAAGACTTATGATGAAAAATCTTGTAGTTCGTAAGCAAGGTTGAAATCATTTCATTAACAAAGTGATTGCCCCTATCATTGATGATCTCCAGTGGACATCAAAACCTACACAAAATATTTTCATACAGAAAATTGGCTACAATATTTCCAGTTCAATCAATGGTCGCCAGTACCTCTGGTCACTTGGTTTCATAATCTGTAGCCACCAGCAGATACTTCCGGTTACCTGGTTGGTCGGGGGAGCAATTGGACCCACAAAACCCATGCCCCATCTCTCAAAAGGCAGCCATGCCATAGAGACCTACAGAGGACAGTTGGACTGCTTGCTTAGTTTAGGTCCATAGTGCTGACACACATTACAAACATTCACATAGGCGATTGCATCCCAAAAAACATAGGGCCACCATAGACCACTCTGTAGAATCTTCTGGGGCGGAGATATGACCAGGTTAATGACCACTAGTGGCAAGACTATGGGCATCCTCCAGAATATGCTCAACTTCATGAGGGGAGACACACCGCCTTAGAACACCATCTGGTCCTGACTCTGATTGGCCTCCAATCAGAGTGAGTGGCCTACACTTCAACAACAATCTTCTCTTTTGCAATGGAGATGCATTTTTTGGGTACATGCTAGTAGATAGCAAATGAAAGACATCACCGTACCATTCTGGAGTGGTATCCACCTTAAAGAGACTACTATCGGGAAAGTCGTCCTCAACCCCTGTAGCTGCTTCACCAATTTGAATGCAAGATAGGTGGTCAGCCATGACATGTTGTTTGCCGGGTCGTCGTACCACTTCAAAATCAACTCTTGAAATAAGAGTAGCTACTGCCATACTTGACCTACAACTTGCGGCTTATTAAGCAAATAGCATAGGGCATGGTGACCAGTAATAATTGTGAAGTAGACCCCCAATAAATAATGGTAAATTTTTTGTAGAGCATACACAATTGCCAAACCTTACCTTTTTGTGGTGCTATAGTTGTTCTCTGCTTTGGTGAGCAATCGACTTGCATAGTGAACAGGGCGATCTAGTTTGAACTCCTTACTAGAGGCTAAGTCAGCACAACGCCCACAGCCAGTTGGCTGGCATCCGTATGCACATGAAAAGGGAGAGACCAATCAGGGACAACTAAAATAGGTGCTTCAGAGAGGAATTTTTTGAGGTATGCAAATGGTTCAACCTCTGGTTTTGACCATTGGAAGGGTACAGTAGCACTGATGAGTCGGGTCAATGGTTGAGCCACCTGTGCATACATGCGTATAGACATGCGATGATAGCATGTGTGACCTACAAATCTTTGAATACCTTTTGGGTGGATGAAAGGAGGCACCTTCAAGATGGCTACTATCTTCTCTGGCGTTGAACCTTTAGCAGACACCACATGTCCTACAAGTGTACCTTCAGTGACCAAAAAATGACATTTGTTTGGATTGAGCTTCAAGTGTGCCTCTTTGCACCTGAGGAAGATAGTAGAGAGCTAAGCGAGGTGCTCCTCTAGATTCTCCGTTGGGGTTGAGCACTAAGCACCCAAAAAGGTTGAAAATTTTTCCATGAAGATGCGAAGATGATCCGTAAGAAAAGGACAAAATATGAGATATAATGTGCGATTGAAGAAAGGTGGAGCATTTTTCAACCCAAATGACATTCTAGTGTAGATGAAAATACCCTAGGGAGTCACAAAAGCCGTTTTGATCTGATCACCTGGATGGATGTCCAGCTAATCACCCTAGGGAGTCACAAAAGCCGTTTTGATCTGATCACCTGGATGGATGTCCAGCTGATTGTATCCACTGAACCCATGCATGAAACTGTACAATACATGCCCTGCTACATCTTTGAGCGCACACTCAGTGAAGGGTGTGGGAAAACGGTTTGGGATAGTTACCTTGTTTAGAGCGGAGTAATCGATGCACACATGAGTTTTATTGGATTGATTCTTAGGTGCTATCACCATGGGTGATAACCACTCAGAGTTCTCCACAGGTACAATGATCCCTGCTTCTTGCATTTTTTCTAGCTCTAACTTGACAACTTCTGCATACTTTGGGTTGAGCTTGTAAGCCCTCTAATCGGCTTAGCCCCTTCAGCCAGAGGGATATTATGGACACCCAATTCTGGTGGGATCCCTTCCAAATCTTTGTAGGACCAAGCAAAAACATCTTTAAAAGCGTGCATGAAAGAGATTACTTGACCGAGTAGCACAGGATGCTCCCAGAACGAAGCGGCTAAGAGGATGTGCTGAGGGTTGTCAAGGTTGCCCAGGCTAACTTCTTTGACCGGGCCAGGAGGTGTATCTGGGGAGGGTGCATCATAAGATGAAGAGTGAGCTTCTTCTTGCATCTTTGAGACATCATGGGCTGGTGTCTGTTGGGCTGGCGTCTGATCGATTGGAAACTCCACATCCTCTTCTTGTAACCATGTTGGTGGAAGCTCCTCAAAGGATAAGTCTTCAGACACTTCAAACACAACAGAGTGCTGTTGAGTGGGCAGGGCGTGAGACCCAAGGGATGTTAAGGGAAGAGGTGGAACGTTGGCAAACTCTTGTAGAGGATATTTGTTTCCCCTTCGATGATGTGTTATAGGTTCACCAAGGACAACGGCTTCCATCAACGGAACACTTGAAGCATGATCATCAGGGACTACCACATTTTCTTCTGGGACTAGCACACTTTCCTCTGGAGGACTTGGGTCACTGGTTTCAGCCTAAGGATCCGGGAAAGAGGGTGTATCCACAGGTAAGGCTTGAATAGAGACCACATAGCATGACTTTAATGTGGTAGCTTCCAACCACTATAGTAGGTCTTCGTCAGACCCGTCAGGTGGGGTAGACTACTCGAAGTCGGGGTTGGAGTGTACCAACAAAGAGTTGGGATGAACTACTAGATCCATGCCTCCTTGGAGTCGAATTGGTTTCACGGGGGAACCATGAGTATGTATCTATACATGGCATAATTTCCCCAATCATGAAGTGCCTTAGTGTGCCTCAACAATGGTCTACTAAAATAAGCAACGGAAATCTTCCCTCCACCTCTGGGGAAGACTGGCCACCACAAGATTCAAGCTAAAGGTGAAGTCTTGTACCTTTAGAGGCACGTTGTCTACTATGCCCACTGGATAGATTGTCCTCTGGTCGGCCAATGTAACAGTGAATGGAGCAGAGTGGGTAGGCTATAGACCTAAAAGCCAACATCATGAACTCTGGCATCAAATTGATCCCAGATCCACCATGTTGACCGCTGGGTCAACAACACGACATAACTCAACAAAGCCTTATTTTTTGAGAGTTATGGAATGGTGAGGATTATGGTTATAAACATCATTTGTAATAAGTAAGTAATCTAGTTGCAGAAGTCAAGGTGTAATGGCACTTTCATGTTGTAAATACCAAGCCATTTGACCCGTCAAACTCTATTTTTGGTTAAACTAAGGTAGCCTTAGTATATAAGGTACCTAGGTCACTTTTGTAAAAAACACTTAATCATAATAGAAGTTTAGCACTGCCGTCTACTGTGTGTGAGAGAGGAAGAGAAAGACTGTGAGCTTCATCCTGGCGCTATGATCGGCTCACCCATTGCATTGGAGATCTGATTGCACTATTGATGTAGGCTCGAGGAGAGCTACTCGACAATGCCAAGCATTCCACGTCACAAGATGAAGCACACACATTGATGCACCTATGGCTATTTGTGGTCGTAAGTGTATCAAAAAATGTCTGTTTTCTGCTTGCAAGTAGTCAATAGAACGTGGCGACGTAAGCTATGCATAGCCTACTCATAAATTTCAATTTCGGGCACTTTCAAAATTTTGCTTTGTCTTTATACGCGTTTTTTGTGTATGGGTTTAGAGCTAGGGTTTAGAGTGTAGAGGCTTAGGGACACGTGTATCCTAGTGACGGGATGGTGTCCCTTAAGTTTCATATGATTGCATGGTTTAGTGAGTTTCCTTCTATTTGTGTGTGTGGGTAGGTGGTCTAGTTGAGAGTAGTGAGATTCTAGATTGTGGTTTAGTTGGGCTTCTAGAGTGTTGTATGTGTAGGATGGTCTCAGCCTCACAAGCTAAATAGATTTCCTCCGTGTGTCTATCATGTCATCTATGTCCTCGATTGACATTATGTTGATCTAGGTTGTGTTGCATGCACTTTATGGGTGGTGTGATTCGCTCCTGCAACATTGGCTGTCATGGCTTCACATTTGAAAAACATGCATCTTTGGCTAGCTAGTTTTATTAAAAAAATAACCCTTAGCTTGTAATCTCTATGCATAGCCTCCTGACAGCGTTTAACTTGATTTGGACTTGCATTTGTCTTTCCAAGCTTATTTTTTTGAATTTCAATCTCGAGAATGACTGATGGGCATCTCGGGCATTTTATGTTTTGGTTAGTACTGTTAGTCCCTTTTGTTTGTTAAGCTTCATTAAGTCACATACAAGATAGAATATTTACAGTATAAAGATCTACTTCCTGTATATGGCCTTGTAGTCTCATGAAATGTCTAGTTGGCAACTTTTGCACTTGATGGGTGCTTTCTTTTAGTCGCATCACCAACTTCCTTTGCCTTGTAGTCCATCCCGGATTTTTATGAACATTCTATTATAGTCGAAGGATGATCAACGTTCTTTTCTTCCCTTTGATGTTACCCATTGTGCGTATGGCTTTTGAGACATGCTTTGTGAAGTTTCGTCATTTTCTTGGACTTTATTTGCTTTGTACGGCTCGACATATCTTCAATCTTTTCTTCATCTGGATTATGGATTTTTCTTGCCTTTCTTTTGAAAATTTGCAAAAATAATAAAATCAAACCAAAAATCAACTCAACTCAAAAAAGCAAAATCATTCTAATAGAATTTTACATGCTATATACATTGTACACATGTCCCTAGGGGCTCATATATGGCCTTTGTCCTCGTACTCCTCTTGTAACGCTATTATGAGGCATATACTTTGAATTTTGTCAAAAAATTATCATAATCAAACGCGCAAAAATTCAATACCGCTCACAAAACATTGCCCTCTAATATTCATATATTAGGTCTGCATTTAGAATGCCTCCCCCCCTCGTATTTGAAGTCTTCCTTGATGATAGGGTATCACCAAAGGGTATGTGTTGTGCTTGGGCAATAAAAAGTTGTGCCTATGCACTCCTTGTAATGTATCCCTATCATGCATACACAGTCAATGCATGGAAAAGATTTATGATGTGCAAGATGTGGGTATACGCAATTTTCTTATTGGCATTTGCTAGTGAGGCTTCCTATTCTAAGCAATGTGATGTTTTCTGAAGCTCCTGTGTCGTTTGGTTGATTGAAGGTTGTAGAGATTTTTTGAAGGCTTACTTATATGTTTGATGCTTCTTTGGGATCCATCTTAGCCTTGTGGTTGGTTTTTGTATTTGGCATTATCCCTTAGAGTGGGTTCTCTTTTAAATGTACTGTAACCGTACGAGGAATCGAAAGAACTCAAGCGGTGGTGCAGTAACAATAGTTTTATTGATTTCCTTTGGGACCCACTTCTTTGTTATTACTGGCTGTTTTGTTGATGTTGCTTGTTTGGGCACCCATACTTGTCCTTGATTTGTTTGTGTTTGAAGAGACTTTTTTGGTATCCACCTTGTCTTTGTGTGAGTCTTCAACGGTCTTGGCTTCAGCCCTTGTATGCTTGGTTGAGGATGAGAGTTTAGACTTTGGGAGTTGATATTTTAATTGTTTTGGAATCCACATAAACTCCTGACCTCTCTGTGCTTGAATCAACTTTTTGAAATCCAAACCTGAGTTGCCAAAGATTCCTACCTTGTGTTTTTCCTAGATGCTCTTGCAGGCTTCGATTGTTTTGCTTTTGGCATTGGATCTTGTGATTTTTCATCAAAGATCTTTATCTTCTTGATCCATACTGCTTTTGGCGAATCTGGCTCTTTGGTATCCAAATTTGTCAAACTTTTTGGTTCCGATTTTTTGTTCTTTTCTTTTGGCCTTTTTTGGTTGTTACGAAAGCTTCTAGTGATGGTGATGACCTGAGTTGCTGGTAGGGAATGTCATAAGAATCATCATTGTCGCTGCTATACTCAACAAGGTTACATTCTAGCAGTTTTCCTTTGTGGTTTAGCTTGTTATGGAAAGTTACTATTTGTTTGCTCTAATTGGATTGTTGTTTTTGGGATGACTTTAGTATCCACTTGATTAGAGTGTTGGTAGCTCGTTGACATGGTTGTCTTGTTCTTGGTTGAGTCTCTTCTTTGTGTATAGGAGCCACATATGAGAGTGATTGTTGCAATTTTGGGATCCACTTTTGATGTACTTAATTATTGTGGCGGTGACATTGTTTCTTGGGTCTTTGATTTGGACAATCATAAAACCGTGCATTTGTGAAAGTGTTGTTCACGTCACCTGTTGGGTTGTCTGGATTTTTGTTGTTGGCATCTTCTTAAAGCTCTAAGTGTTCTACAGAGTCGTAGAACTCGTCTTCTTCTTCATCTTTGTTTTCTTTTATTACACTCACTGCAAAGTAAGGAATGACATCATAGCCATCTTCATCACAAAACTTTGTTGTTGGATCATTTCGAATAGTGCACACATCCAAAGTAGCCAAAATGTGTTCCCATTCAAGTGGATCTAATGCTTCCTCAAGAAAGGGTTCTAGGATATAATCCTTTTCTTTAATTACCCTTTCTAGGATGTATTCCTCTCACTTTAAACTTCCACATTGTGAATATCCACACATCCATAGTTCTTTAGGCTTACCCAACCATGCTGGAAGTTCTGATCCTGCTATAGTAGCAGAATTAAACTCCTCCATAGGTGTTCTCGTTACACCCAGGGGATTCACTCTATATACAAAATGGAATGCCACCTGCGAGTGAACAACTTTGATAAAACCCCTATATACGACTCATACTAGGGAATATAACCCCCCTTTCTACACTTATATGACATTCAATGAAGAAAAATATCATACACCTATCTTACATATAAAATTTAGGTATCACATGATATAACTGAGTAAAACTAGTCAAAGAGTGTGTAGCATAGTGACTAGGAACGTACTAAGGAACCACTTCTATTGATAACTAGAAGTACCCTCAATGTGTCTTACTTTGACTTTCAAACTATGTGCTCAATCAACTTGTACTCTGGCTATTCGTCCAATTCTGACCCATCCAAAGCTGGTGTAAATCAACCCTTGACCTGCTCCAAATCAGCACTTATCTATGACCGGCTTGATGCAAAATTCGATGTGTGAGGTGAAAAAAAAACTTCTCCTAATTCATCTGAGTTCTAGTGCACACCGGTGACCAATCTCTACACGTAATCAACTCGGGTCAGGTCCCCCCCCCCCCCCCCCCAATAAATATGATACCCCCTCCCTTATTTTTAAGCTTGGGATATAAATTATTGGGGGCCTACCATTAAATTATACACTAATGTAACTTGTAAAAAAACCCCCCTCCCCTGCACTTACGTGGTGCGGTAACTTTTCCATGGTGAATCCCTCGGGTCGTTAGATCCTTGTAGCTATGGTCCTTCAGATTTATCATTGTCGTGGTTTCCGTATGTCTTAGGTAGATATAGTCATATCTCCAATCTTGGACCATTTTCAATTGTCGCATGAATGGTCTTCCTAGAATGATATCATAGTTGTTCTTCTTGCCAAAGTCAACTATAGCAAAGGTTTGCTCATATTCAATGCCACAAGAAGTAGCAACTACCTTTTTTGATAGTCTTATGGGCCTTTCCATGTGTTCGTCTGTAAGATGCAGTTTCATCCTAGTAGCCCTCATTGCTGGTTTCCCCCATTTTTTCCAGACCTCTTTTGTTGCGATGGCAACACCAGCTCCACTATGAAGGATTGCCATGGTTTTTACACCTTGGAATTCCACAGGAAGAGTGGTGCTCCTATCTTCTCCCTCATAGTACTCCCCGACCTTGTTTACAGGCATTGATCGAGTGTTTAGACGAGGTATTTCTAGCTCTTTGATCCCTTTCTCGATTTGAGTCATTGGTTTTTCAACACCAAATTTCTCTAGAAATTTTTCCACAGTAGCCAACATGTTGTATTCTGAGCAACTTGTCTAACGTTATCGTACAGGTGACTGGGGTGGATAGCATATCTATTAGCCCTTTTGAATTAATGACCTTGTTTTGGGAGACAATCTTTGTGACGGATTGCAACAACATTTGACTTGGCCTTGTACTCTCCTATATAGGACGGTAGTGTTCTTAGTGAATGGAGTTGACTGTCCATAGGCTGTACAGGTCCTTTGTCTCCCCAATATGATTCCACTTCTAGATTCATTTGAGATCCAGCCTCAAATTCCTCTATTGGTGGAAGAGACACTCCTCTTCCATCCCTCGTTTGGTTTACTCGTCTGCTTACCTCACTTGCTTTATTGGACTCTCTGACTTGTTTTCACAATTTGTCAAGACCATCTATTTCTTTACAAATCTCACGTATAGCTATGTGAAATCCCTCGGAAGAGTTATCTGTGGTATTCAACACTATCCTTGTATCTAATGTGGAGTCCTTGAGCTTTGGTCCATGCTCGTGACTAGAATCTGAATCTTTTTGTTCCTGGTTTGGTGG
This sequence comes from Adiantum capillus-veneris, assembly GCF_014529385.1. Taxonomy (NCBI): domain Eukaryota; kingdom Viridiplantae; phylum Streptophyta; class Polypodiopsida; order Polypodiales; family Pteridaceae; genus Adiantum; species Adiantum capillus-veneris. The sequence goes on along the minus strand of NC_140935.1, from coordinate 134,257,540 downwards.
GATTATTGGTGTAGGTGGGACAAAGATCACACCTTCAGGCTTTTTAACTTGTGGTTCTAGTAAAGCTTGGGCTATTTGAATCATTTTCTTGCACATTTCAAGCATGTCCTTTTCTAGTTCCGCATATGGAGATGTCATCCACTTGTGTTCTTGCGTTTGGTTGTCTTTGAGACGTGTTTCATAGGCTTTTAAGAGGGCGTCTAATGGCTCATTAAACTTTTTGACCAATAGTGATCCTCCTAAACTAGCACTTCTTGGTTTCTCATCTGTGGATGGTTCTTCTGGAGGTTGAGACATCTGCATAAGAGAAGTTGCAATACTTTCCTTGTGTTGTCTTATCTTCTCTTCAGCTTGGGTAAGCTTCTCAGCTAGGGATTTTTTCTCTCGCTCCCTACATGCTTTCATCCTAGCCTTTCTAGCTTTCTAGATATACCGTTTGCTCTTGGTTTTTTGACTAGGTGCGTCAGTCTTTGGTTCAATCATCTCTAGATTCGTGTCAATTTTTGGTTTCTCTATCTGTGGGTTCTTATCAGCTTCCTTTCGAGCTTGCACTCTTGTAACTACCTGAACTAGTACGGTGGTTTCATTTTTCGAGCTACTAGGTATCTGAACAATTCCTAAGACATTTGTTGTGATCTTTCTGAATTGGTTTGGATTTTTTGGGCATTCAGGGATGAAGTGTATGACACCACAATCAAGACAATAAGCATTTACTTGTGTGATTGTCGTCTGAGGGCATTGTTTGACCAAGTGTTTTCCACGGCTTTTGTGACAATCTACCTCTGGCTAAGGAGCTTCTTCTTGCAATTCCTGTAGGATATAAGTAGCCCTGACCTAGCTAAGCCTCTATTCACATTGAACCACAATGTCTTTTCGTCCATGTTGGTGCAGCCAAAGTCGGTCTATGCAAGAATATGCTCTATGCCAAGCTATGGGTGCTAGCAGGTGCAGGACAAAGGGCCAAGGCCAGTGTGGAGGACCTGGGTAGGCAAATGATAGTAGAAGTGTATGTCTAACACATTTTTTTGGGTCAAAAAGGCCCCAAAAATAGTCCAGTTGGGGTGATAGGTCAAGGTGCCCAAGATGCTAATTTGGTGCTCTAGAATATGGTTTTCAAGATGCTTTGCAAGTTGGTCCAGACCGCTATTCAAACGGAGTCCCGGTGTGAAAGTTATGATTGTCCAAAGATGGAATGCTTTGAAGATCCCCGATGGGCAGGACAGGTATAGACAGGTGTCCAAAACTGGGATCAGTGGATACGCATGTAAGGATCGAGCTGTGGAGCATGCCGGTCTTTTCGGATTGTTAATCGGGCAAGTTATGGCCTGTGGAATATTTGCCGGGTGTCATGTGTGTGCCAACTTGATCGCCTCGATAGGCGCACCGGAAAGAGATTTTGTTTCAGCTCGCCAAGGCTTTTAAAAATTTGTATGCAACATGGGGAATTGGCTGAATTTGCGGCTCGATGTTTAGAGACATAAGTGCTGAGATACACCCAGTTTTAGGTTGGAAGACAATTGCGACGAAGGCGAGTTGAATTGTTTTTTCAGATTTGATGGCCTGTCACTCGAGGTCGTGAAGCGGTTTGAATGCAGTGGAGTTCAAGGGGTGTGGTGATTGCAGGATGGAACTTCAATCTAGAATGGCCAAACAAGTTGACAACAAGTATATGTACGTGTGAGCACCGACGGCATGCGCAACGTGTGCTTAGGAAGCTTTTTTGAAAGTTCAAAAGTTGAATGTTGAATTTCTTTTGGGGATAAAAAGGAAAAGGCAAGGGGTAAGCTTAAAAGCGAAGAAGAAAAAAAAGGGAAAAGAACAAGTGGAGACCCAAAACGGGCGCTTGGCTGGAAAGCCTTTTCTTTTGGGAAAGGATGAATTGAACTAAAAAGAACAAGAAAAGGAAGGGTGCAACTGGCGCTGCCGTCTTTGCCCCTTGGGATTTACAAAGAAAGGGAGAGTATGTAAGGAAGGGAGAAGACTTTAGGGTAGAGGGTGTTCTTTTTTTCTTCTTACGCTCATGGGATTTTGCCTTATCGAGGAGGGAAGAAAGCTCTAGAAGAGGAAGCTCTTGGACGTGTGTGGTGGCAAGGAAGCAAAGGAAAAAGCTCCACCATCGGAATAGCACCAACGAAGGTTGTCAAGGTTTGGCTTTTTTTGGGTGCTCGTCGAGGTTGTGCCGACGAAGACGGTTGTATTAGATTGTCTTGAGTAAAGTGAAGGAACATTGCTTGTTTCTTGGTGTCGATTTCCCCTTCTCTCTGCTCTCGTCTTATGCTCTTGTTCAATTCGTGATATCGCGTACGTGTGTGTGTGTGTATGCCTCGAGCCATCGGTGTGTGAACTTGCACACACACTGTTGGGGTTAAGGCCTATGTGCCTTGACCGGTCGCTCAGGTCATGGGCGCCCGCCCACTGTTACCCTATACTTATAGTGAGTATACTGTATAGGGGGAGCTGCCACTTCACAGTCTCCCCACCCACATTGTGTGTGTGTCTCCTTCTCTCTCTCTCACTCTCCGTCTGTGGTGCTCCGTGATCCCCTTCAATTGGTATCAGAGCTATGGTGACCGCGGAGAGCACGACGGTTTTGAGAGCTTCGAGGTGATAGCTCGCTCGCTCTCGACGGTGGAGTTCAATCGCGGAGTTTCACGGAGAGCGATTTTAGCTTGAGGAGCATTGTCTTTGGAGCTTAGGAGCTTGGTGTGGTCAAGCTTGGTCGAGGAGGCGGTTGCGGCTTCCTTGGTGAGAGGAGCTTTTGAGCTCAGTGGAGCTCGTTAGAGAAGTGCTCGGCGGAGGAGAGCTTGACATTCGAGTGCTTGGATGCTGTTGTGGCAGAGCTCTTGCGTTGGAGCTTGCATTGAGAGGACATTGCATCACACAGAGTGGAGCAAGAGCAGGTTCAAGACTGTGTGCAACTCGTTTTTGCCATTTTCGGGCTCTAAAAAGCAGTTTTTTGCGTAGCTCCGTCATACAGAGTCAGATCTACATGATCCAGGAGTCTAGGTCAGGGTTTTGGCACGCTCCGGACGCAATGGTGATGTCTATTTGCTGAAATTATGCTTTGAATTACAGCAGGTACAGCAGCAGGTTTATTTGTGCACTTTCGGGTCCCAAAAACACTGTTTTTGGTATATCTCACACACACGGAGTATTTTTTGCAGCAACCAACAAATTCATAGGTGTACACAGGTTTTTGGATATGCATTTGTCCAGAGATCCACTCATGCGAGAGTGAGCTATGTTGCCATGGTCTTGGCGGTTTATGTATGCCATATATGGATTTGTGTATTTGTTTACGGCTGAGATTATTTGAGTGGTACTCCGGCAAGAGCGGGTATGCTCATATGTATGACTTTGTGAGGTGATTCCGGTCGAGTTTATTCCCGGATTGGCCATTGTGGCATATATTATTGTCTCTTTGAGGTTTACTGTTGAGATTTTGCTCCAGTTACAAAGGAGACTCTGCCAAAATTTTGTCAGATATTTATGCACGATTGAGTCATATTGACTTGTGATTTTGTGCAAGGTTTTGCACGGTTATTGGTGCAACTTTGCATCAGATTTTACATCCATATTTGCAGACTTTTGTTGATGCGATTCGAGCCAGTTTAGGGCTGATTTGGTTGACATTTGCTACTCATTGTTGGTTGCTCTTTTGAGAGCATTATGGCTGATTTTTCATTTGACTTCCAGCGTTATGGTCTGACACAGTTTGATGGTGTAGATTTTGTTGCTTGGAAGGAACATATGCTTGTTGCATTGGCGGATTTGGGGCAGGATAAACCCTTGTGTGGTTTATCGGCGAAGCCCAAGTCTATGCGTGATGATGATTGGCAGGATCTTGATGAGTTAGCAATGTCAACGATTCGTTTGCATCTGGTTGAGTCTGTTGACTGACAGGTTTCGAGGGAGACTACAACTCATGCTTTATGGCAGAGTTTACATGCTATGTATGCGACATCCATGTCTACAGGGGAGTCTAGCCCCACTTCTATGTCCATGGGAGAGATTGGTCCCACACGCAAGTCTCGACGGCATAGAGACTTGACATGTTGGACCAATCTCTCCCATGGACATAGAAGTGGGACTAGACTCCCCTGTAGACATGGATGTCGGGTACATAGCATGTAAACTCTGCCATAAAGCATGAGTTGTAGTCTCCCTCGAGACCTGCCAGTCAACAGACTCAACCAGATGCAAACGAATCGTAGACATTGCTAACTCATCAAGATCCTGCCAATCATCATCACGCATAGACTTAGGCTTCGTGGATAAACCACAAAGGGGAGTCTAGTCCCACTTCTATGTCCATGGGAGAGATTGGTCTCACACGCAAGTCTCGACGGCATAGAGACTTGACATGTTGGGATTGTGGACATAGAAGGCACATTAGGCGTCGATGTTTCAGGCGTTTGAGACAACGGAGGCGACAGATGCGTGATGCAGATTTGGGCATGACAGATGTTAGTGAGATCAGTACACTGGTTACTGAGTATGCTTGTGACGGCGATGTCACATTTACATCTAGCTTGTCTTCAGACGATCTTATGTCTACGGAGTGCATATCGGATTGCACATTTTCTTCACATTGGTTACTAGATTCAAATGCTACTTTCCATGTCACGTCGCATCGTGAGTGGTTTAGCACGTTTTCTAGTAGGAGACTTGGTTGTGTGCACATGGCTGATGGTGCTGTGTATGACATTGAGGGTGCAGGAGACATATGTTTGTCCTTGCCCAGTGGTATGAGATTTACCATGCGTCATGTGCGTTATGTGCCAGATCTGAGACGGGATTTGATCTCAGTTAGATAGTTACGGGATAGTGGATGTCGGGTATCGCTACTTGAGCGATCCTTTGCGTTGCATTTGGGTTCGCTAGTGATTGCGAGAGGTGCCGGGAGTGGTACAGGTTACCCATTGCATGTGGATCACGGGACAGACGGTGTTGTCTCTGTGATCACGCAGCCAGGTAGAGAACGAGAGAGCAGGCGAGTCTCTTTTGCTTGTGGGTTGTAGGGTGCTTTGCATGGAGTGCAAAGCAGTGACCTTGTTGTGCAGGTTGCGTCTACGGATGCACAGGTAGAGCGGGACAGCTCTAGTGAGTCACAGCAGGATGAGTCATCAGAGGTGATGACAAAGATGACTCACATGGATGCTGAGATGTCGGCTATTGTGGAGTCATTTCTTGATATGCTTATGCCAGAGCTTGATGCAGATTCAGGACAGATGGATACTCTTGGTACACATGTGATATGTGGTGGGCACGAGGAGTCACTCCAGAGCTCGGAGTCAGAGTACCATGGTCTCTATGATAGGGGACAGGATTGCCATGAGTTGAGTTCTGAGTTGGAGGTGGCAAAGGTTGCCAGGGTTGCATCAACGTTCGGTGTCCTCATGTACGAGATGCTGATCTCGAGGCCTGACATAGCAGCTGTAGTGGGAGCATTTGCAGCAGGGTTGATTAGTTGTTCGATGACTGATCTCGGCATAGAGCATAGGGGAGGTTTGCAAGTATTGGACCGATACTTGCAGGAGTGCATGAGCTCTTGTAGACTATTTGCAGAGCTTGGAGCTAGCTCTGTGTGGCTTCCGCAGCGGGATGTTTGTCTATCAGTAGAGCCGGATGCACTAGCTCATCGAGAGTCAGTGGGCATAGGTTGAGAGAATATCTCACCTTCTATTAGTTGTACACTAGTAGATCTTGCTTAAAGGCACATTGGCCTTTAAGTGGGAGGTTGTTGGGGTTAAGGCCTATGTGCCTTGACCAGTCGCCCAGGTCATGGGCGCCCGCCCACTGTTACCTTATACTTATAGTGAGTATACTGTATAGGGGGAGCTGCCACTTCACAGTCTCCCCACCCACATTGTGTGTGTGTCTCCTTCTCTCTCTCTCACTCTCCGTCTATGGTGCTCCCCGATCCCCTTCATTCACACACACACACACACACACACACACACACACACACACACACACACACACACACACACAGGTGTCATCTATGCTGAAGGGCAAGGATGGAGCATTGTGGCATGGGTGTGTGTGATTAGGTGACGTGTAGGTGGAGCTCTGCTAGCAAGCAGTGCGTGTTTTGAAGGTGTGTTTGAGAGGATAGGGGTGGTGTGAGTGCCTTGAGCTTTAGGGAGGCCTTTGTTTGTGTGATGGGCCTGTTCCCCATTCCCCCTCTCCATCTTCTGGTGCCCCCACGGAGGAGCACACTGATTGCTTCGAATTAAGGGAAGAGAAACAGTCTTGGGTATTGGTCGACATGGCGTTTCAAAGCTATGGGCCAATTTTTACAGGTGAAGAGAATCCTGAGGAGTGGGTTGCAAATAATTTTGAGCTGTATATGCCATCATTGCGTATGCCAAACAAGGACAGCAAGATGCAAATATTTTCTTCAGTGATGCGCGGGAAAACAAAGGTATGGTACGAAGATTTGGAAGGAGAGATGAGGCATGCTTGGCCGGCTCTACGGACGCGTTTCCTACATGATTTTTGCAAAGAGGCGTCCCCGGTTGAGATGGATGCCAAACTGAAGGCGCTCAAGCAGGATGTAAGTGAAGAATTCAGTTTGTTTTTGGATCGTTTTGAAGTGTGCTGGACAGAGTTAGCAGGTGCCATGCAAGTGGCCAATAGTGACTACTTCAAACTAGATAAATTTATGGCGTGCCTACACCCTAAAGTGAGGAAGAATGTGGGTTTTGAGAGCCTAGAAAACTATAATGGTGCAGTGGCCATCGCAAAGGCAAAAAGCAAAAAAAATAAAAAAAGATTGAGCAGGGCGTGTCGGGTTATGAAGCGGTGGTGCCTATCCAACCCCAGGGTCTGAGGGATGTTGTTCATGGTGAGAACCATGCGAACTGGGGTGTGGCCGTTGTGCCACAAAATTGGGTGTGAACTGTGTAGGATTTGTTAGAGCAAATGCAAGAATTGTAGCTAAGCATGATGGATAGAGGTCAACCAAGAGGAGCAAGAGGCAAGGCAAGGCCACTACCTTGCCGGTGTTACAATTGCAGTGAAGAAGGACACTACGCGCCGGATTGCCCTCATCCGCTAAGAGAAAGAGGTGGTATGTATCTGCTGTTTTACAGAGGTAGAGGCCAAGCATAGCTCAATGGACCGAGGGAGTAGGTAGTCAAGAATCAGGTGAAACCAGCTCCTCGGGATGGTGGTGAAGTCCCTAGGGTGAACATTATCGGAGTGGATAAGCAGGATGTTGAAGTTTTGGCCAGCAAAAGAGCAAGGATGGAAAGGGAGACAGAAACCGAGCGGGAAACGAGGGCTCGTAAAGGTAAAGAGAAAGTGTACGAAGATAGGGAGCAGTTGGGAACTAGAACGAAGAGGAGGCGATGCATAATCAAGCAAGCAGATTTTCAACTAGGGCGTGGCTACCCTGAATACGACCTGGTAAGCGATGTTCAAAATCAAAATGCTAACATTACCTTTGGTCAGTTGTTGTCTTTGAATCCCAAGCTGCGAGAAGACAATGGTCAACAAGCATTAGCACGAGGCTGCCCAAAGGCTAAGGGAAATGTGCATGCAGTGCAAAACATGGCATTGAGAGTGGGTAGTCCGATGGATGTCCTTCCTCTAGTGGATGCGGTCATTGAAAAGAGGATGCAAGTTCAACCCTATATAGATGGTGGAGGACAATTTTGCATCATGACAGAGCCGCTATGAAGGAAACGGGTGTCAAAGCAGTAGCTAAATCAAATATACGCATGAGAATGGCTAACCATATGAAAGCCGGATGTTTGGGCGTGGCTCAAGATATAAAAGTGAAAGTGATGGGCATTGAGTGCCTAATCGATTTCTTTGTGATGAAAGAAGGTGACAATCCTTATCCAATCATCTTGGGTAGACCATGGCTACTTGCAATAGGGGCTAAGCAGGATTGGGGGAGTAGGGTGTTTACCCTGCCTGACAAAGAGAGAGGGAGATAGGTAGTGCTTGAGTTTAAAGACCAAAGAGAGATGGTTTCACTCGATGGCAGAAAAAGATAAAGATGATACAACAAGCTATGAATATGAGATCAAGACAGCCTATGATGAGGGATACACGGATATTGAGGAAGAGGAAAGAGAGAATGACATGCTAAAGATAGATGCCGACTTGTTTGGGGTCACTGTTAAAGGCTCCCATGCAAAAGAAGAGTTGCAACCATAGGTTCATGGCATAGGTGCGGAGAAGGTAGCTACTATGCTAAGCAAAGATTTGACCATGCAAGAGAGAGAAGGCTATGTCAAGCTGTGTGCCTCTTTTTCAAACTTATTTGCAACGAAGTACGAGGATCTACGAGGGGCAAAGGGTGTAGAGCACAAGATAGTTCTTAAAGAAGGGAGCAAACCAAAGGTGCAGAAGCTAAGGAGGCTAGGGGAGATTAAAAAAAAGGCTCTTTGGCGGGAGATTAACCAATTGTTAGATGCAGGTATCATATACCCCAGATTGGGTTTCTCCGGTGGTTATCACCCTAAGAAGAATGGGAAATGGTGGGTGTGGGTCGACTATAAGCCATTGAATGCAGCAACCAAGAGAAACCACTACCCACTGCCATTCCAAGATGAAATTTTAAATCAAGTGGCAGTCATGAGAGGTACTCTATTATGGATGGATTTTCAGGGTACTTTCAGATAGGGATTGCTCTTGAAGATCATTTAAAGACGACATTTATCTCTCCATGGGGATGCTTTGCCTATCGTAGGATGCCATTTGGTTTGGTGAATGCCTATGCCACCTTCCAAGATTGGATGAATAGGGTGTTTGGTCCCTATTTGGGCAGGTTCATTAGAGTTTTCATGGATGACATTGGATGTTATAGCTCAAGGGCGGATCATTTGTCAAAGCTCCGGCTATGTTTTCAAAGACTGGATGAAGAAGGAGGTCATTTGAATCCTAAGAATTGCAAGCTAGCACGACCTCGAGCGCAATTGCTAGGCCATGTGGTGTCACAAAATAGAATTGAAGCAAACCCAAAGAAGGTCAATGCGGTAGTTTTGATGGAGCCTCCCTCTAGTAAGCAAGGCTTGGCCTCCTTTGTACATAAGCTAAAGTACTTGTCGCGTTTTTTTGGATGCTATCACAGTATGTGTATCCTCTCCAAAAGAGGGCTCAACAGGTGCATGGCTTTGAATGGGATGAAGATGCTCAAGAAGCTTTTGATAGGGTGAAAGAAATTTTGTGTCAGCTGCCAACTATGTGCCCTCCAAGCCAAGAGGATGATTTCTATGTGGGAATGACGGTAGGTACAATGGCTATTGGGGCGGTGTTACTGCAAAAGGTAGGAAGGAGCTATAAGCCTATCTACTTCAAAAGCAGGGTGAAGTCCTTGAGAGGTGACTTACACTAAAGCAGAGCAATGGGTCATGGCATTGGTTTTTGCTTGCAAGAAGTTCAGAGTGCACCTCATTGTGCGTAAGTTGTATGTGTTGACGGCTAATAATCTGTTGCCTAAAGTGATGTTATACTTAAATCCAGGGAAGCGAATCATGAAATGGGTAATAGAGTTACAGGAGTTCGAGTTCGAGTTCAAGATCGACCATACAAGTCGATCCCATTTGGCGGACATTTTGGTTAGAAAGGTTGTGGATTTTCCAATCTATCCAAGAGTGGTACGAGATGAAGCCAGAGAGGAGCTCACCTGGTGGGAGCTTTTACCATGTGGTTTGAATGAGCATATAGCAGGATGATAAAGAAAGCTGGTGGAGGTGTCATGATACACGATCCACACGGCAACGTTATATTCTCAAAAGCCTATGATTCGGAGGATGTTCATACCAACAATGAAGCAAAATATCTTGCCCTCCATCTAGTTTTGAAACAATGCATTGAGTTTGGCATTTCCAGGTTAGTGGTGAAAGGTGATGCGTTATTGGTCATCAAGCAATTGTTAGGCCAATGGCAAGTAAAGCGAGATTCCTTAAAACATTGGTTCTTTGCAATCAAAAAGTTGTTGAAGTTCTTTAGGGAAATCCAACTCAAGCATGTGAAGAGAGACCACAACTAGGAGGCAGATCGGCTAGCAAGCAGTAAGGTGCAAGTACATGTGCCAGGCACATATGTGGCCCCTACCACATATACAGGTAGGGAATCATTGAAGGAAGTGGAAGATTTTTTGAATACAGGGCAGTGTCCTCAAGGTTTGTCTAAACTGAAGAGGAGGAGGATAGTTCAGAAAGCTCGCAAATTTCCATTAGTAGGTGAAGACCTAATGACCTATGATAGAGACGGGGTGCTGAGGAGAGTGCTCTTTAAAGAAGAGATTAACTTGGTGCTGGAGCAATGTCATGAGGAAAGCGGACACCAGGGAAAAGGTCAAGTACTGTTTCGAGTGTTGAGAGCGGGTTTTTGGTGGCCTTCAATAGTGAGGGATGTGCAAGACCTGCCATGAATGCCAAGCTATAGAAGAGAGGTGTTTGGTAGCCAAATCACAGGGGGCCATTGTTGCTCAAAATGATTTCGAGAAGTGGGGTTTGGATGCCATCGGTCCACTCCCTAATTCTACAAGTGGTAAGAAGTATGTTGTGGTAGCCATCGACTACCTCACCAGGTGGGTCGAGGCCAAAGCTGTAAAGGAGGTAAATGCACAGATTGTAGTCCACCTTGTTTTTTAGAATATTTGTTGCCATTTTGGAGTGTTGTGGGTACTCATTTATGATAGAGGCCAAGGTTTCAGATGGCAAGCTTATGCAAGCATTGGTGGAAAAACTAAATATTCAACATCAATTTTCCTCGCCTTATTATCCCCAATGCAATGGTCTTGTGGAGAGTGCCAATGGACAAATCATCAAGATGCTGACGAAGTATGTGTAAAGCAGGAGATGGAATGGGAGATCAATCTAGAGAAGTGTCTATGGGCCTACACGACGTCCTACAAAGTGGCGACCAACTTTACTCCATTTGAGCTGGTTTATGGTAAGGAGGTAGTGCTGCCAATTGCATGCACAACTAGGTGCTTTGGAAGGTATGTGGCGCATCAATGCCACCCCACAAGTTATTTTACAAGATAGAACTGTCGGCCTTGAGGCATTGCAGATGGATAGGGAAGCAGCAGCAGACTACTACTTGAAGCAGCAGGAAAGACGAGTGGCCAAAGTCAATAAGAGTCTACCAAACAAGAAGATAGAGGAAGGAGACCTGGTAATGAAATACAAGAGCTACTTGGACTTCACCTTCCAGAATATGTTCAAGAAGAAATGGATGGATCTGTACAAAGTGAAAAAGGCATTTTCAAATGGGACCTATCAATTGGTGAGAGTTAATGGTAAGCCTCTTAGGCACATGGTAAATGGTGTTGATGGGGGCTTTTCACAAGCCAAGCTCCCATACCCCTCTTCTCTCGTCCCCACCCCATTGAAAGCATTGGAAAAAGTAAGAAAAAAATAAAGTATGATTATGTAAATATATAAGAAAGGTAAAATAGGCCACCTCATGCCTGCGGGGCAGCCCATGTCCACCTTGCCTCCTTTTTCTTCATTGATGTCCCGCCGTGTGTCCCTTTTCCTCTCCTCCACTCAAAAGGTCAACCCCCTCTCTCTTCCCCTTGTCCTTTCTCCTTTCTCCTTTCTCTCTCCCCTCAAGCTACCCCACCTCTCACCAATAATGCACCCTAACTCACATGCAACTTATCCTATCTTCCAAAATAGTATACCCCACCCCCCCTTTCTCTCTCCTATCATATCCCATGACCCAAATACCCCCCTCTCTCTCTAAAGGGCGCCATGTCTCTTGTCTTGTAGCTAAATAACTTCCCCCACACTCACACACACGCAGTTTCACTGAAATAAGTGCCCACAGACCCATCCCTACCCGGTGGTTACCTGATTTTCCTTGTGTTCACACACATCTGCACACAGATTCACCTCTGAACACACTCCCCTCTCTCCCCTCTTGTAATTACTTTATTCTCCATGTCACCTCTCACTTTTTTTCATCAACCCATCTCTCTCTCTTAGTCTCTCTCTCATGAGACTGCTGTTCTGACACATATACACACAGCCAGACAAGTGGGGCCCATAGTCACATGGCCTATGTAGATAATGATTTCTTCATTTCTAAATTCTAGAATTTCTCCCCCCTCCTCCCTATATAAAGAGGGGTCACCATCACACTAAACACACACACAACATCACCAAAGAACACACTATGCACTGTGTGTGCCTAGTGCACACACACACACCCACACCATCACCATCACCATCATCGCAATCACCATGCTTGTTTTGAGCATGACCTCTACACCCTTGGCTATGGAAGATGAAGGGCAACTAAATGAAGGATGATGGCCATAATCCTCGTGCGAGTCTTCGCCATCAACTCCCACCTATCCGCCATGTGCTCTACCACTCTCTCCCTTCTCATTCCCCTACCCTATGCTCCCCATTTCATCGCCTAATTCTCTAAATAAAGCTTGAGGTTTTGTGAGTATGTTTTCTTGCAATGTTTTGCCCACGTGAGGTGTGCGGAATCGCCACCTAGTCTTGTGTTTTGGAGTGAGCTTGTGTATGTGTGAAGGGTGTGCGGATTCGCCATCCTTTTGTGGTGCCTAAGTACTAAGCCGCTATACCCCCTCCCTCACTCTCTCTCTCTCTCTCTCTCTCTCTCTCTCTCTCACTTGATCTCATTCCCTTTCCTCTTCATCATTACTCCCAAGCATCCATCTCTCTTGGATGAAAACTTTGTTATGGTGGTGTGTTGTTTGCGTCCTAGCCGCTGAAGCTATGTGGTGCCCCCTGTTTGCTTTACCATGACAGGCTCGAGGCGTGCCATTCGGTCCCCGGTGTTTTAGAGGCCGTCGGGGTTCGGGGTTCGCTTTGCTCCCATCAGTGTACATCCCAAGCTGTACTTTGATAGAGGAGTGGTGCCCGATGTGACTCAGATTGTGAGGGTTTGGGAAACTCACTTAAAGGGACTCGAGAGTAGCAGATATATAATTTTGAACATATTATACATATTGTGCATATGGTTGTGCGCTTTTCAGTGTGCTTGGGTGTTTGCAAAGTGTTGCAAGTTTCAAGTTCAATAAGGCTACTTTTGGTTGAACATGAATGTTCAACAGGGGGTGGGCAGTGATGGTGCAACCAACGTCGATCTATGCAAGAACGTGCTCTATGCGAAGCTACGGGTGCTAGCAGGTGCAAAACAAAGGGTCAAGGCCAATGTGGAGGACTTGGGTAGGCAAATGGTAGTAGAAGTGTATGTCTAACACGGTTTTTTTGGTCAAAAAGGCCCCAAAAATGGTGTGAGTGTGTGTGCGCGCACGTGCATCTCTCTCTCTCTCTCCCCATTAAAGTGTTCGGGAGAAAATATTTTTACAGACATACAAAATTTCTTTTCTTGAATATGCCTAGAAAAAATGTTAGAATTAGATTTATTTTCCAAGTTTTTACATTGTTCAAGATTCTCTATTTCGAGGTGGAACTTCTCCTTTTTCCCTTGCTCTCAATTGAGATTTTCGAGATTGAAAACGGCACTAGTGTTAGAAAAAACCCGGAATCTAGTCTACTTTAATTGGTTAAAGTTGGAAAATCCCGACTAGATTTTAAGCTTGGCTTTAAGGAAACCGTCAAATTTACACAAGTTTTAGTGTAATTGACGCACGCACGTGCATCTCTCTCTCTCTCTCTCTCTCTCTCTCTCTCTCTCTCTCTCTCTCTCTCTCTCTCTATTAAAGTGTTTGGGAAGAAATATTTTTACAGACATACAAATTTGTTTTTCTTGAATATGCCTAGAGAAAATGTTAAAAATTAGATTTATTTTTCAAGTTTTTACATTGTTTTTATCTACTTCGAGGTGGAACTTCTCCTATTCTTCTTGGCAGGATATTAAGACTGCTCAAGATAGAGAGAAGAGTTATGCTGATCCAAAACTATTTTTCCAGACTCTTTGAAGAAGGCGACATGGTATTTTTGAGGGGGGGTGAACCCCAAACGTAGTTCTTTATCAATGGGTAAGTGTAAGAAGCTAAGTGCCAGATATTGTGGACCTTTTGTATTCACAGAGCGGATTAAGGATCAAGCTTACAAATTCTTGTTACCACCACACATAAAGGTACATGATGTTTTTCACTTCAGCTTACTCAAGAAGTATGTACCTGATCCACAACATATTCTTGATGATTCTCTATTATCTACATCTACTGACGGAACTTTTGAAGTATTACTTCATAGTAAAACCAAGCCTCTACGTAATCGGACCATTATTGAACACCTTTTAAAATGGTCAACGTGTATCCTCAGGAAGATACCACTTGAGAACGTGATGATGTAATGAGGTTAAACTATCGAGATTCATGTCGAGGTGAGGACACCTCGATCTTTTAAGTGTGGGAGGATGTAAGATCCCCAATTTTTGGGTCTCTTCTAAAAATAAGAAAAATAGCTTTCAATATCTATTTTGCCAAATTTTGACTTAACATGCTTGATTGACAGTATTGGAAGGTTCTAAAGTAAAAAGCAAGGTCGTTTCCATGTTCCAGTAGGTTAGATGAATGTTTGGTTCGGTTTTTGAAAAATCCGCTATTTTTAGTTTTTTCATGCTTTTTATGATTTTAAGTGCTTTTTTGCAAAAAGAAAGGTCGGATCCTTAATCTACACGTTCCAGGGAAGCTATGGTCCAATTTTGTAAAAATCTGCTTTTTGAGTGCTTTTCACGCTATTTATAGCTTTTCATGCTTTTTAGTGAAAGCGAGTCCACTTTCTTATTCCAGTGGACGAGAGAAACTTGTGGTTCAATTTTAGAAAATTTTACTTTTTTTGCAGTTTATGCTATTTTTAGCTTTTCATGCTTTTCGGCGTTTTTGAAAAGCAATGTGCTTTTTATGTGACCTAAACATAAAAATATTAATTTTAGTCTCCGGTGGATTTAAAAATGATCAACCGGAGGAAAAAGGGGGACCATACGGGATTTTTACAAGAATTTTTGTTATAAAAAGCGGTACTGTAAATACGTCGGGGCAGTACGGGGAAGTCATAATTATGTCGGGACATTACGGTGCGGCATAATCTAGCTATGGTTTCCATTAGTTGGCCAGATACTAGTCAGATGGCCAATTTTGTTGTAAAAATTGAATGGTAAGTCAGAGAGTTGACCACCAAAATCCAAGCCTTGTTTTTAGAAAAGTCCCAAAAGTTGTGTAGCTATTCCAGGTAAAAGAGGTAGCGCTACCTTCTGGCTTAGGGGTTACTCCGGCCTGCTGCACTTGCCTATAACTTGCCGGTTAGTGCTCAGTTTTCAGTGCCGTCTGTTCCTTCTACTACCTCAAGGCTATATGTATCTATTATACGGAGTGGTGTAAGCTCTTCATCACCATCTCCATAAGTTCTTCTCTCTTGGGAAGAAGAAGAAGAAGAAGAAGGATATTCTCTCTCGTTTCACGGTGTACGCGCTCTTCGGAAGCTTTCGTGGCATATACCTTTACGTAGCTCTCATCACCGCTCTTTTGCGGCAAAGCAAGAAGCCTTTCGACAACCTCTAATCGATTCTAAAGCACGGTGAGAAGCTCTAAAGTCCATAGCCATCTCTCTCTCTCTCTCTCTCTCTCTCTCTCTCTCTCTCTCTCTCTCTAAGTCGTTTTTCTGAGTAGTCACCCTCTCGGTGATTGTTTTTTTGCATATGAATGCATGTATGGATCAACCGAGTACGTACGAAGTTGCCCCATGATTATTTTATCATGTTTAACACACTGATTTATGCACATGATACGTTTATGGTCACATGCGTGCATAAAAAGCGCTTTTTGTTTCACGTCATAAAGGCGGTAGGAACACTTTTTGGTCATAAATCACAAACAGTTATGAATCAGCCCGAACCCTTTACACCAGAGATAAAACACATCATTTAGAACATTTTCTCTCTTTGGTGTCATGTGAAAAACATGCACGAGCTAAGAGATATGGTCAAAAAACAATTTGTTTCCCAGTGTACAACCATTTTTTTTAATTCGATGCTCCTTGGAGAACCACTATATAGATTCACCGGATGGGCAAACCCACTTAACCAATTGAAAAGATTGATGAAACTTGATGATAAATGAATTTAGGTCTCCCTTATCACCTTGGGAATGCGAGTTATTAATCGCTCTGTAACCGGTTTTACCTACGCTCTTAGGGGTGCTATCAAGGGGGGGTACCATATGATGTCGTGAGTTACTCGAGCTGGTTTTATATGTTTTATGGTTTGTTTTGGTGAGTTGCTTTCAACTATTAGATGAGCCTAAACTTATGCGAGAGTATATGGTTAAACGTCCCGGACCGCATAGGTAGATATGATTAAAGCGGCTTTATTTTGGAGTTACCGTTTATTGTGTGAGTACCATATGGGTGAAGTGATGCGATAGAGTGATAGTCTATATTATGGAGTTGAACTTGATGCATTAGTTTGAGGTGAAATAATCAATTGCATGTTTCGCACCCGAAAATACCAAAAAGTTATTTTTGCATATGTGTGAAGTTATTGTTTATGGTTGACCTAAAGGTCGGAGCTGTTTTGCATCATGTTTATGATGATGGAATGTTATCATATGATGCATGGGAACTTATGGATTGATGTGGATGCCTCATATTCATGGTTGTGATTGCTTTCCACCTGCCTAGGTGAAAACTAGCTCTATGTGCTAGGGAGGTGAAGTGTAGATGTGATGCATCAACTTTGCATGGTTGGATGTGGTCAAAATTTGTTTTTTATATCATGATTAGTTGCTAGTCGGATTCTTTTTATGCATGAAAGAATCATGTCTTAAGGGTCACATGTGTGTGGACCCCGATTGATTGTAGGGGATATGTCAAACTCCAAGTCTGGGAGTTGGTTCAGTGTGATTATGATTCATGTGCAAGGACTGAGATTCCCTTATGGATTATGGTTGATATTATATGGTGCATGTAAGCCGGTGTAGCTGATCGTTTTTTTCTGGACTTGGTTATGCTGCCGAAATTTTTGTAGTCATGTTATTTTGTAAAGTGGTTATGCAAAATTGGTCGTGCCTCACCCAAGTTGGGTGGAGTGCTCGTCGTGTGATGTGGTTGTATTATGCTTTATGGTTTTGAAATTGGATTATGAAGTGATTTGGATGGTTTATGGCAGAGGTGTAAGGGTAGAGATCTTGTACAATCTAACTGCTTGGAAAAGATTGTTTGTGCATATGGAAAGTGCTATTGTGATTGAACTCATGTCTTATGTTTCTCATGGCAGCGTTGCTACAAGACTAGGATCACCTATGATGCATGGTTTTTAGGACCCCTTCTGAAGATGCAATAAAGGCACAGTTAATTGTTGGGGAGATGAGGATACTCTAGTGCAAGGGATCTCGAAAGAGAAGAAAAATCTACTTCACAAGCACCAAAGAGTAAAAAGTGCCATGGACAGAAGATACGTGGGAATGAGCTCTTATGCATGCCTACAACCTATATCTTACAGAATAGCCCATTCTAGGTGTGAATTTCTAGTGAAATTTATACGAGGATATTCGTGTGGACTCACAGCACAGCATACTCCGTTTTCACTTTTTTGCCGACAGTAAATATTTTTTACCACAGTAAATATTTTTTACCTACAGTAAATATTTTTCACCTACATGGTAAATACAAATCACTTTTTACCTACAGTAACTTTTTTTACCCATGATAAATATTTTTTACTGCACCATAAGTATTTGGTAGGTAACAGTTCACTGTTACTAGAAGCAGTGATTGGGCATCAACAATGCAGTTACAGGAGGAGAAAAGGGGAAAATCTTATGGTAAAGGTGAGTCAACAGGGATAAAGACTTTTGAATTGAAAAGAGACATGCTGATTTTTTCAAAGAACACATGTCAAAAGAAGCCATGGTTGAGGATTTTTTGAGAATTTGATATTCAAGAGGACCCAGCTGCCACCTCCCCCCCCGCAGGTCCCCCCCTGACATGTGCAGAACCTCCAGTTTCAACAGCCACCTTACCTGCTCTTAAATGCTGGTCAAGGCCTTATCCCCATGTGTCACAATCAGAAAAATCAGCATTTACCCTCCCCTCTCACATCACTCTAGAGAATATCTTGATGGTGACATATCAAGTGACCTCAATCTCTTGACCACCCTAAGCAAAAAGTAACCCCAATCAGCGGATTTAAGCATGTTTATCCCTAATCCTAAACCCTCTTAGAAACCTATATAAGGAGGCCTTCTCTCACTCAAAACCAACACTTCACCCACTTCACCAAGCAACGAAGCTATGACGACATTGCTCACAACGAGGAGCTATGGATGGAGCTCTACTCTCTCTCCCTCTCTCTCTCTCCCTCTAGTATGCTACATTACTAGCCTTAAAACCTAAATAAGGAGTCTTCTCTTATGCTCCATGGCCACCATCCTCGCCATCATTCTCTAAGGTATTGATGTGTTGCTAGTAGGATCATACCTACTTGCTGGGTTGATTGTTTTTGACAAGGGGTTATGCCATCCTTGGCTTGCTTATCTATATCCTTTTTATGTATGATCAGATGCCGTTGTATTGTTAAGCTGATGTCTTGTGTATATATATGCTACATAAGGTCCCTAAGCTTCGTTTCTATGTGTTTTGCCATATGTTTTGATGCCATCATAATGCCAGAAGTCTCACTTGCCTATGTGCACTATGTGTGAGGTCCCTAAACCTCTTAATTTAGGGTGGTGCCCCCTTTGTTTTGTTCTTTGCTTGTTTGCATGAGGCGTGGTTTGTGGAGTGCGCACGAGTACAGAGGCCACCCGATTGCACTGCTCTTTTTCCCGCTATCAACCTACATCTCTTAGTCTTAGACTAAAGGGTCGTTGACCTGGTGTTCTGCTGGATCGGGGATGTTGCCTAGGTCTTCTTCTTTTTATTAGGTTCTTTTTATTAGGCTCATCTATAGGGTTAGTGCATCGGGGGTTAAATGACCTACACGGCTAACGCGTCGGGATTTTTGCCTTGTCTTTGACTAAACACCCGGTGCTGGGCATCGAAGAGACGTGGCACCTAAACTGGTATGGTTGGTGTTGATAACCTACCACCTACTGGTACTTGGGATCCTTTCAAAGCTCGAGTTCATGGAGGGAGGCAAAGCAGCCTCAGCTTATGTCTAGCTCTGGCAGGTTGGAGGTGTTTTGCCTCGCTCCTCGCGAAGTAATTCTCTCTATCGATAGTAGAGTGGAAGTGGATGGGTGGACCGGTCGATCCCTTCACAAAGTCCGGTGCTTTGCTAGTTATTTTGTCATAAGCTTTTTGATGTTATGGTATACCCAAATTTTGTCATTGCATTAAAATACATGGCTGCCTGTTCCATTTAGATGGGCATTTAAAGACTCTCTATTTTCATCTTCTCATGTCTCTGTGCACTCTATTTCACCCTCCACTATATTCTCTCTCTCTCTCTCTCTCTCTCTCTCTCTCTCTCTCTCTCTCTCTCTCTTCACGCAACGCGGTGTACACATATATTCACCCTCCACAATGTTATATTTTCTTGACTGCACTTTCATTCATAACACCCATTCACGCTAGCCGCTAGGTACCTCTGGATGCAGTCTGGCTCATGGCCTAAACTCCATGCTTGATCGGGCACTGAGAGCTCCTCTCGTATGCAAATGCTTCCGCAACTCTGATGTATAATTGAAAATTGTATAAAAGTGTAAATTGTATATTTGATCATAGAATCCCCGGGGAGGGGTATCTCTCACTCATCCACATGGTACAATTATGTTTATGGCAAGATGCAATGTCAAGAGTTATCTTTCCATGTGTTTGCAAATCTTGGTAAAGCTTTGCCTAGACAAGGGCACCATATGCTCTTTGATAGGTATTTCAGTTTTATAAAGCTTTTGGAGCATTTGCGCAAGAGGTCAAGGCAGTACAGGCACCTATGTATGCAATAATAAGTACTTCCCAAGTAAAGATATGTTGAATTTGAGGAAGCAAGCTTGTGGTGCTCTTTGATAGGCATTTCAATTCTATAAATCTTTTGGAGCATTTGTGCAAGAGGTCAAGGCAGTACAGGCACCTATTTATGCAATAAGAAGTACTTCCCAAGTAAACACATTATGAATTTGGCTAAGCAAGCTCATGGTGCTTCTTGCTTTGTATATTGTATAAAGCAAGGTCTTTTTGCATGCTCTTGGATGAATAAGAAAGATATCTTCTTTGCTTCTAATTTCTTTGGAATCC
Organism: Adiantum capillus-veneris; assembly: GCF_014529385.1. Lineage (NCBI taxonomy): Eukaryota > Viridiplantae > Streptophyta > Polypodiopsida > Polypodiales > Pteridaceae > Adiantum > Adiantum capillus-veneris. The sequence continues at coordinate 134,237,390 of NC_140935.1, read as the reverse complement.
ATAAGGGTGAGGTAAAGCGCATGGTTGTGGATGGTAATAAGATGATTGTATCTTTCCAAATGTGGCAGCTAAATATAATGAATGTAAATTTGGATGCAATGTATTTGATAGCATGGTGTTGGGTCATGTTTACAATTTGCAAACCACCATGCATGGGTGGAAGTGGTAGCATACACTCTTTTGGGGTCTTATGGACTTTGTATCTACCAATGCATGGATTATTTTGAAAGACTTGTACGGAAAATTGGACACTTCTAGATTTGATCTTTTGCTTCACTTGCACAAGAAGTTGGTGAATAAGGCATTTAGGCCATATGTGAGCAAGAGGCATGTGGTTGAGGATGTGTACAACGGACACTTTTCTATGTGCTTGCATGATTTGGCAAGTAATTATTGTGTAGTATGTGCGGCCAAAAGAAAGAAGCTCATGTCAGAGCATAAGGAGGTAGAGGGATGTAAGCCCTCATGCACTAAATGGGGTTGTGGTGGCAAATGTAAGAAAACTATGTGTGCAAGTCCTTGTTTCAAGGATTATCATGCAAAGACTGTGGTTGAGTTTTTGTATGATGGGAGGAGTCGAGGGACGACAAACATGAACCGGCACCTCTCTGTAAGACCTTGTTAATTATCTATATGACAATTTAGTTTTTCTTATGGTAGTCATCTTATCACACCTATTATTGTCTTATCCCATGCAATAATTTTATGGATTTTAAGTGATGGGTGATCTTTGGCTACTTCTTTTTTTACTTCAAGTACTCCAAACACTTCATGCTTTGTGGCTTGTCTTCTCGTTTCTTTTTTTTTGGGACAAGTGTTTTGTTTTCTTCTTCTCTTCTGGTTTATGGATGCTCTCACATGTCTATCACATCTATGGTGAATGGCAGGTGCTTTTGCTAGGAAATTTCTTATCGGGCATTTCTTGCTAGATTTTTGTTAGATGTTTTTTTTGGATTGTTCTGAGCACATTCCAAGTTCACAATAGACCATTTAAATTTGCTAGAGCATGTTTTTAAAAACCTAGGTTTTACCTACAATTTCAGCTAAGCAAAAAGAGTTTTTGTGAGATGCACCACTGGATTCGCCCTAAGCTAAATGTAATCTCCCTTTAAACTTTTACAATATTGATTGTTCATTTTCGGTCATATAGTGCAAGAGAAATGCAAATAGCATGATCCCAGTCAAAATTTTGAGCATTGCCATAACGAATCGAGATAATGAGACCTTTTACCCAAGGCTATCACTACAAAACCATGCATCCAAAAATTGTTGAAGAAGGTTTCCTCATGCACCCAAAGATGATATTACTCTACTTAAATCCACAAAATGATGGTAGAGGCGCACTAGTCAATCAACATGGCCCACTACCAAACAATGGTATCCACTCATGCTCACATCTCCCATTTTGTAGCCATCAGATTGAAAAGATCATCATTTCAATTCAACCTTAACTTTGAAGTTCACAATGTGGGTACTATAAGTAACTTGCAATTTTGCATAAATCCTGATTGTTGAATTAGTTTATTTTAAATGTGAAAGCTTACTAAATTGAGCATGGATATGGTAGAGCACTTGCATCCTTTATTGGCCTGCTTTAAAAGCCTTAAAAACCAAGGGATTAAGGAGTGCATTCATAGGAGTTTGACCTCATAATGTGAAGTATCGACTCATCAAAATTTTCCTTAATTGGATGTGTTCAACTCCTTGAACTACGATCACCAAAAGTACAAGCATGGGAACTACTTGCCCCTATATGTGCATCAGTCCCCAATTCTTTTTTATCTACTTCTAAAAAAATTGTGGAGTGGTTATGTCTCAGGCATAATGGATGCCCCTACCTTTAAAACCTAAAGAATAAGAAGTTCCCAAGAGATCTCAAAGTTGACAAAGAACCACATGTGGTCACCTATCCAAGAGTTGGAAGCCCTCCCTCATTCAATTGAGCTCTCTCTCTCCGGAGATGGATTACGTGTACACTGATGACATATATAGGCATCTATGCACTCAGGAGCCACGACGACCACTAGATGAGCTCACCTAGATTCTGACAGAGATGCTACATGATGCAGCATCAAAGGCATATCCCAACAGCTAGCCTACACACACACGATCTGGGGAGCATGCCTCAGAACAATTGGTATGATGAGGAGTGTAGAGAGATGAGGACCAGATTACAGAGATAGGTGCTCATGGGTACTACTACACATAGACATTCACGGATTATCTTCCGCCACCTAGCACGACGAAAGAAGAGGGCTTACCTATCTCAATTAGAGTGTGATCTGTATCAGCTGTTTATGAGTCAGGACTCTAGTGAGGCATGGAGGCTTTTCAATGAGCACTCTCCACCATCAGCCATCACTTCCATAGACACATGGGGTGAATATGCTACATCTCTCTATACAGCATTGGGGCAACCACCTTTGCCTGACCCTCCAGAGGCATGCCCAGAAACATGTACTTTCTTTACTGGTGGGAGGGTAAGGAAAGCCATTGACAAGATGAAGACAGGAAGAGCATAGGATCATGATGGTCTGGTAGCAGAGCACTTTATCCATGCCAGAGATATGCTTACAGAGCCTCTTGCTATGATGTTTAATTGAGCCATGCATGAAGGGTTCCCTGAGACTTGGAGTATGTCCACTATTGTGCCTATCTTCAAGTCAGGAGATCCTATGCTTCCCGGGAATTACTGAACCATCATGGTTGGTCACACATCTGGCTAGGCTATATGAATCAATTCTTGTGCATGAGTTGAGTGGATGGACAGAGAGGGAGGGCATACGGGCAGTAGGACAGACAGGGTTCAGTAGAGGTTTCTCCACTCTTGACCATATGTTGACACTCAGAGCCATTATTGAGGAGGGTAGACACCACGGCAGGAGGATATATTGTAGCTTTGTGGATTTTTGCAAAGCCTTTGATACAATGCCACGAGACAGACTCATACGCAAATTGCAAGACATGGGGGTGCCCATGGAGCTGATCTGGGGGATCTTAGTTTTATACAGGACAGTGGTAGGACAAGTACGCAGTACTCACGCCATGTCTGACATGGTTCACTCCACCATTGGGGTGAGCAAGGTTGTCCCCTATCTCTGACTCTCTTTGGGATATATGTAGATGAGTTTTCAGATTATGCACATACAGAGGGTGATAGAGGTGCTCAGCTTGCAGGGACATGGATTCCGTTGCTATTATATGTTGATGCTATTGTGCTGATCTCCGACTCTCCAAAGGGAATGCAGTGTCATTTGTATGCATTGCAGTATTTGCACGGGACAGTGGATTGTCTGTGAACCTTGGGAAGACCAAGGTAATGGTGTTTAACACCACGACGTAGTGGGTAAGGAGGTCCATCCCCACTTTTACATATGGTCGAGAGACTGTGGAGTATGCAGATACATACACTTATCTTGGGGCGATTTCCAGTGGTCCAGTATTTTCCTTGAGGTGTGCAGTAGTTACGCGATTGACCAGAGCCTATGCATCATTGGGGAGACTTGAAAGGATATGTTCGCAGGTTCAGTTCCACGAGCCTTGGACAAAACTTTGGCTCTTTGACACTTTGGTCACTTCGGCCATGCTGTACGGAGTGGAGATATGGGGCCCCTCAGTTGATCATCATAGCAGAGCTCGCAGTATTGATGGATGGAGATGTATGGAGAATCCCTTTGTGTCTATGATCTCTTGGTGTAGACCCCTTCTTGGTGTTTTGACATGAACGATAGGAATTACGCATCCTCCACTTTTTGACATGGGACTCGTAGTATCCTTTTTCTCGAAGGTCCTATAAATTTTGCTACTGCTGGACAACAAACTGAACCCAATTGAAGTGCATGGCTGAATCGCTTGCAAGTGTGTGTGTGTGTGTGTGTGTGTGTGTGAGAGAGAGAGAGAGAGAGAGAGAGAGAGAGAGAGAGAGAGAGAGAGAGAGTACCTGACTTGTTCTTCCCCTTCCTTGCATGCATGTTCTTTGGCATTGGGGCCCTTGGAATTCAAAAATCTTCACCCTTTTGTGGGCCGGAGGAGAAGTAGCAAAAGCTTTTGTCCTCTACTTCATTCTTCGTGGAGTGTCAAGAGAGTCATCTCATCGGAGGTGGCTAGCTATTGTGCTGAGCTATTCTCCACCTGGGCAGCCTGGTGAGCTGCGACTATGGGACAACTTGCAGCTTGCAATTGCCTTCCCCCTCTCTTCTGCCTATGGCCCCTGCGCCCTGCTTCCCTCCATGCATCATGACTCCACCGCTACTTTGAAGTAGCGTCTCAACATAAATCTTCAAGCTCATTTGAACTTTGGTCCAATTTTTAAAAAGTTCACACACTTGAAGGACATCACTTTCCTTACGCTTACAAGATATGCTTGTTGTCACATGTTAATTAACACAAAAAGCATGACACGTGAGCGTGCTTCCACCCTATAACTTGTGTACACATGCTTTGGGGTTAATTTATAACACAAAATACATGTATGTTACTATCTTTCCATTGGATCATACTCGATGGTGACTTGGATTGAGTTGTTCCCTAAAGATTAATCATGGCACACTAGTTTTATGAAGAGTTGTTCCTTAATATAGTTACAGAAGTGTGTGTGTGTGTGTGTGTGTGTGTGTGCGTGCGTGCACACAAGTGCCCTTACACGGATACATGCATGACCCCCCTAGCACCCTTCACGTGTGAATATCGCTTGTTATGGGAGGATAGATGTAATATTGACTATCCCTTACCTATTGTGAGCGATAGATGCACCAAAAGATATGCAAGCCATTGTTTAAGTAAACCCAATTGAATTTTTTTAAGGTAATTGACTAATTTTTTAAAGTGTCTTCAAAACTATGTAAATAAGTCTTTTAACATTGTTGTACTGCTCAATTAGATCTTACTTTTTTTCAAAAACTAAACAATTTTTTAAAAATTGAATAATTATAGTAAATCATCTGGTTCTTATGATCTTACATCAATACTTAAGCCAAAATCCTTCAAGAGTTAAGATAGAGTAGGAGTGCCCAATTCTGGTTTGGGGTGAATTAAAGCGAATGTCACTAGATGTTGTTGAGTCTTTGAGGGAAAAAGGGGGGGGGGTGGTGGTGGTGGTGGTGGTGGAGAGAGAGAGAGAGAAGAAGAGAATTTAAACGTCGTGGAAAATATCTGACAAGCAGAGTTAGTGAAGGCGTTGTTGGGCGCATTTCTGACACCCCGTTTTTTGTAAATTTGTACATACGGACATGACGCCCGATGTCAAAAGGGCGTGTGGGCTTTCTTTTTGTGGGTTTTTTAGCTTGCTTTAGCAAGCACATGTACATGCACTGCAAGTCGCTAGTCTAGTGACAGTTGTCGGGCTACTGTAAGTGCCTGTGAGTGAGTTTTTTGAAGTGAGCGTTGTATATAACTTAAACTCATGTACAAACTAAGAAAAAGTTCATCCAAAGAGCAAAAATTTTCAGGTTTTATCTCGTTCTGTCTCCTTGGTGCTCTTGGATGTAGTTTTTTGCCCCGACTAGCCTTCTCTACATGTAGTCGTGCTGGGACATCTCTCTATTCACGCCAATTTTGCTCATGGGGGCGTATGGAATCAATTTTAGTCATCTTCAAATTTCTCACCAGTCATTTTTCAAGATTTCTCTCAAGCTTTAAAGTGCCCCAATTGGAGTTGTGCTCATCAGGTTACGACTAGTTCTCTGCAGGGTTATGGCTATGGCAGCCTAGTGGCAAATTGTGTGTAGACAGATTCGGAGGGCATGTATCTATGAATTGTGGAATTAATGTTGAAGTTGTGGGTTTGTGATGTTTTATTGTGAAAGGAGAGGCTTTTGTCTTCATATGCATTGGTCGGCGTGTGTTGTAAATCCATGCTTTGGCAGGGTTTTGCTCCTATGTGACATAGTCTCTTGGGTGGGCGACCGCTAGTAAATTCCCAAGGGTCTACTCCTATTGGACTTGTGGTGTTTCAGAAGGATTTTGCGAAGCTTTTGGTGTCTTGTAGTTCTCTTTCAACGCTCTTGGGTGACATCACTATAGAGGTGTTTCAGTTTGTTTGTTTCCCAACAGCGTGTTATGAGAGAGAGAGGTTGTTGCGTCGGTGGAGTATTCGCAGAAGCACAGACGCGACAAGCGGAACTGTTCAGAGCCAGGGTTGACCGTGCAGGAGTGGATAGCTTGGGAGGCCTGCAGACGGGCTGAAGGAGTGACAGGAGTAGGACAAGCTTGTTCGGGAAAAGCAAGGCGAATCTGCCGCCATGGGAGACTCTGTTTTTTAGCAGAAGAGCAGACGTGTGTGTGTGTGTGTGTGTGTGTGTGTGCGCGCGCGCGTGTGCACAAGGCTCAGAGGGAGGACTGATGGAGGAGAGAGGAGAGAGAGGGGCGGGGAGATCTGGGGAGATTCGAGTTAATAGTGCGCGTAAACCGAGTAGGAGAACATATGCTAGATAGATTAGATTATAGGAGTATATATACTTCTATTTGAGATACTACCTAGATACAGCATGCGTAGAACTAATCATACCAAAATTTTAGTAAAAGAAATAAGGATGTATAGTTTGCATTTATTATACCTTCATTGGATGAACCATATAAAAATCTTCCTTAAACAACGTCACAATAACATGCTACTACTATTCTCTTTATCTTATGTCTCATTAATTAATTTGTTTGCTAGATTCCTTTCGAATCTTTAAATTTGGAAGAAAAGTGAGCACGCTCTCCCTCCCGCATTCTGTTCATGCCGAGGGCCCCTGCGTTCGCCTTCTGCCATCGCTATACAAGCCCATCTTGTCTGCTTTCCTATCTCCATCATGGTCGAGATCAGGTAGCACACAAGTAGCGCCTTCAGACTTCTACCCCTTCCCTTATACACTACATCTCCCATTGTCCGTCTCTGGCTTCGCCTGCACATGGCACCTCTGCACACAATCAGCCTGTCGCATCCACCAGTAGCCGTGGACCACTCTGCAGATGCCCACTATCTTCTCACAACCCTGCTCCTTGGGACCTGCCTCCGCTCGTCTACCGTTCTTTATAAGCTGCCATTCATCGTCTGCTTCCCTGCTCGAATTTCATCTCAGCAAGTATTTTGAAAGGGAATAAAATATCTGTCTCTCTCCTACGTGTCCATCGACACACATGACATCTCTCTCTCTTTCTCTCTCTCTCTCCACGTGTATCTGCTCCCTTTTTCCCCCAAATCCATGCGAGGTATCTGCCCAGATTCCCTATAATGAACCACCAGAAAAAGTCGTTTTGGTCTCCTATTCAGTAGAGGATACAAAGATTCTAGAAATGGGTTTATTAGTTAGGGAGTATCTAAGGTAGATACAATTTGGAAAAGGAAAGGAAAGGGAAAGCAAAGCTGAAGGAAAAGAAGGGAGTACTAGGTGGCAGGCACCTAGCCACATGAGGGCACATGGATGGCAGATGTGGTAGCCAGGTGGATGAAGATTGGGTTGGGGAGGGGATGGTTGTTCTTTTTTTCATAGGCAAGATGCACTCCTAAAGTATGGATAGTTGTTGGGTAGGTTGGATAGCTCAACGTAAGTAGAGTCAATTAGTGATGCGCTCGAGTTCAAGCATTGAGGGTTTTGATAACCATGTCAAAGTAGGTTTTGTTGGAAAATTCTACCCAATATGATAAAAGAGGAGCCCATATGTAGCTAAAACTTACAAGAGATACAATAGGGTCCAAAAAAGGCATATCCTTGTATGTAGCTAAAGGTTACAAGAGATACAATTAGGTTAGAAAAAGATATATCGTTTTGCGGTAAATTGTTCCTAATCTTAACAGGCACACAGGGTCCTTGCATCCATGCACAACAACTTAGAACCTAATTAGAACAATATGTTTTGTTGCTGTCAACATTGAACTTAGCTGTTTTCCATGTCACGCCTATAGAACTAGCAACCATCCCTTCCTTAGACTATTTAATTCTTCGACAACGTACACATGTGGAGCAATGTCATAAAGAAAATGGATTTTTACATATATGTAGTCTACTTTGAAGCACTTGGGCATGTGGCCCTTTCCCATCCCCAACATGGCACTATTTGGAGAAATTGTGAATGGTTGAATAAACCTTTCCAATTAGTGCCACAAGGCTATCTAATAATGACACAATTTTTTTCTTCCTTTTCTTTGCAAGAAGGGAATTAAGTAAGCACTGTCTTATATATAAATAGAACATGTGTAATGTTTTATTATATCCATAAAGAGGGACATTAAATATGAGGTAGCCCTCAACTTTATTTGCCATGAGATGGTGACCATGGGACCAATGGTCCCCATGCAAGGCAATCCTAGCAAATAATTAGGGCTGTTCATATTTACAATCAAACACTAGCAAGACCTACAATAGTTTGAGAGGTACAATCATTCATAGAACATTGTGGATATTATAAAAAATCTATCTACATGTATGCCATGGCAGTGTTAGAAAACAACGGGGTTTAGTGTATTTTAACCGGCTGAAATTATAAAATACCGATAAGATTTTAAGCTTGCCTTTAAGAAAACCGGAAAATTTACACAGGTTTTAGTGTAATTACCGACAGAAGCTTCAAATTTTGACCTGAAAACCGGGAGAATTTCAAGTTTCCCCTTATTTTGATCGGTTAGGAATAATGTTTTTTTCTAGCTCTGTGCCATAGTAGCAAAGCCTCTCTATGCTTTGATTACTTATTTCAATTGATCGATGAATGCAAGGAGTCGTTTCAATAATTGATGGGCGGGTGCATTGGTATCAACACCAATTTTAAAGACACGCAATCACAATAAGATTGTCCATGTGCATATAGATGCATCAAATTTTTTCATTGGTTGTGTTTTAGCTCAACCTTATGAGGGCAGAATAGATTTTCTAATTTGTCATGCTAGTAGATAGTTGAATGCTATAGAGAAAAACTATACCACCAATGAGAGAAAAGGATTGGAGATAACATACGCTGTGAAAAAATTTTGATATTATCTTTTGGCCAATAATTTACAATCTTTGTAGACTAGCAAGCCCTACTTTATTTAGTAAACAAGCCATGTTACACTAGCAAAATAGTGCAATGGTTCATAACATTTATGGAATTTGACTTTACAGTTGTGGTAGAGAAGGGTACCACACATATTAGCGACATACACTCGGTCTATTTGCAAAAACTTGATTAATTAGGGATGAAGATTTCGTCTGCGTCCAGCAAATTTAAAAGGAAAAGCTCTTGTGGCCCGGTTCACGCATATCAACCCTTCTGCAACCAACGCACCTTGTTGTGGATCCAGTCCTGACTACAGACAGAGACCATGGTGCTTCCGTGCCTCATGCAACTCAGCAAAGACACGAACGTTGTTCTGTCTGTAGCTAATAAAAGCAACAAAGAGAACGCATCATTTCTCTGTTGCATCTGTGAGCCCGTAGGGAGTGACACAGCTCATCAAGGAGACCTCACAGGGTTAAGCAAGCATGTGACAGGGGGACGCAGTCTATAAGGGGGATGCATGGAGCCACACACACAAGCTCAGCAAGGACAAGGGAGGACTACTACAATTCTTGTGTGCACACTGACATGCTTGCGAGAGCTGGACGGGGATGGAGCAGGTGTAGAGGGTTGTCGCCTCGCCACACCCACACACACACACACACACACACACACAACCTCTCCTGCTATACCCTACATCCCTGCACCTGCCCTCTCTCTCTCTCTCTCTCTCTCTCTCTCTCTCTCTCTCTCTCTCTCTCTCTCTCTCTCTCTCTCTCTCTCTCTCTCTCTCTCTCTCTCTCTCTCTCTCTCTCTCTCTCTGTGTCCTCGGCGTGCATCTCCTGTCTGCCCTCCCACGTGCAGTCACGAGAAAATCCAACTTCCCAAGCACAAAAAATCGCCTCAAGAACCTGACACACGTCATCTCTCTCTCTCTCTCTCTCTCTCTCTCTCTCTCTCTCTCTCCATCCACGTGCCATGCACATAGTTTTTCTTCCTCTAAGGCATACTAGCATCTGCACATATTCCTATTAAAACAATCGAGAAAAATATTATAGGGACATACTAGGGCTAATCACCTTTCCACCTTCGTGTTGCTTTTTAACATCACTCAATTCTTGTGTGTGGATGCCTTCTTTCAAAACTTGCTTGCATAAATGCACTTGATGAACCATGTCCACCTCTTAGTAACCTTGTTAACCTTTTGTCATAAGTTTGTTATGCTCCTTGGCCACCTCCACAACAAGTTTCTCAACTCCATGCAAACTCTCTGTTATGGCTCTTCAATCTCAACGAACTCCTCACAACCTACAAGCACCTTCACCTTTTCCACATCACGTAGTATAGCTCTATAACATGGAGTCATCATTGCTGCTCTTAGTCGTCACTTTGTCACCTTAATTTGTACTATTCAAGCTTGTTGGCTCATTACCTATCACTTTTCATGCGATAGATCATTGCTTATCAACTCCGCTTCAAGTAGGATCCTACATGCCTTAGCTCCGTGTCTATTAGCACCTCCGGCTAATGCTTGCTTGTGCCTATAGAGGTTCTTGCTTCCTCATCCTCTACCCAAGGCCTGCTAGAGCCTCCGATTGGTGCATACCCATACCCATAGGTGGTGTCTATAATGGCACTACAAGGAGAGCTGCCTCTTCCTTGGTAGATGTAGTAGCAATAGAAGGAGAGCCACTAGAAATCTCTCTCTCTATGTGTGTGTGTGTGTGTGTGTACGCGTGCGCGTGCGTGCATTTTTGTTGTAGATTTTACAAGCCATAGTTGGAGCTTCAAAATTAACTCTCTCAATTCAGTCCTACTAAGTGTCTCAAGGTGCATGCAGCCGAGGGCTTTACTTGCTTGCTTTTCAATGGCAAATTGGCTTATTTAAAGAAGAAACTCGCTCCTTAACTCCTGTTCTGCAACAATTGGCACTTTAATTCTATGCTAGCTCTCGAGCTACATGCGATGGTTTTATTTTCCAACGAGTGGTACTTTTCAACGATAGTGCAACTATTTTAAAGAAACATTGGCTTGGAAACTCCTATTGACGTGGATTGCTCCTCTTAGAAGATTGTGGTAATGAAGGCCATTTGAATTTAGAAGATTAAATCTCCCTATACCCCGAAAGTGGGATTCTATGGGAACTAGCACTCTCTCTTTTTTTTGACACATCAGAGGGCCCACAGGGGGAGGTGCTTATCCCTTCCAGATTTTAGCCATGGTATATGGTCGGGCAAGGGCCGTGTACCATCAGGCAAGAGCCACGCGTAGGCATCACCATGGCCACCTAATTGATGCGCCACGTGCTAGGAACGATGGAGAGAACTCATAGCAACCAACTAGGAACCGCCTCCTCAGGTGACCCACCCCAGGAGGAGGATGCACTCGAGTGTCCAAGGGCAAGAGCCCTAGCAACATGAACACCAGGTGAGCACAAGGTGTCCCTCTAGAGTGTGACCCAACGGAACCCACAACCCGTATGTTGAAAGGCCAAAGCCTTATTGTTAGACCAACTCTTGATAAGGGGCTAGTGGGAATATGTCTAAATGCCCCCTATTTCATAAACAAGGTTAATCTCTTGCTTTCCCCACCCCGAGTTGTATTAATCTCAGAGTGAGAGAGCTTTGTTCATGGTGGAAACCTAGTCAAAATGAGGGAACTCCACCCATCCGTGCTTCTCTTATAGGCTATCTGGCCCACCTTTAGGGGATCCCTTGAGTACACATGCTTAGTCGGCCTTTCTAGGACCACGCCTCTAATCAGGTACCCTTTTCCTCACACTACTCCCCGCAAGCCCCCCCAGCCTGCCCCCCCCCCCCCCCCCCCCCCCCCTCTTGAAGGAGAGTTTTTGTCCTCAAACACATCAATGGAACATCTCGTCTTCAGAACATCAATGTTGCTCTAATCTAAACCTCCATCACGTGAAGTGATCCACATGATAAGTACCAAAGCTAGTACTCAAATGTGGAACTATTTGCTCGTAAAAGACTAAATGGAATCATTGCAAGCTCGTAAAAGACTAAATGGAATCGCTTATCTTTGTAAGCGATTTTTCCTTGGACCAAAAGGAGCCTCTAACTATTACCATATACATGTGGTAGTGATGTGTGTGAACACACTTAGGACCATCGGGGCATTTTTTCCCTCTTGCATTGTATATACGCCCATCATTCTAGGGATATCCATCTTTCCATTGCACACTAAGTAATACACTCTCTGTTGTGTGCCTTGAGCTTCCTTTGTCTTTTCCAAGCTGTGTGTGTTTTCCTGCAACCCTAATTCCAACAATTGGTTTGGGCTTACTCCCCTTTGTGGATTGATCAAGTTCTTAGGGCATGGCACTTCCGATTACTCTATATGCCAGCTCTCGTTCACCGCATCACTCCATGCGAAATTTGTTACCAATACATGTGGTAGGGATGTGTGTGAACACACTTAGGACCACTGAGGCATTTTTCCCTCTTTAGGAGGTTTTCCCCCCGTGCATTGTATATACACCCATCATTCTAGGGCTATCTATCTTTCCATTGCACACTAAGTAATATACTCTCTGTTGTGTGCCTTGATCTTTTTTCGTCTTCTCCAAGCTGTGTGTGTTTTCCTACAACCCTAATTCCAACACTAACTATTTTTCATATTGTTAGTGGAGCCTGCTTCAATCGAGATACTCCTAGTCGATAACTAAGATTAGAGCTGATATCGTGGGAGATGCTTTAGTTGAGCAAAATTATTGCTCATATTTCTCTACTAAATTAGAGCATGTCTCAAGTGAGGTGTTCTAACCTTTTACTCTTTATTTTCTACTAATAGACCCTATCTCAAGGGAGATTCTCTAATGACATGCTCTACTACATTAGAGCATGTCTCAAGCTAGGCGCTCTAACTTTTACTCTTTATTTTCTACTAATAGACCCTACCTCAAGGGAGATGCTCTAACAAAGAAAAAAATGCTTCCTTTCAAAAATGAGAATGCTTCATTCTAATGCAGATTAATCAAGCAATTGATGAGCATTTAGATTGGCATGTGACACATAACAAAAGGTTGGTGCTTTGTGTCTAATACCATGGTACATTTACCCTCTACATGTGGAGTAAATCTAAAAAAAGATGTTGTTCTTTGTAAAAGAAGAAGAGCCATTTGTGGAGTGTCTCTTCTGAACATAGCAGGATCCCTAGAACTTATGAACTCCACAATCAAATGGATGTTGAAGTGTGCTCTATCATGATGCACAAGAATTGCACTTACATCCCTCTACTTCAAACTATGTGCCCTTACGGCTAAACATTGCCTCGAGTTTGAGTAGGTAAACATGATCATAGATATAACTTACGTTCAAACTGCACTCATAGTGTCCTACTATGTTTATGCTCATAAGAAAAGTCAAAATTAGCCATAGAACTCGTACATTTTTGTAGCCATATATTCATTAGAATATTTGTAGCACCTCATAGGTCTGGATAACAATAACGCTCATTGGTTGCACATTCCTTCTAACTAAGTTGCCACAAATGATTAGGTTAAGCTCAATTAACTTATAGCCAAGCTTTTTATGTATCTTTTAGTCATGATAATGAGGATTTAAAGGAGTATTACAACATTTCTCCAGAATAGCTCGTATAGCGACACGAATTATGCACAAATAAAATGAGTGATGAAAAGCTTTCATCCCTTGAGAATGTCATAGAAATGTTTTACAATGTGTCTCTATTTTGTAAGCCAACACTACAACGGAGGACATGCATCCAAGGGGATGTCACGGCATCCCCTTATGGATCAAGAAGGTGATTCACATGCGATATTGTGAGAGAGGGATGCCGAGGTGTCCAAGTGGTGCCATTAATGCTAAGTGGGACCAAGTGGATAAAAAGGATGGAAATTGCTAAGAGAAGCACCCTTGAGCTACATGAGCCAAGTGAACCCCATTTTTTGGTTTTTTTGAAGTGTAGCCTCCCTATAGGAGGGATTTTGGTGAAGTAAAAAAGGTCTTTTTGAAAGCCATAGATTTTGTGGGAAGCCAGGCCTTTGGCCATTTTTTGGTTTTGAACGTGGTGAAGAAGGAGAGCAGGAGAAGAGTGCCCTGCACTTTTTATGGAGTTCTTGTAATCAGGTTATGTTTGAGCTTACCGAGGATTGGAGCATGTTTTTGTATATGGTGTCGTTTGTTGGGAAGTGAAGCCATATTTGTCGTAATTTTGTGTCGATTCCCCCTTCCCTTGTAATGGAATTGATATTTTATTATTTATTGCAGCTGACAGGTGGAAAAGAATTAGCAGCTAATGGACTATGTGAAAGGATATGGCATTTTATGTTTACTTTATTATTCAAGTGCTCTTTATGAGTTTTGGCCATTTATGACCGACCGGCTAGTTTGTACTCAGTGCTCACTTTGAGCATTCAAGAAATCTATAAGTAAATGCGTGCAAGAGGGAAATACTCACTCTTGCACGGGGGGACATTGCACCCTGTGCTTGTGTCTTTCTTCTCTCCTCTTCTCTCTTCTCTCTCGCCATGTGGGTGTAGCACTCCGCTCTAGGAGGTGTGCCTGCACATGCTCTCACACTCTATCTCGCTCTCTATCTCTCTTTGTTCTCATATGACATTGATTATGTGCTATGTGATCTGCCAAGTAAGTAAATTTGTGCGTTTCATGGATTGCAATATGTTGTTTTTTGGTATTTTGTAGGGACACCATGCCTCCATTTGTAGTAGTGGTATCAGAGCCATGAACACGCTCCTAGCTTCACATATACATATAGATATGGAGAACTTCAAGAATCAATCTAACAAAGCTAAGTGATATTTATCATTATGTTGGCAATTTTGTTTGTTTTTCTTTTACTTTTGATTTTTCATCCTCCGTGGGAGGCAAAGTGGTATGGCTAAGAAAACTACATGGCAAAGGAATTAATCACCTCTGATGGATTAAAACTAATTATTGTTAAGTTGATGCATCAACTAGGATTCAATTGCATTAACAAAACATGTATAATAGAGAAGATATAAGGGATGTAATTAGAAAATGAAAGAAAGTAGGATTGGGCAGTCCATACTTTTAAGGGAAAGAGAGTGATTTATTTTAGAGATTGCTAACAAGCTCATTGGAGTCAGATAACGCCATGGAAACACGTAATTACTCAAGGGTTGCTCGATGGCTCCTTGGCAAAGCTATTATCGATTTTGATTGGCATCACACATCTGTAGAATTCAAATATGATGTAGCAAGGATGAGACAACGAGAGGAGGTAATTTTTATTGAGGGGTTGTGGGAATCAATCTTAGAACACCCTGGCACGAATGGAAATGCAGCAAAGCGTACTAAACTGCATCATCACCATCACGCAATGTGGGAAACTTGGAGATTCTACGCTCCATTTTGATTCCACCATATCAAAAACTAAACATACATACAGGGGGAGCAACCCTACCTAAATAAAACTAGGAGGGAAAAACGATCAGTTGTTTCTATGTTTTCAGCCTATGGAACCCCATCCGCCATCTGCTAATGCCCTTATCTACTACACCTTAGCATATTTACCCTGTAGCCCCGCTAACTAGCCACATACGAAACTAGTTATGGTAGCGCCAATAGCAGCGACACTAGGCATCCAATGTTGTAGAAAAACAGGAGGTGTTGGTGATGGATCACAGGGCTAACAGGATGGCCACCTTGGGAAAAGCACTCACATGCACTACCATTTTTTTTCTTCTCTCTCTCTCTCTCTCTCTCTCTCTCTCTCTCTCTCTGTGGCACCAACCACGTATGCATACAATAAGGACACTTCTTTTTCCTAAAGTGCTGATATTTTGACTTTTGTACACCACGCATTGTTGCATTTTCCATTGACGCATGCACACACGTGCAACCTTATGCTACCAACTACAAATATCTCAACCCCACCAACCCACTCCACAGAAAGCAAACTTTTGAGCTACCATCTTTCTTTCTCTCTTTCTCTCTCTGCCCCTCTTTGCTTCAGAAAGGTGCGCACACACCCACCACCAACCTGCATGCAAGATTTCTCCGCTCTTTACCATTACTTTGCAGCGGCGACAACTGAAATATTGTTTTGGCCTCTGGCACTCCGCCATCTCCATCCCCATCTTGATCTTCATGTTGTTGCACCCCCAAGTCCTTCTCTGCACACTTTGTTTTGGTACTGGCTTTCTTGACAATGCACTCAGATGGAGACCCCCTTGTGTTCTTCATGTAATATCTCTGAACACAACTGCCTAGCAATGACATATAACATGTTCAATTCTCTCTCACTACAACCTCCAAGAAATTACACATTGTACATGCTTCCATTCAACACCACCCAATGGCCTATTCATCTGAACCACTACTCCAACGCATGGCTAAATATAGTAGACTGGAGCACACTTGTTTGCTCCACCACACAACTCCAAGCTGGCCCCGATGCACCTTCAACCATCCCATGGAGCACCATCATGCAGGATCGTGGCCGCACACACATGAAGACCCCCTTTTTCTCTCTCAGTTCTCATCGAGCAACAACCATAAAAACCTCTTTACTCTTTCTCACCAACCTCCAACTCTCTATTTCTCTCTACACGACCCCCCCCCCCCCCACTCTCTCTCTCTCCGTTCCCCCTCCTAGTACAACTACTTACAAAGGCGGACATTGAACAAGCTCTTCAACGAATGGTGCAACTCTTTCTGATTTTAACCTGGCTTTTTTTTTTAGTTTCCAGCATTTGACTTTACTTCATTTTATTTTGTACCCAGACATTGTAATAGATTCATAAGGATTGTATGGGTTTGGTCCCATATACATTTGGAAGAAGAATCCCAAACTCCAAGCCAACTTTTTTGAGCAATGACAAAATCGAACGAGTTAGTGAGAGACACTTTTTCATTAACTGCAAGCCTTCTTGTGCATTAGCGTTTGACCTTGTAGGCAAACCTCCCCCCCTCCCCCCCCTTACTTTTGCAC
This sequence comes from Adiantum capillus-veneris, assembly GCF_014529385.1. Classification (NCBI taxonomy): domain Eukaryota; kingdom Viridiplantae; phylum Streptophyta; class Polypodiopsida; order Polypodiales; family Pteridaceae; genus Adiantum; species Adiantum capillus-veneris. The sequence continues at coordinate 134,220,479 of NC_140935.1, read as the reverse complement.
TATATTTGAGTTTTTTCCAACTCCTTGTTTAATTATAGTAGACCTTAGTATTTTTCAATTCTTTGCTCATGGGGAAACCTTATTAGCCAACTATAGTGAATATTTTAGCCAACTCTTTTAGGGTGATGCAAATTGAGATTGTCACCTATTTTTTGCTATTTGTTCACCAATATATCCTTGTTGAGTTTTATTTAGCTTTTATGAGGAACCTAGAAGATCCCAAAAGACAAAATTGAAGGTCACTGCAAGCAAGAAGTTTGTGTTGTGTCGACTACTGCATGCTTGTCTCCCTTTCTTTCTTGAAAGGGAGAATCTTAATAAAATCCATTAAGATTTTGTTCCTCACTTTCTCTAATTCCCACCCCTCTCTCTCTCTCTCTCTCTCTCTCTCTCTCACACACACACACACACACACACACACATAGTGCATGCAATCAACGAAAACTCCATAGTGACCTGTGTGTGTGTGTGTGTGTGTGTGTGTGTGTGTGTGGGTCGCTTATCAATTGTGTTCTTGGTATAACATGGTTGATAAGGGAACATGGTCGGGGAGGCATAACCCTCCATCTCACCAGGCTGGGATATCGAAGCCAAACATCCACAAACAACAAGCCGGACAAGACCTTCACCACATCAATAGACCCCAAAACCACCAGAGAAACTGTAGCAGAGCTAGATGGATGAGAATCACTGCAAGATTCTACAAGCCAGTCAAACGCCATCAAAGAAGGCGGGAGCAACAACGATCGGAGCCACCAAAGAGGGAGCCCTGCTACAAAACTCCCCCTTGTTAGGACCATCGCAAAATTGTCCGAAACATAAGAAGTATTGGTCGCCATTTGCCCCCAAGCAAGGGGAGAAGAGGGCAGCCTCCCTCAGATCCAACAAAATGTGAGAGGGCACGTAGAAGCACATTTTCAAGGTCGGAGATCTAAGATCCTCCACCCGCGGATAACCCACCCCTGCAAGGGTGCCATTACCACGAGAAAGAGCAATGTTAGCAACCCCCAAAGAGCAAACCGCCAAGTCGTAGGCTAGCTTGAGCTTCTCGGCTCCCCTAAACATCGCTGGCTACAATCGCTGAATAGGAGACACTCCATCAAATCCTTAAGAGAGAGTTCAAATAAAAAAGCATCCCTAAAGGACTTAAAGAGAGAGAGAGAGAGAGTTTAAAACTTAAAAAAAAACCTCCCTAAAGGATCTGCGTTGAACTCAAAGAGAGAGAGAGTTTAAAAATTAAAACAGATCCTTTAGGGCGGTTTTTTTAATTATTTTTAAACTCTCTCTCTTTGAGTCCTTTAAAAAAGAAAAAACTCTCTCTTGTAGTGAGTGAATATATAAAGTGGATATTGTGCATCTACTCTACTCAGTCAAAATCCGGATTCCAGACTCTTAATGCACCTATTAAGGTTTCCTAAGGTCACGGACACACGGATGATATCGAGTGTCGAGCAACAGGCGACGATGCACAGATCGAGCAGTAGAGGCCATGGCATAGGCATCACAAGGTAGGTTGCATGCGAGGCAAGGAGATCGAGAGAGACCGAGCTGGAAGGCCAGGACATGATCCAAACCATCACAACAAAATGAAGGCTCCTAGCCATCTACTGCAGAGTGACCCTCCCTATCTGCTCTTCTCCATCCACTGTAGCACCATCCGCATGTGCCTCGCGCACACGTCTCCCCCCCCCCCCCCCCCCCTCCCCAACACACACTCACACTTTCTGGCGTCCGTAGCTTGGCTCATGCCATGAGAGAGAGCGTGATGCAAAAAAAATCCCCATTTGCACTCATCCTGTCACATTGCATTGCTATTGGATGTATGTCTCTCTCTCTCTCTCTCTCTCTCTCTCTCTCTCTCCCCTTCGTCTGCGTGTTGGTCAGCCCCTGAGGTGACAACTGCCATCTTATGCTTGCGACCCTATCGCCTTGCTTGTCCAGATTGTTGTCACCTGTGAATCTCCATGGCTTTGTTCTTACGCACTCCATCAATGCTGGGGAAAAATCGTTTTTTGGGTTTTTACACTAGCTATCCCCCTTGTCCCCAATTGACTTTTTTGAAATTCAAAACGGCTCGAGTATTATCAAGCCCATACACATTTTTCCTGAACATTGCACTCCATCCTAAAACTTTTTCATTAATTCAGCCTCAAGATTCTCTCAACTTGACTCCGAATAAGTTTATGCTCATGCTCCGACACAACTCCCTTTCGCCCCTGACAAAGCTCTTCATAGCGATAGTGTGGATCACCCCTCCCAATTCAAACAAGAGAAGCACTATGCCAACCCATAGCTCCAAGTGGCTATGGAAACCTACACCAAGCACCTTCGCAAGCTCATCCCATGACTGATACTTCCATTTATAAGATAAATCAATAGAGAAGAGGGCTCAACAATTAAGCCCATGCTATATAAATATTCACTTGGATTTTGGTTCGCTCAAAAAACGTCGCTCGGTGTATGGTAAGACTCCATTTGGAAGACGGTTAATATAACATTTCATTTCTCCTCTCTGTCTCTCTCTCTCTTCCCCCTCCCACTACGAGTCCAATGCAATACTTTCTCTAACAACGTCTAATGCCAGGCATCCACGTGCATCGATGATGATGATGACAATTTTCGTCTGGTGTTTTATAGGGTTTTAGTTTTAGTTCTTTTTAATTTAGTCTTTCACCTTACTTTATTTTATTTTGTACCCAGACATTGCAATAGATCCACCAAGATTGTATCACTTTACTTTCATCAGTCATTTTGACCTTTTAAAGAGGGTTCATATAACATTTCATTTCATTTCATGTCTCTCTCTCCCCCTCGTCTAAGGCCTATGATAGATAATCTTCCTTTGGAGTTGCTGTTTATGAAAAGCAATTGTGGAGGAGCTCATCAACGAAGATGAGACTTTGTTTAAAGAGAGCCTATACAGAAAGGAGTTAGAAGATTCCAAGTGCCTAGTGCAGCTTGAAGAGGTGGAGCCTATTCTTGTGGAGTGTTTGCATGAAGAGGTAGTAGAGTGTGGCCAAGCAGATTTTAAGAGCCTGGAAGTGGGTGAAGAGTATGTGTGGAGTCAAGATGATGGTCAAGATTTTGTGGAGCAATAAGAGGATGTGGATGTTGATACAGAGTCGGCCCATGGTTATGATGATGAAGTTATAGGCTCGAGTTTTTGGGAGTCAAGCGAAGAGGATAGAGCGGATGAGTCCCCATCCTATGGCGAGGAGTCAGAGTCTAATGAGCCTGTGCTGGTAAGGGTAAAGCTACCTTATTGTTTATCTCATAGTATGGTATTGGCCAATGGGAAGGAAGAGCAGGTTGAAGTGTCTAAGCTTGTGGAGAAAGACATGAAATCGAAGGTGCTATGCGGCACTATGTTGATGACTTTCTTGATGACGGTAGCAGTAGAGAGTGCAATTGCAGTGCAAATGGTTTGAAGCTTCACCAAAAAGGATAAAGCCGAGTCTATGGACAACCAAGTGGGTCTTCCAAGTTGCGATGATAAGAGAGAGATGATGCAGCAAAAACTGAGGGGGTTGGGCATTTTTTAAATTCTTATTATGTGTTGGATGCTGATCAAAGGGAGAAAAAACTAGATTTTTCTATGGATTTCATGAGTGATGCCTTGGGGTACAGCTTCTTTTGGTAAGGTATGTATTGAAGATGAAGTCAATTGGGGATTTGAAGACCCAGTGGGTGAAATGGATGAAGAGACACATGTGCTCATTGATAGAGCTTTGGCTAGGATACAAGTGATGCGAGGGTTTTCCCCTCTACCAGTGAAGTTATCTTTGGATGAGCAATTTCTTGCTATTGTGCGGATAGAAGTAGCTGGGGGGTAGTATGTGTATCAATTGCAATGCCCTTTAGAGGAGATCTTTTGCATGGAGGTTGTGCCAGTACATGTATGGGCGGGAGGGTCAAGTATGTCTAGTGTGAGTGATGATATGCATGATGAAAGTGATGGGGTTCTTGGTGATGCATGGTTTGAAGTGGACAGCTTTCCACTGGATGCTTGAAGTGGTGGAGATATGCTATGGACAAGTTATGTGGATGATTGGCTATGTGGTAGGGCAAGGCATTACAAGAAGCTGTTGCAGGTATATGAAGGAGATCATAGCCATGTGTTTGATCTAGGTGGTTGCCATACTATACAGCAGGGGGTTGGGAAACCCACTTGAGCAACAAATGTGAGTAACAAGAGACAAATTCTATACATGTGGTTGTGCTTTGTGAGTTCTTGTGGTTGTTTGTTTAGTGTGATAGCTTTTAAGATTCTGTAAATATTATTTTGGATGAACATACATGTTCAATGGGGGGTGGGAAATGATGGTGCGACCAAAGTTGGTCAATGCTAAGAGATGTGCAATGTAGTGCTATGGATATCAGTAGGTGCATGTTAAATTGCTAGAGCAAGTGCTAAGGACCAGGGTAGGCGGGTGGTATCTGAAGTGTATGTCTTATGCGGTCTTTTAGGACATATGGGCTCCAAAACGGGCTAAATGGGATGGTAAATTTGCGACGGATGGGGTAGATGAGGACAAGTGGCCAGAGCTAGTTTCAACATGTAAATGTGAAATGCTCAAGTTTTAGAGCATGGCAATCCTTCTGGATTGAGAATCAGATCCTAGATGTGCAAGACATGGTCAACTAAATGTTGCCATGGGCCAGTTATGTTCCCAATTGGATTGCATTGGGATGCATGTCATTGGGTATATTTTTTACCTCAATCAGGTTCCAAGGAAGAATATGGCATGTTGAGTTGGTTGGAAGTGACGGCTCATCCAAGAGAGCCCAGATCATGGAGATATAGGAAGATGAAGTTTGTCCTAGTCTACGTCGGTGGAATGCCATATGAATTTTTGCAATCTTTGGACCGATAGTTGGAGGGCTTGACAAAGTCAAAATACTGCAAAATCTACAAGGGTCAAAGTTAGTGAGGGGAGGTTGGGGGTGGCTTGATAGACCGGATGTTGGAACCTTGAGCAACAAATGGCTAAGTGACAAAGTCGGGGGGGGGGGGGGGGGGGGGGGGAAGGCATTATATGAACTTTTTATATAGACTTTGGAGGCATCGGGGGGTCAAGTTCATGAGGATTTTCCACATGCTGCCCAGAGTCATCCCATGTGCACTGCAAGGAACCGGGCTATGGGATATTTGACCTAGAGGATGCACTCCCCCTTGGCAACGAGAGGCATGGAGAGGGGATCTCTCCTTGGCTTGGCTATGGTGAGCCTATGCGGGCGCTGCTCGCGTCGGCTGTGGTGGTTGTAGACGGTGAACTTTGGCATTTCTTGCGGCATCTGTGCTGGACGGTGGTGGCTGTCGGTTGTGTTCGCCAATGTTGATGTGGAAGTTGATGTAGGGCTTGATCCCGCAAGGCCTCCAAACGGGCCCCAATTCTTTTATTGAGGAGGACATGGACCCAAGGGGTTTTCATGGCGCTATGACCTCCCCCAGGGCTCAAGAAGGTGATTCACATGTGGTATTGTGAGAGAGGGATGTGGAGGTGTCTAAATGGTGTCGTGAATTCTAAATGGGGACTGGTTTTGTTATTTTGAAGTGTAGACTCCCTATAAGAGGTATTTTTGTGAAGTAAAAAGGGATTTTTTGAGAAGCCAAGGCCTTTGGACATTTTTTGGTTTTGAACGTGGTGAGGAAGGAGAGTGCCATGCACATTTCATGGAAGTTTTGTGATCGGGTTATGTTCGAGCTCGCCGAGGAGTGTACCGGCTTGGAGCCTGTTATTGTATATGGTGTTTTTTGTTGGGAAGTGAAGCCATCATTACCATCATTTTGTGTTGATTCCCCCTTCCCCCTTCTCTTCTCTGCTAGTGTGCGTGCATTGTCGGGGGTGTGTTGGCACGTGTGCCCCCCGGAGGTCTCGATTATACAAAGAGGGATAGAGAAAGGTCGTGTATGTGTGGAAGGCAAAAAAATTGAGCTATGTGGAATGGTTGAACTAGTTTGTGGTGTTGCATCAAGTGCTTGCGTATGGTCATTTTCAAACGGTGGTTTGCCTAAGATTGTGTGAGTTTGAAGGTGAACTCTAGTGGATTGGGGTGTTGTGTATATCCTAGCCTATAGTGTTGGGGGTTCCATCGTTGCATAGCTCCAATGACCAACAAAATTATCAATCCGGAGGGATGAGCTACCTGGCTAGGGCATGGAAACACTCACACAATTAGTGAGCTAATCATGGCAACATGGATGGTTAACTCTATTAGGTGAGCTTCTTGGCCTATGGAGGAGCTAAGCCACAATGATGAGCAATCTCCACATCCACTTCTCTTCACCTCTAATCAACCCAATCACACATACTAATTATTGCAAGACGCACACACTAATCCTATCATGCAACACACTAATCGCAAGCACACACACATAGATCTATTGAGCACCACACTCCAATCAAACCTACATGCACACACAAGCAAAAGAGGGCAATCATAAAAGATTAAAGAGCGATTAACCACTAATTAGTTACAATCTAGCTAATTTAAGCATCATAGGCAAACATAAGAAGCATGAGAGAGGCATACTCCAAGAGAATTAAGCATTGATTAGTGTTAACCAAGTCTCATGAGCAAGGAGAAGCTCAAGGACTCCATAGCCACACACCTCTAGAGCTCTCACCAAAGAGTGCTCTCAACAAATGAGCTTGAGAACCCTAAATTCTTTTATCCACCGCCTTATGTACCTAGGGTAAAAATATGCAATGTTCTGGCGCCCAAGGCCTTTAGGGCTCCACCATTTACTGTATCTGCTACCTAGGCACACTAACTAACCTGTTATTTACAGCTTGGAACTTCCATTGAGCCCGTAACACATTAAAATCGGGAATTTACAATATGTGACCATTTTGGAAAAAAATGAAAAATGTGTAACTCCAATCTTCATTGCTTCTTTTTGTTGATCTTCGATGTGCATGCGTACGTCTTTGGTCTTTAGCAGCTCCTGGTAACTGACGTTGACTCAGTTAACATTCGCCCCTTTCGATTTTAGTGCCAGTCCTCAGGCACTGTTGAAAAGTGTCCGTGGAGGCAATGGAAGGTTTTTGATTGGTTGTTGATGGGTTGATTGTCTTCATTTGTCATCAGTTTGTATGATGAGGTTCAATTTGCTACAGCATCTTCATTGGTCTGAATATGTATGATGTGAGAGATGATGTTGCCTTAACAACTACGACTCTTAGCACAGAGTTTAATATTACTTGAAGCTTTAGGACTAATGCTTTGCTCATTTTATGGATCAGCAGTCCGACTCTGACTATGCCAAAGAGTGTTTTTTTCACCCTAGCGACCTGACTTTTCACATTCTTGTGCTTACTACAAACATTTCTTCAGGTAAAAGTAAGCTTGAATTTTCAAAAACAAGATGATTAGGGAAGGACCAAGTTGGCATTGAAGGTTTCTTTTGCCATACCTATTTCATCATCTTTAAATCTGCATTCTCGTTGGTTGGGTTGTCCTTCTTTGACTGTGAACACTCCATTATTTTTTTGATTCTTCAATTAGGCATGTTGATAGGAGTCTTTTATGTTGTTGTAGGCATTTGTTCACTGTGTACATTTGGATTTTGACTCGGTTCATTGGAAGATTTAGGAATCCAAATCTCTTGATGACCTTTGTATCTCCATTGTTGACTTTGTTGAGCTCTAGATCTTGTTGATTTTTTTAGATCTTCTTGCAGATCTGGTGTAGTTGCAGTTGGCTTGTGGTTGACTGGTAGCCAAATCTTTGTATAACCTGTAGAGAATCCTTGTCCAAGAGGAAGATTCTTTGAGATCCATCTTTGTTCTGTATCCTCTTGAGAGTTGTGGTAGACTTTAGCATCTTTCGATTTTGTTCTATTGTATGTTACCATATACATGTGGTAGTGATGTGTGTGAACACACTAGGACCGCCGGGGCATTTTTTCCCTCTTTAGGAGGTTTTTTCCCCCGTGCATTGTATATACGCCCATCACTCTAGGGCTATCTATCTTTCCATTGCACACTAAGTGATACACTCTCTATTGTGTGCCTTGATCTTCCTTCGTCTTCTCCAAGCTGTGTGCGTTTCTCTGCAACCCTAATTCCAACAATTGGTATCAGAGCAGGTCGCGTCCTCCCGGGATTAGTCGCCAGCTGCTCCAGTACACGCCTGCTCACTTTCTCCGATTTCAATGAGCTTTGGTGAGCATTCGTAGGTCGACAAATATTTCGGGTTGGGCTCGAAGAGCTCGGTCTGCTCAGATTTTTGATTTGGGCTCATTTCGGCCTCCGTTTCCACTACAAGCAGTACTGCACAGGCTATTTCGTCATTTTGTGCAGAATTTTTGTCAGTGCCATTTTTTGCATAACAGGTGCCTTATAGTCTTCTACGGTTTGTTCTATATAGTACGTGTTGTTCCCGCTCCATTTCTCCTATTTTCGGGCGGTTTTCACATCAGGTGCAACATTTACCATGGCTGAGAACAACAACACAGACGTGTTCAAGATGTTTGCTGCTAAGGACAGGTTGGATGGGGACAACTACCCTATGTGGGCTTATATGATGCAACATGGTCTTGTGTCAAAGGGCGTCTGGAACATTGTGTAGGGCATTGATGTACGTCCTGGTTCTGAGGATATAGGCGATGTTGAAGATGTTGCAGGTCTTGCTGCAAGGATTACTGCTATTAGAGTTGTTTTGCCTACGGCAGAACAAGCTCGTTGGGATGTAAAGGATGTGCAGGCTCATGCATTGATTGCGTTATCTGTAAAACGCACTATTGTTCCTCACATCCGTTCAGCAAAATTTGCAAAACAGGCTTGGGATATTTTGGCTGGTCTTTATGCAAGTTGCAATGAGGCTAAAATTGCTTTGCTGCGTAAAGAGATGGAGTCAAAGATTATGCATGAGGAAGATGATATGGACACTTTCCTTGCTAGTGTCAAGGATATTAATGAGCAGCTTATTTCTGCAGGTGAAGTCATTTCAGACAGTTCACTTGTGCAGACTGTTCTTGATGCCTTACCAGACTTTTGCAAGTACTTGGAGACTTATGACCCAAGGAAATCCAGAGTTGTCAAGTTTGATGCATTATGCACATTGTTGTTGCAAGAGTCACTTTCCAGAAAAAATAGGACTAAACAGCGTGCAGTTGAACAGGCTTTTATTGCTTCTCAAAGAAAGGGTGGTAACAGCAATACAACCACTTCTTATGGTTCTGCCGCGAGTGGAAAAACTTCTGTTCCTAATGCCTTTGCTGGCAGCACTTCGTCTGGCAATTCTGGTGATAAGGGCAAAAAGAAGATGCGTTGCCATTATTGTAAAGCTAATGATCACTTGATCAAGTTGTGTCCTAAGTTGAAGGCCAAAGAGGCTAAGAAGAAAGAGGGTGGTTCCACTGCAAATGCTTGTTCCACTACAAATGCAACCATTGTTGAGTCTTCTGTGAAAGGAGACTGTGATGCTGATGTTGATGCAGAATGGGATTTTAGCGCAGAGTGCACTTACAATCCTATTGTCCATGATGCATGCTTGTCAGTTGCTGCAGATTCACATGTGTGGTATTTCGACAGTGGTGCTACAAAGCACATTACCTCACATCCTGAATTGTTTACCTCTCTCGAGTCTATCCCTCATGGGAATTCAGTCACTTGTGCCAACAATTCCTCTTATCCAGTTCAGGGAGTTGGAAAGATTGTGCTTACTGTTGCAAATGGAAGTTCCTTCACACTTGTTGATGCACTTTATGCACGTGGGATCAAGAAGAATCTCTTGTCTGTATCCGCACTTGCTAGACTTGGACTTGTAGTCAAATTTGTGGATTACAGATGTACAGTTCATGATCTCAGTTTTGGTGATGAAATTATTGCATCAGGCCTTTTGTGTCGTGGGCTGTATAAGCTCACTTTGTATGACAAGTGTGGAGAAAATTTTACAAATACTGTTGCAGATTCAAGGGCTATTTCAGATGCAAAACTTTGGCATGCACGTTTTGGTCATCTGAATTTTTCCAGTTTGTTGCCTCTTGAAGCACCTGTCAAACATGTTTGTGAAGGCTGTATTTGGGTAAAATGCAGCGTTTTAAGTTTCCAAAGGATGGTTCAGTTTGGGCCACATACAGGTTGCAGCTTGTGCATAGTGATGTTTGTGGGCCCATGCAAACTCCGTCCTTGGGCAATTACCTGTACTTTGTGACTTTCATTGATGATTACTCTAGGCATGCATGGGTATTTCCGCTTAAAGCGAATTCCGAAGTTTTTATGTGCTTCAAACAATTTCTGGCTATGGAAGAAAATGTCTCAAAATGTACTATGGGCACCCTCCGTTTTGATCGAGGGGGGGAGTATATGTCTCATGAATTTAATGATTTTCTGGCTAGTCGTGGGATAAAACACCAATGTACAGTGCCTTACACACCTCAACAAAATGGTGTTGCTGAGAGGAAAACCAGGTCACTAATGGAAATGGCACGATGTATGGTCAAAAGTCAAGCTTTGCCGCATTCTTTTTGGCTTGAGGCCATCATGTGTGCCACTTATGTACTTAGTAGGTGTCCTACAAAAGCTTTGTAGTCTATTACTCCATATGAAGCATGGCATGATAGAAAGCCTTCTATTGAGCACATGCGTGTTTTTGGTTGTTTGGCATATGCTTTGGTGCCACAAGTGCAGCGCAGAAAATTGGATGATAAGGCTGTCAAATGTATTTTTGTTGGTTATAGTGCTGAAAGCAAAGGTTACAGGTTGTATCATCCGAAAACAAAACGTATTCTGGTTTCACGGGATGTAGTGTTTGTCATAAAATCTAATATCTAACCAACCCAAATGATTTTCTCATATTAAATTGATCACTTAATGTGGGAGAATAAATGGGAACAAGTGTTAAGATATAGATATGTGCTTATAGATCTATCTCAACACGGGGCCAATAGTAAAGGGGCCCAAATGGGAGATGGTCTATCAAGAGCAAGGCTAACCAATGGAGCATAAGACCTTAGGGTTAGCTTCATTGAAGACCTCCAATAATGTGTGTAAAAGTCCTTTGACCTTAGGTAAGCTAGGGCTGAGCTTGAGGTGGGAACCCGGCCCAAGCTCGAGGTGCTTGTCGTGCTTGAGGTGCTTGACTGGCTCCATGCTTGAGGTGCTTGACTTGGTGCATGATTAAGGTGCTTGAGGTGCCTTGAGAAGCTTGCCTGAGATGCTTGTGGGAACACCCCCTACTTCAAGTGCTTAGTCATGCTTGATGACTAAGGGGCTTGCTCATCCAAAGTCAAAAATATCCCTACAAGGAGGGGGGCGAGCCTACAAGGGGGGGGGGGGGGGGATGAGAGAGAACACACACACATACACACACACACACACACACACACACACAAGGGAAGCCCCAGCTTGAAGAGGCAGCAAGGACACTTGTCAAGTTCCTTCCCATGTTGCCCTCATGGTGTGCTTGAAGCCTATTGGTTGGCCACCCAAGGGGTCCAATGATAATTTAGGATATTTAATTAATTGATTTTGCATTTATCAAGTCCTCTCTCTCAAAGGGGAAAGGGGGACACTTGTCCCAAGGCTACCCATGTTGCTTGTAATGGCTCCTGCTTGTGATTGGCTAGGCCTGGAGCGGTCCAATGAGCTTCAAGCATGAGCTACAAGGGGGGGTCAACCCAAGAAAGCTAGGAGGGTGCTTAGGGGGTATACTCACCCACACACACTCACAAACACTCTTATTGTGTACTATGCAAAGTGCAAGAGCTCCCCCTCCTTCTCCAAGCAAGTAGAGGTTGAGAGCCTACACCAACACTCTTGGCTATGGAGTGCAAATCCATCCAAGATCCATGCTTCAATGCTTGAGCTTGCCATCTATTTCTTCTTCATTACTATGCTATTATGTATGCTAGCACAAGAGTTATGATAAGTGAGGAACTAGCTCTTTCTCGTATGAAATGTTTCTTCTTCCTCTTCCCTACCCTCATTCCCTGCTAGCTCTCTCCACCTTCGAAGGTGTTTGAGGCCTTGGGACTGAGGCTTGGTATAGTTAAAGCTTTCTTCAAGTTTAGGTTATGCTATGATGGTGATGCATGAAGCTTTCCATCTTCATTGCTTCACCTAGGTCACAAGGAACACAAAGAATGTATTGTAACAAGTCTCTCTTTATGGGAGAAATCATAATACAAATGCCTATTGGAGGGGGGACCGGCTCCACATAAATCCGGTCCTCAACTATTGTTATGTTCTCTAAATTCCCTCTCTTACAAAAGTATTGTCCATGCCAAGTTAACTAATTGCTATAATTATGTTGCTATCTTCAATTATGTCTACCCGCTATGCTCACAAAATCATTTCTTGAAAGTACTCTCATTAAATTCCGCTACTCTCAAATTGAATAGGCAAATTCCATTACAGTGTTTGTGGAAGATTGTGTTCAGCCCTTGCTGTCATGTACTAGAGACATTAATGTAAGCTCTTAGGACATTAATGACACTTTGTTGCCTCTTTTCAGTGGTGGAAATACGAATGTAATTTCCAATGAGGAAAATGTACAACCTATAGGGGTTTCTAAAAATGTTCTAGATCAGCCTATTACTGATGCAGATGTACATGATGTACTTGATGAGAAAAGGGCTGAAAATGAGCAGGCTAGAGGTATGCCAAAATGGGTGGTGCACACTTTACGTGACAGTAAATTGGATGCACCTTTGTCTAGTCGTACTCGTTCAGGCTCTTGCCATGCATCAGATTGTTATGCTTTGGCTGTGTCCAGCTTACATGATGTTGAGGAGCCTCTATCTTTTGATGAAGCACAAAATTCAGAAAATTGGATGGCTGTCATGCGATCAGAATATGATGCACTTATAGAAAATGACACATGGAATTTATGTGATTTGCCTCCTGGCAAAAAGGCCATTGGTACGAAATGGGTTTACAAGTTGAAACGCAAGCCGGATGGTGCGATTGATCGCCATAAGGCTCGACTTTTTGTAAAGGGTTATGCACAGCAAAAGGGAATTGATTATGAAGAGACTTTTGCTCCCACTTGTCGTATGACTACTGTGCGTTTTCTATGTGCATTGGCAGCTCATTTTGGTTGGGATGTACATCAATCAGACATTGTTACTGCTTTCTTGAATGGTGACATATTTGAGAAAGTTTATGTAACGCAGCCTCGTGGTTTTGTCATAAAAGGACAAGAGGACAAAGTGTGCAGATGTAAGAAGGCTTTGTATGGGTTGAAGCAATCTCCTCGTGCTTGGTATGAGAAAGCTGACACTCATTTGGTTAAACAAGGCTTTCGTAACAGTCCAACCGAAAGCACATTGTATGTAAAGCGTGAGGGTGATGTACTTCTCATTGTAATTCTTTACGTTGATAATTTGCTGATCATTGGACCAAATGAGAGACATATTGCTGAATTTAAGGCTGATTTGAATGCTACTTTCAAGATGAAAGATTTGGCGCTGTTGCATCATTACTTGGGTATACAATTTAAGCAGTGTGATGGTGGTATTGCTTTGTGTCAGAAAAGTTACATAGAGACATTGCTATGTAAGTTTGGACTTGAGGATTGCAAACCTATTGCCACTCCCATGGAAACAGGTTTGAAGTTGAGTCTACATGATGCTGGCGATCCTGTTGATGTCACTCTTTACCAAACTTCTATTGGCTGCCTCATTTATGTATGCAACACGAGGCCAGATATTCAGTTTGCAGTCTCACAAGTCAGTAGATTCATGCATAGCCCAGGGTCTAAGCATTGGCAGGCTTTCAAGAGGATTTTCCGCTACCTTAGTGGCACTTTATACCTTGGCTTGTTTTATCCCAAGGGGGGATCATTGCCGCCAGACGTACATGCTTTTTCGGACTCAGATTGGGCTGGTTGTTTTGACACGTGAGTGTCCACAAGTGGTTTTTGTTTCGTGCTTGGCAGTTCATGTATATCATGGTTGAGCAAGAAGCAACCTACTGTGGCCACTTCGAGTTGTGAGGATGAGTACAGGGCAGTCTTCACAGCTACGGTTGAGTGTGTATGGCTCAGACGCCTTATGGCTGATTTGGGTGTTGGACAGGACACTGCCAGCACTATCTACACTGATAGTCAGAGCGCATTGGCAGTTGCAAGGAACCCAATTTTTCATGCTCGCACAAAGCACATTGAGGTGCATTACCATTATGTCAGGGAGAGGCTCTTAGTAGGAGAGATCAACTTGGCTTATGTGCCAACACAGGACAACCTTGCAGATCTTTTCACAAAGGCATTGTCTCGTGAGAAGCTTGAAGCTTTCCGGAAAGCTTTGGGCTTACTCCCCTTTGTGGACTGATCATGTCCTCAGGGCATGGCACTTCCCTTTACTCATGTGCCAGCTCTCGTTCACCGCATCACTCCAGGGGGGGTTTGTTACCATATACATGTGGTAATGATGTGTGTGAACACACTAGGACCGTCGAGGCATTTTTTCCTCCGTGCATTATATATACGCCCATCACTCTAGGGCTATCTACCTTTCCATTGCACACTAAGTAATACACTCTTTTATGTGTGCCTTGATCTTCCTTCGTCTTCTCCAAGTTGTGTGCGTTTCTCTGCAACCCTAATTCCAACATTGTATACCTGCTTCTTAGGTATCCTAGGATATTGTTGAGGTTGATACCTTGTGGGCCTTCTTTCTTGGGAGGGACTTGAATTTAGTTCATATGCCCTTACCTGCGGTTTTGGTACCTATATCCGGTTGTTACCTCCATAGTACTCGTGTTCTTTTAAGCTCCATTGTGATGCTATCCATCCCATGTGTTTGCCGTTTTGTGTTGGTTTTCCGTCCTTAATCCAAACCGGATCATTGACTTTGACTAAGCTTCTTGAGACAAACACTTGCTTGACTTTTCTTTGCTTTCTTTAGTACTTTGGTTGATATATCTTTTCTTTTCTGGGTGTCTCATTAGAGGTATTAGTTGGGTCGGCATTTGACTCGAAGTTTTAAAATCCTGAGTTGCTTGAAGAAGCTGATTCATGAGGGTTCTTTGATATAGAGGCATATGCTGTCACACCTTCTTTGCTAATTGGTGGAAGTTCCACTTTGGCTTTACCTTTGTCTGCAAGATTTATCTTTGATTCTTGTGACTTTTGAAACTTTGAATCTAGCATTAACGGTACATGTATCTACTGCTTGATATCTCTTGGAAAAGAGAGTATTAGCATTGTATCTTCTTTGTAGGCCTTGTGTTGATCTAACCACTGATGTCCAAGGATGACATATGTAAGAATTTCCTTTGAAGGATTCACCTGAAACTTTGCCTGCTCTTCATGATTTTGGATGCTAAGGGTAGAAACCATTTCTTTTTGACTTGTAGCCTTACCCATGATTTCTCTATTATGTGGCTTGCCCTGAGTAATCTCTAGAATGCTCTGAATGTTGTCTGCAATCATATTGTACTTTGCTTCTTTATCCAGTAGAGAATTGCATCTGGCACTTGCTCCTTTTGTACTTCTAAGAACTATAGCTATTCTTGTTGTTGGTCCTATTAAAGATTTTTGTCCTACTTTTGCCATAGTCTCATCTTGATATAGCTGTGTCTTTATGAAGGGTAGCTTGAGACTCTATTTTCCAATCTGACTTTCATCAGCTGATTTAGCTGGCAATGTTTGATTGATATTTGGACTTCCTATTGTTTCCTGATTTTCAGCAATCCCGTTCTTCTTAACTTCTGGCTTTGGTGGCATTCTATACTCAATAGCTTTTGTGCTTGCTCTTTGTTCTGTTTGATCTGCACTTCTTATTGCCTGATTTTCTTTAAGCTCTTCTGAAGTTCTACTCTATGGAGATGAATGATCTTCAATAAGATCTTCTTTGATATTAGTCTCCATTTTAACCATTCTAGAGGACTTTGTGTTGTCGTTTGCGGGTAGCCAGTCTTGGTCTTCATTCTTGGTTGTCTCTAAAGATTGCAAATTTTTTACATTCTATATCTCTATGGAGATGAATGATCTTCAATAAGATCTTCTTTGATATCAGTCTCCATTTTAACTATTCTCGAGGACTTTGTGCTGTCGTCTGCGGGTAACCAGTCTTGGTCTTCATTCTTGGTTGTCTCTAAATATTGCAAATTGTTTACATTCTATATCTCTAACATCTTCTGGGCCATTGGCATTCACATTATGATGTTGTCTGGCATATCTTTTGTTGTGATCACGTGGAGTTGAGCTATGATGATCTGTGAACTTACTTCAATGGTGGTGGAGATGATTATCCAACATTTTGCTCGTTTGTCTCCAGGTATGCTCACAAATTCAAGAGCATCTTCCATCTGTGGTTGGCCACATCTTTTCCAAGTGCAAAAAGACAATGAAGTTATTGTCTAACTGAAAATCTACCTTTACTTCTCTTGACAGCTTTTCTTCGTTCTCACCAACAATGCTGCACTTGATCGTCTCATGATTTCTTTCTTTATTGAGTGCTTTTGTTGTGGTAGTATCCTTTGGTTGAGCTTTATCAACATTTTCTTTGCTTTGACCACTTGCTTCAATTGATGTTGGCTCCATCGATTGTAATATTGCACTTTTTGTTTGCAATTGTTGAACATTTTTTGCTTGCATCTGAGTAACCCTTGATCTTAATAGATCCACTGTACTTTCTGATAGAATATTTCTCTTTGGAGGAGATTTTGGTGGTGACCTTTGTGTAGCTTTCTAAACTTTAGCTTCTATTGACTTTGACTTTTATGTCACATGTTCTGTTAGCTTAAGGCTTTGCATCTAGTCTCTAACTTCAGTCGGGCCATCCATAGGGATTTGTACAAGGTCATGATCTTACTGATATTTGTTACCATGTGCATCTTGATATGCATATGTGACCTTGGTCAGATGTAATTGTTTGAACACTATTGGATTTGTTGTCTTTTGGCTTTGACTTGTGAAGATCAGCTTAAACTTTTGTCCTTGATAATCTTCATATAAGCATTTCTCTGCAGATTCTGAGGGAATCTGGATCAATTGGAAACTTCCAAGAACCATATGATTTTTCAATGGTTTCTGTCTTGAAGGGGTCTGTTGGTTAAAGGATCTATGGCTTCTAACTCTTGTAGCATTTCCTGGTACATAAGCTGAGCTTGATGGATTTGTAGCTCTCCCCTTCCTAGGGTGATCACTATAGCCTGCTTCATTGTGAGAGTTCAAAATTGTTTGGCTCTGGTTTAGTCTCACCTTTTGGGACCATGAAGGTATACTTTGGGTAACATTGTTGATGTTTGGCATCTGTAAACCTTCTACATAGTTTCCTATGTATCTTCGTGAAACATGACAAATTATTTCCCAAGTTAAGCTATAGATAGCATTATCTTTGCCCTGATATTGTCTATCCCATGGGTCTCCTATGATATGAGCTTTCGGTTTCATGACCCAAGGCATCATAGATGCTAGACTCTCATCTATATCTACGACTGTATTGATCAAAGTATATGGTCGTTGGGTTACAATGTCGAACCTTGATTTTTGATGGAGGAGAGTTTGGATCTGAAAATATTTTTGGATTTACTCGGGTAATATTCTTCAGCTCTAGAGAGGATGGGCTATAATAGATTCTTTCCTCTAAAATGGACCATCTTTTCTGATCTATCACTGGACGCACTTCTATGAGCTGGTATGTGAGTTGTTCAAACACTGGTTGATCCTTTTTGTACAGTTTTTGTTTTTGGTCTACATAGTGTGCATATGAATTATGCGTACCATACAAAGCTAACAACATTCTGTTTGATGCGTCCCTTAGACTCGTGAATGATTGCACACTTGTGGCAAGGGATGCATAATCATTTGCAAACCTAATAGTCTTTTCAACATTCACTGATATCTGGAAACCTTGACCAAATTCATGTAAGAATTTGTTGTTCAAAGAATCAATTTTAAGCTTTTCAAGTGCTTGTGCATCTTTATGCTGATTTTGAATTTGCAACGTTTTTACTGGTGCTTCTAATGGTAATGAAGAATCATCTGATTGCATTAAAAGTGACAAGTTAAATACACTCACATCGAGATTCGCATCTCCAAATTGCTATGTACCTTGCTTGGCAGTTGATATGTCCCTGTTGTCTGGATTTCTTGGACAATCTTCAAAAAAATATCCACCTTATTGTCCACAATCTGAGCAATGCGCCATGACTGGTGGTATTTTAACTGGATTTGTCATGTCAAGCTCTTGCTGAGAAGCTTTTGTTTCTATTCTTGCCAAGTTGTCGGCATTTTCTTTTAAAACACCGAGCATCAAGTTGTAGAATGCTCCATCTAAACCTTTGTACCATCTTTGGCTTGGTTCTCCAATTAGATTTGCTTCTATTAGTTGATCTGTTGGATCTTCCAATTTTGGCTCTCGATTATAGATCTGACCATTGTAATCCATGTACAATAACCCTGATTGCATATGCACTAAATGTATGTTTTGTTGGCTTGTGTAGGTTTCTGGATAATCACTTGGGTTGATTTTCTAAATTTCTATCTGCACTTCATCTTTGAGCTTGCAATACCTGGCTCCACTGAAGTTTGTGAACATATAAGAGTTCTCTAAATCTGGCTTTACTCTGATCAATAGGATCTTGGCTCCTGTATTTCTTTTGTTGCTCATAAGACCTTCTATATCTGTGTACAAAAATTTATCCCCATTGTAGCCATTTAGCTGTAGAATCTGCTCTAATGTAGTTGTGCATGTGTTGCCACTGCTACTAGCTTGCTCTACTGTACTTGAATTCTCGGCTTGAGTTGAGTCCATGTTGGCTTGTTCTGTATAAACTGTCTCCTAGCAAATTTTGGTATTAATTAGTAGAATTTTTCCTACTCGGTTTTAGCACTTTTGCAGTTGACTGCTCTCTAGACTCACAAGAGTTGATTAACTCTAGCTTGAAACTTTTAGGATTGATCGCAACATTTTGAAACGATGAAAACCTGGGCCTTGAACAACTTAATTTGTAATCCACCGTGATTGGTCGATTTTTGGCTTGATTTTGACAAATTTAGAATTTGTATGCCGCTCACGGCTTTGAGCTGACCGTTTTCAGCTTTTTTCGGATGTTCTTTTGCTGACCTGGCTCGCTTTGCCCGGTGTGTGATTTTCTCGGCTTCGCTTTTTTTCTTTACTTGTTCGATTTTGCGTGGTTTACTCGGTTTCCTGCTCCTCTGGCTTTTTCACGGTTTATTTGGTGTGCGGTACACTTCCCGACTTTGCTTTTTTTTTTTTGGCTTTTTCTATCTTTTTTTGGCTTTTTCTTACTTTTTGTGGCACTTTAGATGACTTTCTTTTTATATTTTCTTAAATTTTTATGAAATTTTGAATTTTCTAAAAATTTTAGTATTTTTATGATTTTTTTGGGAAAGTTTTGATTTTTTTTTTCTATTTTTTTGGAAAGTTTTTATGATTTTTCTATTTTTTTGAAATTTTTTAACTCTTTTTTTATTTTTTATGAGTTTTTTACTCCTTTTTGAATTTTCTATTGTTTTCTCTATTTTTTGTAATTTTTAAAACTCTTTTTTGATTTTTTGTGAGGTGTTTTTTAAAAATAAAAATTAAGGTGTGTTTTTCTTTTTTATTATTATTTTTAAAATTTAAAAAACCTTTTTTAAATTGGATTTTGTTTTTTAATGTGTGTTTTTTTAATGTTTTTGTTTTTTTTTTAATTTATTTATTTAAACTTAACTAAACTAAATCAACCTAAGCTCACCTAACTAACCTAAAGTAAACCAACTGACCTGGCAGGGTTTGGAGCGTTGACTACGGCAAAGGGCTGACAGCAATGGTGACGGGGCTGTACTTGCACGTAGACGTCAGCGCACATCGTGAGTAGGTGTGTGTGCGTGGGTCGGTGACACCATGTGCAGAGAGAAGGAGGCGGGCCTGGGCCTGCTGGCTCACGTGGCGGGCAGCTCGTGAGCAGAGGAGAGAGTGACTATGTGATGGTGATGGGTCTTGTCAGCGCCGTCAGCGGCCCGGTGCAAAGAAGAGCGTGAGTGTGTGTGTGTGTGTGTGTGTGTGTGTGTGTGTGTGTGTGTGTGTGTGTGTGTGTGTGTGTGTGTGTGTGTGTGTGTGTGTTAATGGCGTTCACGCGCAGAGGACGACACTCATGGCGGGGTCTTGGCGGGCAATGCATGACACAGGGAGAGAGAGACAAGGCGGTGCAGAGAGAAATAGAGAGTGCGACTTTAATCAGTTTAATGGCGCCGAAAGCGAGAGAGAGAGAGAGAGAGAGTAGAGTAAGTTAGGAGAGAGAGCGAGGTCACGCTGGGAGAGAGAGGGAGCTAGAGAGAGAGTGAGGTAGAGAGATGAGTGTGAAGTTGATAATCGCAGTTTTAGTGAGAGGGGGAGGTGAGAGAGGGAAAATAATCAGACCTTTGGGGAGAGGGGAGAGAGAGGGAGGTAGAGAGAGTGAAGGTATGAGGTGGTGTTCAAGTGGAGAGATTAAGAGAACGGCCGACATAAGAAAAGGAAGAAGAGAATTTTTTTAACGTCGTAGGAAACTTTCCCAAGAGACCGTAAAGATCTATCTGACGCACAAATCTTATGCCCCGCAAGGCACGGGGTCGATGCTTGAAATCCGGTTTTTTAAATATTCAATCGTCTAAAAATGCCAAAAATAAGCCGAAAATTAGTCGAAATGCTAAAAATCACCAGAAAAGTCTAAAAAATTCCCGAAAAATTCTAGGAATTTTAGATAATCATCAACAATCACAATTGAACACTTTCAACATGCAAAAGCACACCAAAAATAGATGTTTTTAACCCAAAAAGCCAATTTCGACAAAATCACCAACCCGATCCCCAAAAATAGTAAAACGCTCAAAAGTTAACAAACGAAAGCCCAAATGTGCTCGAAATCAAGTCGTAAACACACATTCAAAACAACTCGTAAAGATCGCAAGATATCAAATTTTCATGGAATTAACAAAAAATTAATGCAAAAATTAACAAAAAATTACAAAAATTATCCGAAATATACCATTAAAAAAAAAATCTCCACACATAGGGAATTAGTGTAGCCGAATAAAATCACAGAAAGCACATTAATTTAATTGCCAATAAATTTGATCAATAAAATCCAACCTAGGCAATTAAACCGGCAAAATTAGTGACAAATTTGATGCAATTGAAGTGTGTAATTCTTGTTTCGAGCTAAAAAACGCAGCAATTAACCATTACACACATCAAACATGCAATCAACAGGTGAATCAATCATGCACATTAAGCACTTTTTAGGCGCACACACACATTAATAATTGGCAATTTTTACCAATCTTTAGGTGCGCACACAAAAGGGTAAATCTTGTCGAAATTGCAATGTGTTTTCACAAACCATTAGTTGGGCATGACCACAACACAATCATCCCAATTGAAAAATCATTAAGCACACATTGATTTTTAGGTGCATAAACATGGGCAAAATAGTGCACACACACCTAAAATTAGACATACACACACTCAATTAGAATGCGCACACACTTGATTTAGTGCACACACACTTGCAATTGACCATTCAAGCATGCACTTAACTCAATTAAGCACACAATTAGCAATGCACAATCACCAATCAGCAATTAAACTTGTCAAATTCATACGCCACTAATTCTTAAAAATTTCGACATTACGACGGCATAAAAATGAACAATCCAAAAATTTTCAATCCAACATAGCATCAAGATTTCATTGCAATAACATAGCATCAACATTACATTGCATCATGGTGGAGTCCCTACACAATTCTACACATCTTTAGATTCTAGGGAGGTTGAAAATACCACCTTGATTACCTTTCCATTGAAGATCAATTGAATGGTTGAAAGCTCCAATCCTTCATAGCAAATTAGTAAGTTAGCAGAAATTAGTGGAATTAGCAAGGGGTTAGTATGAAATTAGAGTGTGTAAACACACAATTGGCAAGATACAATGACAAATTAGGGAATTATGAACACATTGCTTCATGCACACACATCCAAAATCCACGAAAACATAAGCACATAAGTGAAATTAGTAGTAAAATTAGTGAGGAAACACATCTGATTATGCCACAATTACACTAGCGTAGGCCATCATCCCTGGCAATGGCGCCAAATGTTGGGGGTTCCATCGTTGCATAGCTCCAATGACCAACAAAATTATCAATGAGCTACCCGGCTAGAACATGGAAACACTCACACAGTTAGTGAGCTAATCATGGCAACACAAATGGTTAACTTTAGGAGGTGAGCTTCTCGGCGTATGGAGGAGCTAAGCCACAATGAAGGGCAATCTCCACATCCACTTCTCTTCACCTCTAATCAACCCAATCACACACACTAACGATTGTAAGACGCACACAACACTAATCCTATCATGCAACACACTAATCTCCACATCCACTTCTCTTCACCTCTAATCAACCCAATCACACACACTAATGATTGCAAGACGCACACAACACTAATCCTATCATGCAACACACTAATCACAAGCACACACACATAGATCTATCGAGCACCACACTCCAATCAAACCTACATGCACACACAAGAAAAAGAGGGTAATCACACAAGATTAGAGAGGGATTAAGCACTAATTAGTTACGATCTAGCTAATCAAAGCATCATAGGCAATCATAAGAAGCATGAGAGAGGCATAGTGAAAGCGAGTTAAGCATTGATTAGTGTTAACCAAGTCACATGAGCAAGGAGAAGCTCAAGGACTCCATAGCCACACACCTCAAGAGTTGTCACCAAAGAGTGCTCTCAACAAATGAGCTTGAGAACCCTAATTTCTTTTACCCACTGCCTTATGTACCTAGGGTAAAAATATGCAATGTCCGGGCATTCAAGGCCTTTAGGGCTCCACCATGCATTTGTGACCATGTAATAAAGGAGAGCTAGGGTTTCTATCATCTCAATCCATTTAGAATTTTGACTTCAATTTTGATAGCTATGGGCATGTGATAGAACATATCTATGTGTTGGGATCACCAAAATGAGATCCAAATGGCCACAATATCATGAACATTGGTGGATTAACTACTACAAAGCATCAATATGTACCAAAGCAACAAAACTTGGACCAAACTCACTCCATAGGTTGTAGAGATCATGGCAAAAAAATATGCATTGTCAAAACAGATCACAAAGGGTACTAATGGGTTATAAATTTTATTGAGTTTGCAAGTATAGTTCTATATGCATAAGGGAATGTATTATATAAATGTTGGCAAAAAATAAATGTCAAAGTCTAGTATCATGATACTGGACCTAAACATCAAAACTGGGGAAAGCTATTGCCAATGTTTTGTCGAGGTGTATACTCATGCTTAGCGATTTCCATCAGGTTTGGACCAAAAAAAATTTCAAAAACAAGAAGTTAGAAATTTTAGAGTCCCACCACCAAGATGGGTCTTAACTTCACATGTAAAGGTCCTATTCTCTTCAAAATTTCACAAAGGGTTTTGCAATTTCTAATGCTTAAGTCACTTGCTATTAATCCAATACCGTGGTACTAACAAATTGTTCATAATGCATGGATTTTCCATTACCAGAGTGTCTGTACATGTACTGAGTATGTATCCAAAGCCCACACATCAAATATTACCTTCTTTGGACATGCCAATCACCAAATACCTCAATGGGAGAAAATGTTAGAGTCAAAAACTCTACTTAAGATCTTATCACCTACTTTTAGTGATATAAATCAGACAAGTCTTGGGGAACACACTCATGGACATGTGGACATCGAAGTTGTCAGGAAAACAAATATGCCATGCCAAGAGCACTCTCGTGATATTGGTCTAATATGACACTTTTTATGCATTCTCTAGCACATGTAGACATGTCTTGCATACAAAAAAAAATATTGTAGAGTTAGGATTTGGGGCTTGACATGGGATGATTTTAGGTTCATAGGAATCAACCCCAAAGAGGCTAAAAAAAGTGAAAGTTTGTAGAACTTGATACCCTACCAACTGATTTAAGAGACAATCAGACAAACAACAACATGCTAGCTAAACAAAGACTACGTGACAAGATCATTGTGTTCTAGGGCAAGTTCAGCGATGATCTTGGTATTTGGTGGAGCTCTCCATCATACCAAAAGAGCTCAAGTCATTACAATAGAAATAAGTGTATAGAGTGTTCAAGAAAGTTGGCCTAGAAAAGTATTTTGAGCTATCATCCTATGGAGTTGATTTGAAGAGAGAAAATGAGTTGGTAACAACAATCCAAGAGGATGGAACACTGCGCTCATGGCTTCCAAATCAGAGAAAATCACAATCTACATCACAAAGGAATGGTGGTAGAGGCCCTCACATATATTTAGTAAAGGCTTGAGAGGTCACAAAAATGGAGACATTCGACAAATCCAAACCTTTTGCAACCTTTGTAGACTTAAAAAGACAAGAACTAGAGACTCCCCTCAAACTTTTTAGAAAAAACCTAAACATATCAAGATCAATCAGGTACACAAATCAAAACCATACCATAGCCATTTCCATGGCTCGCCAAATGAAGATTGGGAGAAGGAGACAATTCAACCTTGCCAAGTATGTACAAGAAGGTCTCATCAAACTACTGACCAAGAAGATAGAGAAGATCAACTACATTAGAGGAGTGAAGGTTTTGACAAGGCAGCACATTATGCTCTTGGCATGGCTGATAACCTACCACTTGCCCTTGAGTAAAACTTGTGCTAAAGAAAGAGCTCTAGTGGAGATCACCAAAGCCTAACATGGTTTTGCTCAAAGCTTGTACATGACTCTTTTCGAAAACAGGAAGTTGATAATTTTCAAAATATGATTATGGCATTGATGAGGATGACAACGAGTCTACGTCTTTGATGGACATAGTGATGGGTAGGACAAGAATGACCAAGGTTCAAGTAACTGCCAAAAGGAAAGTAGTAGTTGACTCAAGCTAAATCATAAAAGAAATTACAAAAGGATAGATAAGAGCCTAATGTTAAACTTTAAGTTTAGTCAATTTTCTATTTGCAATCTGGTGGTTGTAGTTTTTTAGTAAATGGTCAAGATTACAATGAAAATGGATATGCCTCTTCATGGGGAAGTAGGAAACGTTTTGTATGGGCATGATCAGTTGTAAGGCACATGACTGAAGAAGAAGAACCTAGTTTTTTGTATTCCATGACGTTTTCTCTAAGTTTTTGTGTTTCAATCTCTGTTTAGTACCCTTAGTAATATGTAGTAACCCACTCCCTTCTTGAAATAATTGTTTCTTTCCTTAATCATGTAAATGGGAGATTTTTCTGCATTAAGGGAAAGTTTTAGTGTCATTTATTATGTTTAATCCCTTGTTATGGAACCTCATAACACATGGAGATCTTGATGGTTACAAAACGTATTCAATAAAGTTAATTGGAATAATTGGGGTTGTCACAATGGATATTACTGAGTGCATTATGTTAGAGCCATTAGGATTCATTATAAACTTTTGAAACACCTTGTAGACTTTCGAAAACCCAAAGTTTTGTGATATGGAAATTGTATTTATTTAATTATTATTCTTTCTCCTATTTTGTTCTCATCTTATCTTTGAACGTCTATTCTATTTGATGTAAGTACTTTGAGCAAAATAGAATATTGTATTTAGTGTGACCTTGGTTGATATGGTACAGTAAGTTACCATTCCTCCTAGAGGAAATGCAACTGTTGGTAACGCAAATGCGCCTATTGTTCCTCAACACACCACCATCAATAGAGACATCGATGCTATGCTTCGCAAGTCTCAACCTAGGAATTTTAGCGGGGAAGGCAAATATGTAGGCAAAGTTCTTGAAGATTGGATTGAGCGCATGGATGACTACTTTGATTTGGTTCATTCGTCAGTAGTAAACAAAGCTATCATTGCTAAGTTCAAACTAGAGAAAATATCTAAGCGTTGTTGGAGAGACTATTGCATAGAAAACAATGTTGATCATAACGTTGCAACTTGGGATTATTTTAAGACCCAACTTAAGAAGATCTCTCCGAACAAAGTTTATCATTCAAACTGTATGAATGAGTTTCTTTACTGTACTCAAGGAACGAGAGATCTAGAATCATACTAGCAACGTTTCTTAACCCTTGTCAAGTATGCTCCAATAGGGATGACTCGAGAGGTCAAGGTAGCTCGATTCGTGTTAGGGTTACATAATCCTATGAAGACTAGACTTAAGAGTCTTTGTCTTACCAATTTTGCAGGGGTCCTTGATCCAAGAAAACCCATTGAAATAGATTTATCTACTACCGGAAAGAGGAAACCAGAACATGCTCCTATTCCTCGTGAAATCAAAAGGCCTCGTCTTGACAAGGAACAAAGATCTGGAAATCCATAGCAAAGAAGAGAGAAATTATTACGTATGAAAGCTAGACAGGATCATTTGTTCTACACTTGTCTTTATCATGGTCATCAATCCAGGGATTGTCCATTTAACAGTTCAAGCTTCACAAGATTGGTGGACAATTATGAACATAGAAACTTCAACCAGAATTGGAACTTTGGAAATTTTAGACCCATACCATCAACAGTTCAGAGGAACTTCAATCAACGAAACTTTAACAAAAACCAAAGAAAACCTCAAAACCAAGGGAATTTTAGACCAGACAATCCACCTTTT
Organism: Adiantum capillus-veneris; assembly: GCF_014529385.1. NCBI lineage: Eukaryota > Viridiplantae > Streptophyta > Polypodiopsida > Polypodiales > Pteridaceae > Adiantum > Adiantum capillus-veneris. The sequence continues at coordinate 134,193,931 of NC_140935.1, read as the reverse complement.
GTTCGGAATGGACCATCTGTCAATAATAACAACGATAGAAATGTTAGCTCTTCATCACCATCTCCATAAGCTCTTCTCTCTTGGGAAGAAGAAGAAGAAGAAGAAGAAGAAGAAGAAGAAGAAGAAGAAGGATACTCTCTGTCTACTTGCTTATTGTCTTCTCTCTCATTTCACGGTGTACGCGCTCTTTGGAAGCTTTCGTGGCGGATACCTCTAAGTAGCTCTCATCACCACTCTCTTGCGGCAAAGCAAGAAGCCTTTTGACAGACCATATTCAATTCTAAAGCACGGTGAGAAGCTCTAAAGTCCATACCCATCATCTCTCTCTCTCTCTCTCTCTCTCTCTCTCTCTCTCTCTCTCTCTCTCTCTCTCTCTCTTTTTTTTGAGTAGTCACCCTCTCGGTGATGGTTTTTTTGCATGCGAGTGTATCTATGGATTAACCCAGTACATACAAAGTTACCCCATGATTATTTCATCATGTTTAACAGTACATACATGCGAGTGTATGTATGGATTAACCCACTACATAAAAAGTTACCCCATGATTATTTCATCATGTTTAACATGCTGAAATATGCACTTGATGCATTTAGGGTCATGTGCGTGCATGAAAAGCACTTTTCGTTTCACGTCATAGAGATGGTAGGAACACTGTTTTGGTCATAAATCACAAAACGTTATGAATCAGCCCAAACCCTTTACATCAAAGATAAAACACACCATTTGAAATATTTTCTTTCTTAAGTGTCATATGAAAAACACGCACAAGGTAAGAGATATGGTCAAAAAACAGCTTGCTGCCCACTGCACAACCAAATTTTTTGACTCCAGGCTCCTTGGAGAACCACTGTATAGATTCACCAGATAGACAAACCCACTTAACCAATTAAAAATCTTGATAAAACTTGATGATAAATGTATTTAGGTCTCCGTTATCACCTCAAAAATGCGAGTTATTAATCGTTCTATAACCGGTTTTACCTACACGTATAGGGGTGCCAAGGGGGGGGGGGGGGGTACCATATGACATCGGGAGTTAATCGAGCTGTTTTTATATGTTTTATAGTTTGTTTTGGTCAGTTGATTTCAACTATTAGATGGCCATAAACTTATGTGAGAGTATATGGTTAAACATCCCGAACCGCATAGGCAGATATGATTAAAGTGGCTTTCTTTTGGGGTTACCGTTTGTTGTGTGAGTACCATATGGGTGAATTGATGTGATAGAGGATAGTCTATATTATGGAGCTGAACTCGATGCATTGGTCTGAGGTCAAATACTTTTGTTTGCATGTTTTGCATGCTTCAGAAAATGTCAAAAAGGTTTTTTTTTCATATGTGTGAAGTTATGGTTTATGGTTGACCTAAAGGTCGGAGCTATTTTGCATCATGTTTATGGTGATGGAATGTTATCATATGATGTATGGGAACTTATGGGTTGATGTGGATGCCTCATATGCATGGTTATGATTGCTTTCCACCTTCCTAGGTCAAAACTAGCTTTATGTGCTAGGGAGGTGAAGTGCAAATGTGATGGATCAACTTTGCATGGTTGGATGTGGTCAAAATTGGATTTTTATATCATGATTAGTTGCTCTTCAGAATCTTTTTATGCATGAAAAAATCACGTCTTAAGGGTCACATGTGTGTGGACTCCGATTGATTGTAGGGAATGTTTCAAACTCCAAGCTAAGTTGCATTGTACGTTATACGACGTACGCATAATACGCTTTTAAATGGATGTATTATATGAAACCTATTTTTATTTGGCCGTATTATACGGTGCCATATCAGCAAAATCACCATATCGTATAATTTCTTGAAATTTTGATCGAAAAACATTTCGTTCCAAATATTACTTCGATCAAAATGTTGTTCGATCGAAATATTAATTCGATCGAAATAAAGTTCATTATATACTGTAAAAGCGGATTGTTTTCCTCAATCCATTGAGCTCTCTCTCTTCCCCTTCACTCATCTATAGGTGAGCGTCAACAACAAGTAAAAAAAAATCAGTTTAAATTAGTTGTAGAATTTTTAATAGAAATTTAGAGCTTTGGAGGTTAGTGCTTTGGAGTTTTGAGTTTAGTATTTGTCTGCTTTGTGTGAAGTATATCTTACATTGAGAGGTAAATTAAGTAAGGTAGTTAATGATTACTTGCATTGTAGAGGAAACTCACACTTGGAAGTGATTATTAAAGCTACCAGTTATTTGCTTTCTATTGAACTATGTTCACACTTAGAAGTAACTTAAGCTGGATAGTTAAAGTTAGGAGTTACTTGTTATGTGTTGAACTATGTTCACACCTGGAAGTAGGGTTAGATTTATTTAATGATTGTCTGTCATGTGCAGAGTAGTACTCTCACTACAGATAATCTAGATAGATTAAATAATAATCTCTCTCTTTGTGTAGAGGTATTCTCACACCTAGAAGAGAATTATAGAAGTAGTGAATTTTTATTGCTTACCATGTGTAGAATTACATTTACACTTGGAGGTAATTCAAATAGGTTTTTTAAAAATATCTTGCTATGTGTAGAGTTTACTTACACTTAGAAGTTATGGAGATGGATTAAGCGATTTATTTATCATGATTCATGTGTAAAGTGAGAGCACGCACTTGAAGAAAATTCTATTTTTGGTATTTATTAATTGAAGAGGTTGAAAATGTTGACAAATACAGTAATGTAAATGGTATTAGAGTTTGGTTTTAGATGTGTATTTAATAATTAGTTCAATTTGAGTTTGCAGATCTTAAGAAGATGGTGAAAGGATATGAGTGAAACTACGTACATGAATTGGCAAGTGGAAAGACTACATCAAATTTGAATGTAAAACATGTGGTCATAATTTTAGTGGAAACACTCATAGGATAAAAGAACATGTGCTCAAAATTCCTGGAAATATTTTAGCTTGCAAATACCCCCAAAAGGTATTGAAGAAAAATTTCCCGAGTGGGCGTTCAGGGCAAAGAGAGTACATCTTGAGGGTGAAAAAAAAGGAGGTCCCAAAATGATGGCTCCATCTATGGCTAGGGACATCAAGATGACACTCGAGAATGACCAAAACCTTCCCTTGATCCCGGTTTCAAGTCAAGGAGGGTGTCATTCATCCTTTGCTAGGGATTGTAGCTCTAATCGTACCGGAAGCTCTCCTAACATAAGCCGAAGTGAAGCATGGACTGGCTTGAACTCCATCTTAAGTGGACACAAGCATTTGTTGCATGTGGAATTCCTTTTAATTTCATTCTAAATCCTATCTTCAAAGATGCTTTAATGAGCACGGCGAAGAAGGGTTTTGTGGTACTTGATTAAGATGCGTATAGAATACTTAGATAAATTGAAAATTATAGCAGAAAATATTTTAAAGCGCACAAGTCTTGATTATGTGCCACACTATGGATGCACAATTTCTCTAGATGGTTGGACAAATCGTCAGAAGAAACCATTGATTAATGTGATGTTGATTTGTTCAAGAGGTTCCATCTTTCTTGAGGCAATTGATACATCCTTGAAAGAGAAGACTAGTGGATATCTTGCTGGTGTATATGAGCGTTTGATCGAAAGAGCAGGAGGACCTAAAAATGTGACACCATTGTCACTGATAATGCATCTAACTACAAAGTAGCTGGAAAAGCAATTGAAACAAATTATCAAGAGATAACATGGGTTCCATGTGTTTCTCACACTTTGAATCTGCTCTTAAAGGACTTTGGGAAAGTTCCTTCTATTAAGAAAAATCTTCTAGATGCAAACCACTTGCTAAAGTTTATAAGAGAGCATTCTTTTTCTTATGCCTTGTTCAAAATGAAGTCCCCAACAAAAAATTTACAGATTTTTTGTGTGATCCGTTTTTCAACAACATATTACGTTCTGTTTACATTGTAGTAGGTTAAAGCAGCCCTTGTTGAAACAGTGGCAAATAGAAGATGGGATATTTGGCTTGATACATATCCCAAGTGTAAACCTGCTGCTTCCAAATGCTATCAGCTTGTAAACTCTCCTATTTTTTGGAGAAATGTAGACAAAATTGTTACTAGCATAGAACCCTTTACTCATCTAATACGATTAGTGGATAAAGAAGCCTCTATCTTTGGACATGTTTATTGGTACATGCATGAAGCCACTCACAAGTTAAACGACTGTGCATCTTATGCATGGAAAGAGAAAACCATGATGATGTCGTTTGTCAAAAGAAGATGGGAGCATCTTCATACTCCATTACATGGAGCACGTTTTGTCTTAGATCCTAAGTTCCAGATGCACAAGCAATCTCAAACAATGAAGTGATCAATGATTTCAAGAAATTGTGTGCTCAACTATTAGGCAATGTGGATGGACAGTTGGCATACACATAGAAGACATCATATACTATGTCATAATAATCAATATCTAATTCTCCTAAATGATTTTCTCATGTTAAACTGATCATTTAATATGGGGAAGTGCCAGGGGAGAAAAATCTAGAATATTGGTTAAGTTAGCAGACCGACCACAGTAGGGATCCAAAGGGAGGGGGGGGGGGGGGGGGCATCTACAAAAGAGCCATTTGCAACAATGGGCTAAAAAGACCCTAAGGTTCAACCCATTAAGACTTCCAAAATGCTAAGGTTCCAAAATTCAAAGGTTGTGCCCAAAGGTCAACTATGGGGGAATTGGATGCTTTGTGTGTGTCAAAAAAGTCTTTACAAATCCCTACTTAGGAGGGGGCAAGCGTTGCTTGTAGGGGATGAGAGAGAAAGTCACACACACACACAAGCTCCCTTTACACAAGGGAATGAGGGACACATGTCAGCTCCCTAGCCAAGATGCCCACAAGGTGTACCCAATTCCTATTGGATGGCCTTGGAGGTGGACCAATGAGAATTAGGCTAAAGTAAATCTAGTTTAATTAATTTAAAAACACTTAATAAAAGAACCAATGAGAATTAAGTCCTCTAGAAGACTATTGGACAGTCTCCCAAGGGGTCCAATGAGCATTCAGCAGCCCAATGGCTTGCCTGATTCCTATTGGCCAGGAGGCAAAGGGGTCCAATGAGAGTTTAGTTGAATTATTAAATTACCTAAAGCTCTCACAAAAGGGGAAAGGGGGACACATGTCAGAAGGCTATCACTTATACTGCTAAATTACCATTGGCTAGGCATGGGGAGGTCCAATGAGGGTAGAGCATGAGCAAATAGCAAGAGGGGTCGACCAAGAGAGAGAGGGGGCTGATTTTTGCAAGGCATTATCACACACACACTCACACAATCTCATGTGTGAAGTAAAGAAGACTCTCTCTCCTTCTCAAGCTTTAATGGAAAGCTTATCACCTACTCCAAGGTTGTGAGAAGGGAGGCCTACACCAACAACTCTTGGCTTTGTGATGCAAATCCAACCAAGAGCCAAGCTTCAATGCATGCTCATCTCCTCTACCATGCTAATTACTAAGCTAAGCTATGCTAATATGAGTGATTATGTGAGGAGATGTGCATCTTTCTCGTAAGAATACTCCTTCTTCCTCTCAATCTACTCTCATACCCTGCTAGCTCTCACCATCTTTGAAGGTGTGTGAGGTCTTGGGTCTGAGACCGGGGATAATTCATGTTGTGTTTGCTAAGTGTTTTGCTTAGTGCATGAAGCTTTCATCTTCATTGCACTAGCTAGTCTTGAAGGAACACAAAGAATTGTATTGTACAATGTCTCTCTTGATGGGAGAAACCATAATACAAACCTTTTGGAGGGGGGACCGTCTCCATGCAAATCCGGTCCTCAACTGTTGTCAATAGCTTAATTTCTCTCTCTTTTGAAAGTATTGTTCATGCTATCTAACTAGGTGTTATGCTTTTTGTTGCTCTCTCCACCCAAGCACTCTTGTAATTCTCATTAGGAATCTATTCTAATGAAATTCCCACTATGTTCATGCTAATTTCCGCTACACACAAGTTTTTAGGCCATTAAATGTTACATACTAGCAGGGAACGAATGTTTGGGGATCCTTGGCATATAGATGCTATCAAGACGATGAGCGCACCAGTTTGGTGGAAAGAGTACGGTGGAGAAAAAGTAGAACCGTAACATGTGGCTTTGAGTATTTTCTAGTGCCACCTCGAGTGGTAGCTATGAAAGAAATTGGTCTTTGTTTGCTTTTGTGCATACTAAAAAATGAAATTGATTTAGTCCTAAACGAGCTGCGGACTTGCTGTATGTATTTTGTAACATGTGACTTATGCACAAGCCAACAAATTTAACCACACATGCCACAGAAGAAAGCTTCGGACACTTTCAAACACATGAAGAAATTGCAAATGAGCTCAACTTCGATGATGAACTGGAATGGAACCTGGAAGATATTGATCTAGAATGTTCATATGTTGAAGAAATTGATGACATGGTGCCTATGATTGAGGGGACGGATGAGATATTAAGTTTGTACTGGAGACTCTATTAATTTTGCAATGCAAAAGTTATGTAGAGTTTAGCTTCACAATCTCTCTCTCTCTCACTCTCTCTCTTCCTCTTTCATTGTCTCCCTTTCTCTCCATCTACTCCATATCATTGTCAAAAAGAGAGAGGGAGGAGAACAGAACTTACACAATTGTAAACACATCCTACATGTTCATTTGTTGCAATAAATAGATATTTACATACCAGAAAGAGGTTTTAGTTACAAATCTTGAGATTTAAGATACAAAAAGAGCTTAGTATTGTGAGGGAGATTCAATCTAAATCATGGGCTTGGACGTTTTGAAGAGCCTTTGATCTTATCTTGGCTCTTCATTTTTTAATGTAGCTATGCTACAAGCTGCATTCACTCTTTGATTCCAGGTTTGGTTTTGATTTTTGGATGAACCATACTTTCAAAACTTCTAGTAACCTTGCCTAATAATTGCTTTACTGTGTTATGCATCAGTCCATTAGTACGCAGAGCTGGGTCAAACAAAAGTGGGAATTCACTGCACAACTTCAACCAACACTGTTCCACAAGTTTAATCACAAAATCATCAAACTTTGCTTGCAGTGGATCAAATGCTCGTCACAAATGATCGTCTGAAGCTCCATAGAGAGACAAAATCAAAGCATCACTAATGATTTAGCGATGCTGACGTGTTAACTTTGTCTCTACCATGACTGCCTAAAAATACATGAAGCAAATATAAGTAAGATAAATCTAGAATAGATAAAAATTTGACATATATGATTGTAAATAATTCTAACAAAAACATGTCATGGACAATAGTAACCTTCAGTAATGAAAGATCTAAACATTTCATGGACCGTAACAACAATAATAATGAAAGACGCGATGGTCAAAGCATGCATGTCAAAGCATTCAGGATTGAAGGATGTAAAATATATATCTCCTCCTTGCAGTGTGACACGATGGTCAGCAACAACTAGAGACAAAGAACCTATGAAATCCAATCTCCTTGCAGTGCGACATGATGGTCAACAACGACCAAGAACGATGGATTTAAAAACTCTAAACCCCTCCCTACAATGCAACACGGTGGTCAGCAACAACCAGAGATGAGGAAGCTATTAAATCCAATATCCATGTAGTGCGATGCGATGGTCAGCAACAACCAAGGAAGATGGATTTCACAACCCTAAACCCCTCCTGCAGTGCGACACGGTGGTCAGCAACAACCAGAGACGAGGAATCTATTAAATAAAATCTCCTTGCAGTGCGAGGTGATGGTCAACAGCAACCAAGGAAGATGGATTTGAAAATCCTAAACTCCTCCCTATAGTGCAACACGGTGGGCAGCAACAATCAGAGATGAGGACTCTATTAAATCCAATATTCTTGCAGTGCAATGTGATGGTCAGTAACAACCAAGGATGATGGATTTGACAACCCTAAACCCCTCCCTGCAGTGCAACATGATGGTCAACAACAACCAGAGACGTAGAATCTATTTTTTAAAGTCCAATCTTCCAATAGTGCAACGCAATGGTCAGCAACAACCAGGAAGAAAAGATGTAAGATAGCTAACTCCTCCCTGTAGTGCGACTCAATGGTTAGCAACAACCATGGAAAAAATGCTAATTGTACAACCTAAGCTACTCCCTGCAGTGCGACATGTAGCTCAACAACAGTCAAGGACAAAGCGTCTAAAGTCTAACCCCCCTTGGAGTGTGTCACGAGGATCAACACAGTCAAGGACAGGTGTCTAAACCTGCAGACTAACATTAAGGTGTGAGAAAAGCTCCACAACAACAGTGCTAGTAAAAAACAAAATACAAACTAACACTGAGGTGTGAGAAAAGCTCCACAACAACAGCGTTAGCAAATAAATTTCACCAAAAAAAAACATAAAACAGTTCAAGGAAAATCACCTTCTCTCTTTCTTTCTCAGCTTGCGCCTACTTTGCTTTGATCTGCTCTCTCTCTACTACTCTCTCTCTAGAGATCCAGCAACTCAATGGAGTATAGTTGTCCCATTCCTTGAGTATGTCTGATAATTGATTCCAATAATCCTTTGTGATGTTTGACTGGAACATTTCTTTGTTGGCGTGTGAGTAATAACATTCCTGAGTAAGGGATTTGTTTGTCATAGATACTCCCATTTCGGTATGGATAATTGCCTTCCTGTACCCAAAGTAGTTATCAAAGAAAGAGGATTCTTTTGGAAACACATCCGGTGTCTCCCATACCACTAAGATGTGTATGTTTGCACAATCTACAAGGCACTAAGGTCTGTTGTAGGCATTGTATAAAATTTTTACATTACGAGGATTGTAGATTAGTGACTTCCCAAATAAATTGAAGAATAACTTCTAAGGTACAGGGCTAAAGGAATGTCGATCGTTGTTTTTGCATTGCGGGCCCCATACATTAAACATAACAATGTCAAATCATCCCATAGCCATTACAAAAGGAAATGTGTTTTTGGCCATTCATGTTTCTTTTGTCGGTCTTAGGGTAAGCTCATAAGCATTTATGTACAATATTTGACTAGTGACAACATTCTCCATTCCCAACTTGGATTGTATCCACTCTATACTCCCAGTAGGCGAGGGTTTATGCTTAGGGGGTCTAAACTTGGGGTTCCCTGTAGCATAATGATACCAAGCTCGGAAGGTATTTAATACAATGAAATACATAGGCATCAACCTTTTATTCTCTTCCCCGTTATGCGTGGCAGTGGAAAGTCTTTGTACTTCCACTCTAGTTTGGAAATGCTCCTCCACCATAAGGCGAGAGAGTATATCCATCCATATTCCTTGAGGTAAACGGTTAGTCATCTACACACACACACCCCATCACTCATGTTAGTTACAATGATGAAAACCAAGATTCAAACTCAGTTATTATATCCTCAAAACAATATGTGTTATATCAAAATCAAATTTTTATAAATGCAAAAGACCAAAAAGGTACATAGTGTTTCTTAGGGAAATAAATAAATATGAAAGGGTCCTATGAAAGAATTCTTGGTTCCTACAATTGTGGTTCTACCCTTATACTTGTTCACATCTTAGGTGTCAAAGTCTAACACTTCAACTTGTGCACTAAATGTCATGTCTTTCTTTTCGTACCATTCTTCCTCCCGTGATATATCCTTGGGTGATAATCCATTAAAGTGATTTACATGAGCATATCATTCATTTACATCATTTCTGTAGAAATATCTACTCGAGTTCACTGTCATTGGTTGTGCTTGGGCAAAGTCACCAATGCACCTTGGTTTCTTGTAGTCATTAAAGGTAACAGTAACATTGTGAGGGTTGTATTTGAGAATAGGTCCATAGACTCTAATGAACCAATCTTGGGGTACATAATAGAATTGGTTGATTCCATTTGAATTCTTCCATACTCCGATTATGACCTTCTCACAAAAGCCGTGTTTTTGGTTTAGCATAAGGACCTTCTTACTAAGTATGAGTTCACGACTCGGTATGTCCAAAAGAGAGCATATGTTAAGGTAAAGAACATATCCTTGCACTTTAACATCTCCTTCTTGGATCTTTCCTTTACCCAAAGCTATGGGTTGGTCATAAACCTATCTAGCACTTATGTTCAATGTTTTGGCTGAGCTTCAACATATAACTCCCATGCTACATAAGTGTTGGATACAAGGTAATCTCTAGTCCCCTTTGAAACTCGAACCACTTCAATTCCCCAATGGAGACTGAATCCAACTGCATAATTGAAAAAGATTCTTTGTGAAAAATCACTCGAGATTTCATCAAGAAAATTAAGAAGATCCTTCTAAAACAAGACAAGGAGAGAGAAAACTTAGTACACATGTGAACCAAAACTAAGTCTACGCTTCTTTTATTCTTCAGAATTTGATTTTTTTTAATGATTTCATGATAATATTATGGGTGCCTTGGAGCTAATTCTCTAAATATTCTTTTAACTCTTATAACACGGTTTTCTCTTAGACCTCCCACACGACAACGTGGTCTATAGTTATCCTCTAACTTTTCTTTTCCTATGACGGTTGCAAGAGCTTCAAACTTCTTAGTGACTTCTATAATCCTTAACATTTGGGAGCTCATCTCCAAGTAGTAGAACATGTCTTCTTAGACAAACCATATTCTGAGTTGAAGTAGCTTGAGGTTGACAAACCAATCCCTTGGATTGTTGTTAATATAGATGAAGAATTGACGGAATGGTTCTTGGACGGGTAAGGTAACTACGGTCAACACTCTTCCATCAAGTTGTGCTTCTTGGTATGCCAAAGACTTTGGTCCTATTTTTTAAGTAAAATATTTTCCGTTCATCCCTTGATAAAATTGTCACCATATTGTTGAACACTATGACCAAAACCTCATTCCCCTGGCTAAAGCATTCAGATTTCACTCTGGGAACCATATGTTGCTACAAAGAAAACGTTCAAAGACATTACAATGCCGTTGTCGAACACTTCAACCACTTTACCATAACTCAAACCAAACACTTTCACTCAAGAAGACAGAAGCCTCCATGATAGCTTTCTCACTTTTTTTCAGCATGATGAAGTCACATAGCAACGCAGAATTGAATGCAAAACAAAGGTCACAAATCACAGTGCTAAGTGAGCATAGGTGCTCACCTTAAGAGTTATTTATAGGCGAGCTTCTGTCATGATTCAGAAGGGCATGAAATGTGCACGCTTCCCCCCATCGAGCCGGCCTTCAAGACCATCCACTCCGGGATCATACTCAGCACGAGATCCGGGAATGTGAAGCCAGTAGAGAGATCAAAAAATGTATCAGCACAAGAAGGCAAAGGCATTCCTTACAGGCGGCAGAACGCCAGCGTGCAATATACACAACAGAGTACTACAGAGAATATGAAACCTCATACAGGTGAGAGTTTTACAAGGTAAGTTTTCTCCTTTATGTACAAGATAGTCCCCACCTTCACAATATAAAAATACTACAAACTACCAAAACATATTATGTGTTAAATTGCAAGTGGCAGTAGATAGAAAGTGTATGTTGGCCAATAGTCATAATACCGATATACGGTCTTCATATGAGCCAGTGCTCTCGACCTTGGGTGGATACAACCCCACAGCAACCTATAAAACATACATCTCTTCAGAGTCTATGGTAAAATATCCGTCAACTAGGACAGATTTAGAGACAGAAGCTAAAGCCTACTAGATGAGGCATACGAAGTAAAGTGCTTTTCTTTTTGTTAAAAACACAACCATTGGGTTCAGTCACCAATATGTCTATATAAGACGAGTATCTTTTTATCAAATCAGTGTATAGCAACTGTCGAGAGTAGCTAAGTGAGAGTTAAAAGCAAACATCTAATATTGTCATCAGGTGTATTCTACATATTTATATGTAATGGCTCATAATGGGGATCAGGTTTTAGCAATATCTATTGCACATCTTCGGCAGTCAAGTGAGTCTACTAAGCGAGCCACACTCCTCCGTTATGAACGACTTTTATTTCCGCAATTAGGCATATCTGTGACTCAGACGAAGTGGTGGACATATCAGAACCGAGTGACCAGGGTGACTCTTTGGGATCGAGAGAATTTTAGGAATAACATTCGTTTGGCGATGGTAACTGAAGTAATGGGCATAGGGCCACGATACTATTATGTAGAATATTGAATGAAGCGAGGTTTTTCAGAACGATTATATCTGCTAGCGCAGTTTCTTCCATCATAAAAGATTTTTTTGTATCGCAGTTATGGCCAGCCACTCAGAGGGTATTTCAATATCACTCCACGAACCCTGGAGTATGGTGTAATCTTATCTACTCGAATCCTACCTTTGTCAGAACGTCCAAACACCTGTTTCTACTGTGACAGCTATTTGTGCGATCATGTCATGGATGGTCTACTAGACATGTAAAGGTGAAGAGCAAGGAGGGGTTTTTTTTGTAAAAAACCAATTTTATTTCAAACTAAATAAAGTGGTGAACCTCGAGTAACGACTCGTGTATTTTAGTGTGTGTGTGTGTGTGTGTGTGTGCGTGCAAATCTTAGGCTTCTACCATCATGACATTGCCATTTGGTTACATTTTACACTCTCATATACATGCATGCATACTTAAATATACACACCCATTTAGTCATGGTTTTGTCGATTCCTTATACACCAATTAAACATGTGTACATACTTAAACATACACTCTCATATACATGCATACGTACTTAAATATACACATCCATTGAGTCATGGTTTTGTCGATTCCTTATACACAAGTTAAATACACAAACGTATACACTCAAAAAACCTGTTGTTTCTTTTTGTAATGCTTTTTTTATTTGCCTCATTTGTTTGACAAATCAAAAACCTTTTTTCTCCCATTTCTTGCTTGCAAGCACGGTCTTGAGCATTGCTTTCTTGAATTGGAGCCACTAGAAGTTATTAGATCCTCTTCTATCTCATGTGCAACATCATAAAGGTAAATTCAACCTCTTCTTCTTGTCCGTACAAGTCATTGATGGAAATTTGTCCTTGTATCTTGAATGCAGGTATTTCCTTTTCATGTTGGCTCTCATGTATCACTGACTCCATCTAACTTGGGATCATATCATAACCTTCTTCTCATTGCAAAATGTAGTAGGAGTGGATGCACTCACACATGTATCCATTATCACCAAAATATGAGTCCATTCAAATGGATTGAATAAGTGATCAGGGAATGGCTTTGGAATATATACTCCATCCTCCACTTCCCAATCTAGGATACAATTTTCTCTCATTAAGCTACCATGTTCTAAAGCACCACACATCCAAAGTTGTGGTTTTGCATATAATTATGAAGGTAGTTTTGTATATAGTGCAAATATGAATCAAATTCTTGGAATAGGTGTTTTTGACACATCTATGAAAGGATGATCTTCTAAATTGAACATTGTGATTGATCCTACTTTTTTGAGGTATACATATTTATATCCCAAGTTTTGAATTAGTTACAAGTATCTCATAATTTCTTTTTCCAATATGACATCTTGATTGGATTTCTTTCCAAAATCCACAATTTCAAAAGTTTCCTAATAGTCAATGCCACAGGAATTAACTATACACCCTCTAGAGATCCTAATCGTCTTTCCACTTATTGGGTTTACCCCAAGCTCCCTACACTCTCTTGGTGGAAATGGCATTTCTAGCCCCACTATCTAGTATAGGCAAGGTGGTGTTTCTCTCTTCAGCCTCGCAATAGTCCCTTTTTTTGTTCAGTGGAATAAATTTAACAGTTTTTCTTTTTAAGACTATTTTCTTTTAGTTCCTTGACATATTCTTGAGTTAGAACCTTCATTTCCATTTTATCAAAAGTTTTATGTAAGTTGCTCCATAGGTTAGTTCTAAGCTTTAGTAGTTCTCCCAAGGTTAACATGAAATTTATTTTTGTGGACATTATAGAATGCAAATTTCCAATATCCAAATTCTCCTTGGCTTTCATCACTTTGGTTGTTGTACACCTAGGAATGATGGTGGGGTTTTAAGAGTAAAATTGCTCTTGAATTTCTCAATTTTTCCAAACCTCAATCTCTATATAAATATCGCACATCCACTTCCATGGGTGGATGTTCTAAACATAACTTTGCAAATGGTGTAGACCCTAAACTCTGGCTACAATTATTTGAGTCCCTCATTGCATCCCATAGATGATTATGCCAATCTTCCACCATATCTAGCACAATAAGAGTTGGTTGTCTCATAAATTCATGCTTTTTTCTTGTACTTTGTCCACGTTTTCACTAGTTTTTGAGTCACTTCATTTTGTTTTGACTAGTGTAGATGGTCCTTTCTTTTGCGCGTCCAAAAGCTTTTGGATAATTTGGTCCAGCTTTTGATAAGTTTCAAGCTTATCTTGATCTAGCTTAGAATTTGGTATTGTTTCCTTTTTTTTCCCAAATTTTGCTCAACTAGTAGCCCTACTTGATATGCTTCTAGTGTAGCATTTATAGTCTTAAATGCTTTGTCTACCAAAACTTAATCCCATGTGTGATTAGTGGATTCCTCTTTCTTGTCTTCACTAGTTGATTTAGCCCTTTTTTCTAGAAATTTCTCAGCCTTCTTGGTATTGCATGCTCTTTAATTTTCCTCCATGATGCTTTGTTTTTATGGATTCTCCTATATGTTTCGCTTCATCCAAATTTTCAAAAATTTATTGCCCCTTAAGCTTGGCTGGAACTCTTGTTATGACTTCCAAAGGCATGGGTGTTTTGTTCTCTTGTGGAATAATTTCCACCATGTTAATTGCAACATTATCCTTATTATTAGGGGTTTTAGGACATGCTTTTGGAAAGTGTTCACCATTCTTGCAACAATCATAGCAATAAACTATTGGTGACAATATTGTTCTATTAGAACAAGGACATTCATTCTTCCAACGATTATGACAATTGCTAATCCTAAGCCTCCCCTTAGGTGATGGTTGTTGCCTTACCATTGGCTATCTTGGCCCTTGATTTTAAGAATGAGAGACAAACTGCACTACATATGTCATTGCCCGGTGTACTATGAGATACGCTGCCGCTTTCATTGAGGGTTTTGGACCACTTTCTAGAGTCAAGTGGGTGCCATAGCAAAAAAAGAGCATTCAAAAAATAAAATGCAAATAAAAAATTTAAACTCATGCTTTTAATACCAGAACAGTCATAATCTGCAAAAATATAACTCTCATGGCAATCCAAACCAATAAACTGCTTCTTGATTGACTGTATGTGCAACCAGTATTAGAACATTTTTGAGACATTATTAAGTCTCTTGAGCTTTGGCCAAGTGCATTATTTTTTTAGATTGGATGAAGCAGATTAAAAAACAAATCATATTATCGAGAACAAAGAGAGATTATGATCTAGTGATTACCATATTAAACAGAGAACATGTTGTTCATAACACCTGCAAACAAAAAGCACAGTAAATAGTACCTTAAGTTGTAATATCAAAACTTTGAAAATTATCACCCAAAGAGTCTAAACATAAGATGTTTTACCCATGAACAGAATAACATATCTCAATATATTGCACTTTTGTCGTCTCTTGCAACGCCCAGATGGCAACCAAAAAGATCAAGAAGCTTGCATATAGATAATGAACGTGTCACAAGTACATATCATACTGCACCCATTGTTTTTATGCTAATTGAACCAGGGCACACCTTGCCACACGTAAGAATACAAGCTATGGCATGGTTGGCTTCATGCAAGAAAACTGTTATCATCTTGAAGGGAGTCAAAACTTGTGTCCTCCATAACTGGAAAAAAAATGAAATGCCACACCGTAAAAGGTCAAGCACATACTCAACGTACAATTCTTAATGGGTCAACAACTTACAGCAAGAATCACAAACAGGAAGGCCATGAAGCATGAGTGTAACACAAACAAAAATTCCAAGGGGCCAAACAATGAAGATCTTGTCAAGGACTCTGAAGCACTCTCTTTGGAAAAGATTCTTTATGATGGTACATGAATATACCATCATCCTGGGGGAGGGCTAATGATAGCCGTTTTTCGGCTCTCTGTGCTTGCCATAGTGAGTTATCCCCCCCTATCAAATCACTCAAACACTGTGGTTACCCTCACCCTTTCACTGTATATAGGTGCGTGTGAGTTAGGGGACTTTTCCCATATCTCCTTACTGAAATAAAAAACCCTCAATTAGCTAGGCATTGGGCTAGTTGAGCCAAAAATATAAAAAATATAAAAAATATAAGTATATTATGGCCCATGCGTATGTAAATATTTCTTTGTATATAGGGCCTAAATAAAAGATTTTTTCATAATTATTTTGGTATTTATTTAAATATTTTTACTTAGGTGTGTGTTATTTATGCTCTGTACATTGCCTCACCATTACCACAATTTTTCTTACCATTTTTTATACTCTTTATTCCATATAGAAATATTTTCATGTAAGCCTCTCTTATATTTGGTGTAACTCCACCCCAACAAAATCCAAAAAAACTAGTTTTATTTATGTGTATATTTTTTCACTATTGTGATTTTTCCCTTCCTACATCTATTTTGTTTTTTTTCTAAAAAATTAGAACACCAAAAATATTTATCGTTTTATGGTAGCCTCATAATGAGAGAGATTTCTTTTGACCCCTTTATATTTTTTCCACTTATATTATTTATATTTGACATGTACATATTTTTTAGACCCCTCAATATTTGATTTTCTTAGTTGTACTATTCACTTATATCATGATCTCAACAATATCTTCAATTATAGACCTGCCAAATAAGGTCAAGGGTAGGTGGCATGCATACATGCACTATGGAGGGCTCACTCTTGGAGGTATTCAAAAGAATCATCCAAAGAAGGACCCCACAAGGACCTTGTGCAGTGGAAAAAAAACGATCGGTTTTGCTGAATTTTTAAAGTTCACTTGCTCTCCGAATTTGAAAAGGTGATACAAACAAAAGTTGTAGCTCGTGGACTGAACGTTTGCCTCAACTTTCTTAATATTTTTTTGCGCTACGAGCTGTGAGCTATGATTTTATTAGTGGACCCCAGTTTTTCCATGCTATGCAGCCACACTCTCTCTTCCACTTTATCATTTCCTCTTTCACACACACTTCTCCACTCATCATCCCCACCTCTCTCACCACTCCTCTCTGCACCCTACTCACCTTCTCCTCAACCCTGAAGAATAAGAGAAACCATGGTGAACTCATACCTCCCACACAAAATTCCATTCCAAAATTGACCACCTAGTCTCATTTTTCCTCCTCCAAATTACCCATATCTATCAAAAAAACCACAAAATTCAGCCTCTTCTCTTAAAAGACATCATCATGGTGGTTGATTACTCAACTTCAATTACCTTGTCTCTCAAGGAAGGTCAAGAGTGGAGAAAAAATGTACCGTCAAAGCTAGTGGACCGTCAACAAGCGTCAAAATTGGCCCTACTCAAGACACTTGGAGCATCAACCTTGTAAGAAATCCACCTTTTCTTACCTCTTAAGAGTTTTTCTTCCTTATTTGTATCCTACATGGATACTCCCATTGTAAATATCCAATTCCATTTGTAAATTAATACTAACTCTACTAACACTAACCCACTATGAAAAGTCCTATCACCTCCATTTCTCTCCTCTCTCTTTCCCCACCAACTTCTTGATAATTCCAAGCAAAAGAAATTAGATAAATTGCTGAAAATCTAACCCAACCATGGTTAGAGGAGTAACCCTAGCCTTCAAAATTGCTATAAAAGGAGGGTGTAGCTAGCACAAAAAGGGGGGGAGAAGAAAGAGCATTATGCTATAGCTTGAGAAGCCAAGCTCAACCTCTTGAGAAGGAGCTCTTGAGTGGAATCTCATTGGCATTAGGCATATGTATGTGTTGTATTAGGGGTGATTAGCAAGGGAACTCTATGCCATTGTAAGAGAGAGTGATCATTGAATTGAGAGTAGGAAATCTATCATTTCTCCTACTAGTGTAAGCCCAACATTTGCTGAATCAAGGAGGGTGAATTTGGACTAAGCATGGATACCTTGTATCCCTTCCCTTGTGAAGTCATGGACAATAATGATGTGTAAGTGTCTTGGTGTTTTATTTAAGTTCTTGATAGCTTGTCTCCGGGTATTGTTATCAATTTAGCCATAAATCCCACATGCTGTAAGAGGGCGACAGAGTGGAGAGGACTCCCCTGGCCTTAAGACAGTGATTGGGGTGGCTTTTTTCTTGTGATGTGTTGTGGTGTAATTTAATCAGGCTATGTTGAACAAATACTAATCTCACTTTGATTGGTCATGACAGATTTGTAAGAAGGAATTAGTGCAACAAGCACCCCCTTCCCCCTTCTCTCTTTTTCTTACATATATATATCTATGTTTGCTTGATCATTAACGATACACTTCAAAGCAGCCCGAGCACCATCTCTCTCTCTCTCTCTCTCTCTCTCTCTCTCTCTCTCTCTATCTCTGTGTCTCTCTCTCTCTCGTGTTTTAGTGTGTGAGAGTGTTCCATTGGTGTTAGGGTTAGTGTAAATTCCTTGCTTGTTTGTGGGTTGCTCTAATGATTCTCCTCTTTTGTGTCCTAGTTCGCTTTTAAACTAGGTGGTGCCCCTTGTGTAGTTGGGATTTGGATGTGGGTTTGTTGTTTTGGTTTGTGTTGTGTTGTGCCCCAGCCCCATTGAGCAGCACGGGAGCTTTGAAGGGTGTCTAGAGGTTGCTCTTCTTGTTGCCCGCCCCGGACCGCTTCAAATTGGTGCCCCCACGGAGGAAAGGCTTGTGTATGTTTTGTGAAGGCTCAACCTTTAGCATAATCAAGTAGCTTGCATGAATCACGAGAATTTGTATGATCCCTTCATTCCCATTGCAAGGCAAAAGGTACACATAATTGTTAGTACAAAGTTGCAATTTCAGCGAGTAATTCGTAGAATTTTAGGTCCTCTTAGGTTGGTAGAGATAAACGCATCAGTAAATCCTTTTATTTTGCCTCTCATTAGGTACGACCTTAGTTTGGACGTCTATATTTTTGTTTTGTTTTAAGAATTAGGTCATGCATAGACCATGGATAATGGCCCAGGAATACAGGTTTTTCCCTTTCATTTCACTCCATATATTAGAGTAAACATTGCAATTAGTAGAAAATTCCATTTTCAACAACGTATGGTATTCATGTTTGGTGCCCAAAGAGTAGGAGAAATTCTCGCATCACCAAACCCTGTCATTCTACCTCTTATTGATTATCATAGGTCATTTAATGTGAATATTTTTATTTTGTTGTAGAATAGATTGCAATTTAGAAAATATTATTGTGTAAATCTTTTAAAGAAAGAAAAAACAAAAACGCGTCACTTTGAAATCAATTCAATGGAGAGCCAACGCCAAATGCTAGATATCCTCTTTTCTTTGGAGAGCCTGGAGAGGATGCAGAATTATTTCTAGCGAATTTCAAGATGTCTTGCCGTATCAAGAGGATAGTAACTGATCAAGAACGTGTAGAAATGTTTGAGGTGGTCCTTAGGAAAGATGCTAGCACTTGGTTTGACTCTTTGCCTGAGGAAGTTAAAGGAAATTACACGGAAGTTTTGAATCGTTTCAAGAAATACTTCTTTGATCCCCAAAACACTCAGAAATTATGGCAAGACATTGTTTCTCATAAGCAAAAAGACTTAGATGACTACTACTTGTACAAGCAAGAGTTTCTACGTCTTTGGGCTCTATGGATACGAAAGGTTGCTAACCCTGGTGATGGTGCAGAATTTTTAAAGAAGGAGAGGTTCATAGCCGGACTCTTTCCTGACCGTAAGGTAAAAGTTGAGGCGGGTGCACCTGCTACCTTTGATGCAGCTGAAACTAGGGCTGCTGAGAAATATAGGAAACTCAAGTGCTTAAGGGGGGAGGTTCCAATGGAAGGTCTTAGACCCAAAGGTAAGTCACAAGCATCAACATCTAGGGAGCTTCCTGAGGTAACGGCTGAAGTGATTAAGAAGTTAAATGAATCTTTAAGCAACCTGTCAATTCACCTTGCACAAGCTGTAGGTCCAAAGGGACAAGCAAAGAAGTCAGAAGAGAGAGAGCCACGAACTAGGAGAGTCTTGCAATGTTGGAATTGCGGAGAGTCTGGACATGGGATGTCTAATTGTCCTTGGCCCCGTGGAGAGCCAGGGAGACCTAACTTGAATTACCCAGTGATGAATGCAGGAGAAGGAGCTGGTCAACAACCAAGGCTTCTACAAAGGCCAAATGGACCAAGACCACCTCCACAAGGGGTAGAAGGAGTTCCACCTTTGCCATATCCAAATGTGCATGTGGTAGAGGTGAAAAATTCAAATGAAGTTGACATGGAAGCCAATGGCATTAAGCGTGGCCGAGGGAAAGGTAAAGAGAAAGAAGGAGTCACATCACAGAGTGACCATGGACAAGGCAAAAAGGCAAAGGAGACCAAGGAAACCAAGAGGACTCGACGTCGTATCAACCTCCAAGACTTCCCTCTTGGACATGGTATGGCTCCGTACAACTTGTTGGAAGACATGAGAGGTAAGGGTCCTGATATTTCATGGCCTCAATTTCTTGCATTATGTCCACAAGTTAGGAGGGATTTAACAAGGGCAGTTAGCACTAGGAGAAAGGTAAAAGAGAGTGTGCCTATTGTAGAAATTGCACAAGCTGAAATGAATGAGGACATTACACCTGTGCTAGATTGTTACATAAAAGGGAGATTGGTTAGGAAAGGTCTAGTGGATGGGGGTGCACAAATTTGCATCATGACAGAGGGACTCATGCAAAAACTAGGCATGCACATCCATGAGACACCTGAAATTAAGGTCAAGATGGCAAACAATAGCAAGGCTAGGTGCATAGGCATTTGTAAAAATGTTTTTGTGGAGGCCTTTGGCATTAAGAAGGCAGTGGATTTCTATGTCATGTCTACCAAAGGAAATGGTTACCCATTTATCCTAGGGAGACCATGGCTAATGAAAATGCGAGCTTTGCAGGATTGGGAGAGTGGAAAACTAATTTGCAGGAACAACAATCATAAGAAGGTTGTCTTTGACATGAAGGAGCAACGCCAAGAGGAGCTCCATGAAGAATCATCTCAAAGTGAGACGGAAGAACGTTGGACCGATAGCACTTCAGAAGAAGAAAGTAGCGGTAGCATTACTGAAGAGGAGTCTTCCATCGAAGTCATGGGGGTAAGGTTTAAGCCAAGTAACCAAGAGACCTCTTGTCAAGGCTTGGAGGAGGTAGGTCCTCAAGAGAACAAAGGTGTTCAAGATGAAGGGATGCTGGAAGGTATGCTATCAACAACACTTACAAAGGGTGAAAGAGAGGAGTTCAAATGTGTGCTAAGGAAGTTTCCTAGGCTTTTTGCTAAAGACTACACCGACGTGCGTGGGGTAGATGTTGTTCAACACAAGATTGAGTTAAAGCCTGAGGCCACACCTAAAGCTCAGAAGCTACGAAGGCTAGGAGTTATAAAGGAGCAGGCTCTACTCAAGGAGGTAAGAAAGCTTCTAGCAGCAGGTTTCATTTATCCAGTGGAGAATTCAGAGTGGGTCTCTCCTGTTGTTGTCACTCCTAAGAAAAATGGCAAGTGGAGGGTGTGTGTGGATTATCGTCCCCTCAATGAGGCAACAAAAAGAGATCACTTTCCCCTCCCATTCCAGGATGAGATACTAAATGAGGTAGCTGGTCATGAGAAGTACACTGTGTGCGATGGTTACTCAGGTTACTTTCAAATAGGGATTGCATTGGAGGATCAATTGAAAACAACCTTTATCACTCCTTGGGGTTGTTATGCTTTTAGAGTCATGCCATTTGGTCTAACAAATGATCCTGCAACATTCCAACGTTTCATGAATACGGTGTTTCAAGCATTCTTTGGAAAGTCAATTAGGGTGTTCATTGATGATTTCTGTATTTATAGCTCAAAATCATTGCATCTACAAAGGGTAGAAGAAGGTTTAAAGAAGCTCTACGACATGGGAGGTCAACTCAACCCCGACAAGTGCCATATAGGTGAGGATGAAGTAATCTTGCTTGGTCATAAAGTTTCTTACAAAGGCATTGAAGTGGATCCTTCAAAGGCAAAGGCTCTTATTGAGCTACCATCACCCAAGAGTCTTAAGGAGGTCATCTCATTCATTCAAAAGGTGAATTATATGTCACGCTTCATTCACTTAGCCTCGGAGTTACTTCACCCTTTGCAAAAGTTGACACAACAAGTAGAATTTGCATGGTCTGATGAGCTTGAAGAGTACTTTTGTAACATTAAAGCCATTTTGTCAGAGCTACCAATACTCATGCCTCCTTGTTGGGAGTACACATTCTTTGTTAGCTCTAGTGCTGGGAAAGAAACAATTGGTGCAGTTTTGCTACAACAAGATCCCTATAGTACCAGGATGCGGCCCATCTACTTTGCTAGTAGGGTCATGAATGCTTTAGAGAGAGGCTACACGGAGGCAGAACTCATGATGATTTCTCTCATGTTTGCGATAAGGAAGTTTAGATCCTACTTGCTCCCAAAACCTTTTGTAATCCTCACCGCAGAGAATTTGTTCCCTTGGGTGTCATCTCAAATGAATCTTAGTACTAGGATCTCAAAGTGGATTATGGAGTTGCAAGAGTTTCAATACTCTTTCAAGGTAGAAGATAGTGTGCGTGCACAATTGGCAGGGATTCTCACTTATAGGGTGCATGAAAAGGAGACTAAGGTGCCTAAAGTAAAGACCCTACCATTGCCACCACCAAAAAGTATTCCTAATGCTTTTACCTTGTTCTTTGATGGAGCTTTTTGTCGAGCCACAGGCAAAGCAGGGGGAGGGCTAGTGTTGCTCAACCCAAGTGGAGAGGTGGTCATGAAAGAGAATTTCAATCTACCCAGTTCAGCTAGCAACAATGAAGCAGAATATGACACACTACTTCATGATTTAAAAATATGCATTGGCCATGGTATACAACGTCTCATGGTAAAAGGGGATGCACTTCTCATTGTGAAGCAGATTTTAGGCATTTGGGCATGCAAGAATGAAATCTTAAGGACAAAAGTTCATGCCATTCGTAGGATGTTTAATCAGTTTGAAGAAGTGCAACTATATCATATTCCGAGGAAACAAAATGAAGATGCCGATTTACTTGCACAACAAGCAGTTACATGTGTTGAGAGAGCTGTCAAGCAACCGAGATACCAGGGATTGGAGTCATTGGCTCCCATTATTGGCTACATTTTGGAGGGTGAGTTTCCACAAGACTTCACGAAGGCTCAGAAGAGGAGACTCATGAAGAAGGCAAGTTTCTATCTCTTCCTAGAAGGCTCCCTCTATCAAAAAGGGAAGGATCAAGTGTGCAGAAGAGTACCAACTATCGAGGAAATTCCAGCCATTCTAAAAGGTTTGCATGAAGAGGCATGTGGTGGTCATTTTGCCCAAGAATCAACTGTGAAGAAGATTTTGCTTGCGGGGTATGTTTGGCCAAGCTTGCATGTGGATGTTCAACATTGGTGTAAAAGCTGTCACAACTGTCAGATAAATGGGAATAGAAGATTGATTTATGGTCCAAGGCAAATCGTGCTTGCAAATAGACCCTTTGAAAAGTGGGGCATTGATGCTATGGGTCCTCTGCCTAGGACAAAAAATGGTAAATTCTACATTCTAGTGGCTGTAGACTATATGACTAGGTGGGTGGAAGCACAAAGTGTGGCAAAGGTAAATGAGAGGACAGTGAGAAAATTCGTCTACACTCACATTTGTTGTAGATTTGGCACACCTTTGGAGATTGTTTATGATAATGGTTCAAGGTTTAGAAAGGGCTTGCTCACAGAAGTCTGTGAAGAACTTCACATTCTACATCGTCATAGTACACCCTACTATCCCCAATCAAATGGTTTGGTAGAAAAAGCTAATGGTGTCATTGCAGGCATCATTAGAAAGATGGTGAGAAACAAGACAAAGTTGTGGGATGACTTCTTGGATGGTGCCTTGTGGGCGTATCGAACCACATATAGGGAAGCCACGGAGTTTACACCATTTCACTTGGTCTATGGTCAAGAGGCTTTACAACCAATTGAGCTCAACATTCCAACACTGCAACTTCATGGAAAATCAGCACAAGATGAACAAGAAGCATGGATGGATCAACTTCTTACCTTAGCTGAGCTTGAGTGGAAAAGAGAAGCAGCATACGAGTGCTATAAGAGGAAAGCCACACAGACAAAGGAGAAGCTTGACAAGAAATTGAAGGACAAAGGCATCAACGAAGGAGATCTTGTGCTAAGGTATGAAAATCGACTCGATAATTGTTTTGATGCCAAATTTGAAACAAGATGGCAGGGGCCATACATAGTCAAGAAGGCTTTCAATTCAAGTTACTATCAACTTATGGACTTGAATGGGAAAGAGCACTCCAGGAAGGTAAACGGCTATCGCTTGAAGCCTTACTTGAGTCGCCTTCTACCAAAGGATCTACCAGAGCAAAAGGCAACTATCCCATGTAAGTATTGTTCCATGAAGCATGAGTGTAACACAAACCAAAATTCCAAGGGGCCAAACAATGAAGATCTTGTCAAGGACTCTGAAGCACTCTCTTTGGAAAAGATTCTTTATGATGGTACATGAATATACCATCATCCTGGGGGAGGGCTAATGATTGCCGTTGTGAGCGGGATGAAAACACACACAGCGCCTCTATAACGACCCAACACACACTCTTGGGAAGATACACACACACACTATGGGGCACCACTCGGCTTAGACAACACACCTGGCCGAGACAGGGAACACACCTCTGGAGTGAGAGGAGAGAGACTATCCACTTGCCCACTCCACACACACACACACACACACCCAAAAAACTCAGCTCAAAAGAGGAGAAATTCTGATGTTTAGATACAAATGAGCTTGGGCCAACACCAATGGGGCAAACAGCTCACACAATATGGGTAAAAGATACCAGATACAATCACAAATTGGAGAAGAAGCTTCACTCACCGGAGAAGATTACACAGAAAAACAACAGAAAAAGAGTGAGGAATTTGGCAAAATGGACAGCGCCATCGAGTCCGGAACGGCCCAAAACCCCAGTCTACAATGTCAAAGTGCTCAAATCCGACCTCGGATGAGCAGTTTTCGGCCAAAACAGGCTCCAAAATGAGCAAAAACACACCTGCGGCTGTTCCTCCTCTCTTCTCCACGTTTTTTCTGGTCTTCTCTCTCTTTTTTCAGTTCCCACACTTAGATTTATTAGTTGGGCACCCTTGGCTTTTTAGATGACCTCAAACGGACCCCAAACAGGCCAAAAACTGACCTCGCAGTGCATAGTTGTCACCTTTTTGCATCATTCGCACACCTGGCACTCAGCTTTTTTCAATAATGCATCTCGCCACCACGTGAAGTGGCCCCAAAAAGTGGTCCTAATGATGACCTTTCTGCATAATCCTCACCAGAAAACACCCACGTTGTGTTGGTCCTCATCCGCGTGCAAATATTGACCTCGTTCGCCCTCCTGACGCCACTAGATGCCATCTGACGCACCTGCTGACCTCACGTCGTCGGCCCGCGGATAGCTTCCTCGAGAAGTTTTACGCGCTACCAACTTCACTTTATTGCAGAAAAAACACACTAATACTGATAATAGTGAAAATCGTTGCAATATGTACATGCTGTCCTACCTGTACACATGTGGGCCCCACGTAACCACCTGGCTCTGGAAAATGGGCAATCCTTTATTTGATGCACCATGCATTTATATGTACATATGCGCAATTCCTTGCTCCAAAAAACTCCTGACATAATTTGCCCATCCCCTAGCCTACTAGATCATTCATGATCAGCAGCAGTAAAGAGAGATATGAGACTCGCCGCATCACAGGTCTCCTCATCCCTCACCAACACAGCTTGATCCACAGACAGCTCATCTTGCTCCACCATCATCAACCTCGCATGATACAACTTAGGATGCAATCCATTTACCCTTGACGTATGTAAAATCCCATCCAGGTTAGCCAACTGATATGTACCATTCGGGAAACACTCCACTACCTTGAAAGGGCCTTCCCACTTAATTTGAAACTTCTTTTGGAAGGTGTTGTCCAGTTTGCTGTTGTAGCGCAAAACCAAGTCATGCTTCTTGATACCCTTACTTTTGACCTTTTCATTTATCTTTGCCAAAGCCCTATCTTGCATCTGCCCATAATGTTCCAATGCGCTCATCCTATCCAACTGGACCTCTTGTAACTGCAAGAGCCTCTCTTTGAATGCATCACTAGGCGACCCAAGCAACTTCTCTAACATCTTGACCGCAGGCACCGCAGGCAACTCTACCTCCACAGGCAATAGTGCTTCCTTTCCATACACCAAATGAAATGGAGTAAACCCTGTACCTGTCTTCACTGAAGTACGATAAGCCCATAATGCACTAGGCAATTCCAAATCCCAATTCTTTCCTTGGTGCTCTGTCACTTTAGAAAGAATTTGTACCAACTCACCATTGAATCTTTCATTTAAGCCATTACACTGTGGGTAATAAGGAGTGGTATGCTGGTGCTTAATCTTCATCTTTGCACAAAAAAAATCTAGCAGTTTAGCTCTAAATCCTGGCCCCTTATCTGAAAGTAGCTCTAATGGCACCCCAAACTTGCAACATATTTCATCATACAAAAATTTTGCCACATCCTTTGCAGTGATCTGTTTTACTGCTATAGCCTCTGCCCATCTAGAGAGATAGTCCACCACCGTTAAAATATAGCTTTTGCCCCTACTTGTGATAGGTAACGGGCCTATTGCATCAATCCCCCACTTTTCAAACACATCAAACGCCATAATGGTTTTTCGTAGCTCTGGCTTCAACACTCTCTTCCCAAATGCTTGACACCTATTGCAAGACCTATACCAATGGTGAACATCCTTGTGCAAACTAGGCCATACATACCCCTCTTGCAAAATCTTATGCAAGGTGATCTTTAGAGCAAAATGGCCACCACATGCGCCTTCATGATTCTCTTCCAACACTCTGTAAAGCTCCTCCCGCCAAGGTACACGTCTCAACACGAGATCAGCCCCTTTCATGTATAAGACATCACCAATCAATTTGTACCTGTATGCTCTACGCACAAAGCCATACTTCTTAGACTTCTTAATCTCCTTTGGAATGATTCCTGTTAGCAAAAACTCCTCTTCTTGAACCAAACTTTCCCGGCCATGATAAAGAGGTAAATTGGTCCTCAACACGAATAGCTCCCCAATCATGCCTTGAGCTGCTTCATGTGCCTCTCCATTTAGAGCACGTTCAATGTGTCTGATGCTCCATGCTTCAAACTTTTTTAACAGGCCTTTAATTCTAAAGCACATTTCCTTCAATGAGGTGTTCTTGCTCTTCCACACACCCAGCACTTGCTTCACCACTAACAAGGCATCACCTTTTATGCTCAACCTTCGAACCCCATGCTTCAAACAAATGTGTAATCCGGCTTCCAATGTAGCATATTCAGCCTCATTGTTACTATGCGCATCCAATTTGAACCCTCTCTTGCATACTAGCTTCCCCTCTGGATCATAAAGTGCTATACCCCCTGAAGCTGCATCATGGCTCTTTCTGTATGAACCATCAAAGAACAACACATGTGCATTGCTGATCTGTGGCACTTCTTCAACTACCTTTCTCACCACCTCTTCCTTAACAATAAGGGGATTCTCCTTGTAGGTCAACAAATTAGCTAGGGTAGCCCTTGTACTATCTTCCACTAGAAAAGAGAACTCAAACTCTTGCAGCTCAATTACCCATTTCTTCACCACATTTGACATGTTAATACCATTAATTAAATGTGGCAAAAAGGCATAACTCGTCAAGAAAACAAAAGGCCGTGGTAGCAAGTAATGACGAAATCGTCGACAAGCAAATATTACACTGGCCATCACTAGCTCTACTTCCGAGAACTTTCTCTCCGCTACCAACTTCACTCGGCTTGCACAATACACTGGCCTCATATAATGGCTGCCCTTCCCCTTTTGCAATAGCATGGCTCCAATGGCATCATCCCTTACTGATGGATTTACATAAAACACTTTCTCCCAATCAGGAGCCTGCATGGCTGACAACCCCCCTAACACCTCTTTCACCTCTTGAAACACTTCTTCACACTTGTCATCCCATTGCAATGGATCATGCTTTGCCACTTGCTGTAATGGATAAAGAAGCTGCGAAGACAATGGAATAAACCGTGCCATGTACTTCACTTTGTGTATAAAGGTTGCCAATTGCTTCGTACTCATAGGTGATGGAAGAAGAATAATAGACTTCACCTTATCTGGATCAGCCTCAATGCCATTTTATGACACCATATGGCCCAATAACTTCACCCTTGGCTGTGCTAGATGACATTTCTTTGGATTTAGTTCTCCTCCACATTCATCATATCGAGCCAATACCATCTGCAGCTTCTCATGGTGATCAGCCCTACTGCTATAGACACAGAAGTCATCCATAAAAGCTTTAACACAACTACCAATGAATGGTTCCAACACCCAATTTGCTCTCTCTTGATAGAAGGAAGGTCCATTTGACAACCCAAATGGCAATACTGTGTAGCAATAGCAGCCCCATGGCGTAATAAAAGTGGTCTTTGTGCGGTCTTTAAGAGCAATCTTCAATTGAAAATAGCCTGAAAAACCATCACACACACTATACCTCTGATAACCTGCCACTAAATCCAAGATCTGATCGATGAATGGAAGAGGATATGGGTTCTTCTTAGTGGCTGCGTTTAAGGGCTTAAAATCTACACAAATCCTCCACTTCCCATCCTTCTTTGGACTGACTACTACTGGACTCACCCATTCTGTGGTCTCCACAGGGACTATGAACCCTGCCTTCAACAACTTGTCCACCTCTTCTCGCAAGGCTTCCATTTGCTCTTGACCCATCCTTCTTAGCCTTTGCCGCACTGGCTTAGCACCTTCTTTCAGCTCTATATGCATCTCTTCTCCTTTGAACCCTCTGATCTCTTCATATGAAGTAATGAACAAATCAGGAAAACTAGCCAGCATGTGCAAATATATATCCTTCTCCATAGCTGAGAGGTCTCCACTAATCATTTGCGTCATTAATTCCTGCTTCTTTGACAACTCAACCTTGGTTTGCATCAGCCCTTCAATCACTTCATAAGGCCCTTCACTTTCATCTTCAACTTCATTCGCAAATGCGACTAAACCACACTCTTGGATTTCTTTATCCATCAAAAGAAATGCAACATCAGCATCCTCATCACTGCTGGTAGTGCTATCACTGTCCTCATCTGTCACCGTGGAAGAGTCTTCATCACTAGACTCATCCTCATCTTCATAAAGCTCCTCTAATCGTTTCCTTGTGTCCATATTATAAAGCTTCTTGGTACCTGTCTTTCCATAGAGGCTAATTGTACCATGTCGCCAATCTTGAACAGCTCCCACTGCACGTAACCATGGTCTACCCAGTATAATAGGATATGCTCCCAACCCTGCTGGCATCACATGAAAATCAACCA
The DNA here is from genome assembly GCF_014529385.1 of Adiantum capillus-veneris. Lineage (NCBI taxonomy): Eukaryota > Viridiplantae > Streptophyta > Polypodiopsida > Polypodiales > Pteridaceae > Adiantum > Adiantum capillus-veneris. The sequence goes on along the minus strand of NC_140935.1, from coordinate 134,164,564 downwards.
CTGCCTTTGCATCATATGCCTCCACTTCTAAGCTCTTTACAACACCCAAGCATTTTACTTTTTGATGGTTTGCCAATCTGATCCGAAACCCTGACACCCCAGCCACTGTGAGACCCATCTTCTCAACGCATGAGTGTGTTATGACGCATATTTGGGCTCCGCCATCCACATAACCTTGTCCCAAATTTTTCCTTTTATGCCACACATCTACTATTGGACAAATGTCTGGTAGCTCATCCATTGCCAACACCTTTACTGAACCTCTCTCTGGCTCTTTCTCCATTGGGTTAACCGTCCTCTTCCACTGTCGCTTTAGCTTAGGCACCATCTCTATAAGCTGCCCAAAAGTAACATCTGCCTTCCTGCTCGTCAGATCCTCCCTCAAGTCATAGCTTAATTGCCCATCCCCTAGTGGAAAATCTGAAACATGAAACTTTCGACGAGCTCTCCTTTTCCTCTTGGCCTTGACATCCTCGCCTTCATGGCTCTTTCCTTTCTTCTTACTAGGACCTAGGGCACTTCTTCCTTCCTTATCCTCTGTGGTCTTCTTCCCAATAGGCATCACTAACGTATCCTCTAGCTTTGATGCCTTCTCCAAGGTGACTACACTTAGCACTTTTGTCTTTCCCTTTTCCTCCTGGGTCAGACCACTGGTTCCTTCGTCTCCCTTAATTTCGATGCCATAATCATTTGATCTAGTTAGCACCTGTCTTGGCAATGGATACATGTCTCCCCCCATCCTTGGTGGCTTATCACATTGCGGGCTGATGTGACCCAACTCTCCACAATTATAACATGTGGGCGTCTGCCTCCAAAACCTACTATTACTTTGTCCAGCACCATTCCTAGGTCTTTCTTCACCTCCTGGCTGATTTGCAAACCGCCCTCGACCTCGATTATTTCCCACTTGACCTAGCATGTTTAGGCTGAGATTCTTCATCAGATCAACCACTTGCCTCATGTCTTGCCTTAGGCCATCATCTTGCACTGCTGTAGTGACCACTACTGGCATAACGTGAGTAGTAACAGGAACCACTGGTTCATGATGAACCCCTGACATGCGCCCTTGTAAAGACTCTATAGGCTGAAATTCAGACCTCATTGGCAAAGACTCCACCCCTAACTGGCTCATTTTCCTCAGCTTCCACTCTTTGTTCCTTGCTACCTCTAGTGCATCCTCATATGTCCTAGGCTTCTTTAGCTCCACTCTCCAACGTATATTCTCCCAAAGACCAGCCAAGAACCTGTCCTTCTTCATCATGTCAGGCGGGGGTACCTGTGGTGCTAAAGCCTTGCACATTCGCTCCCATGCCAATGAAAACTTACGTATGTACGCATCTACTGGCTCACCTTCCTTCTGCACCAAAGCCTGTACTTCTTGCCACACCTTGTCAGGATCTTCTATCTTCACAAACTCCACTTCCAACCCTGCTCGTAGATTGTCCCAACTCAACCTTACAGGTGGATCAGCCACACGCAACTCCTCTTCAAATGCTTTAGACCAAACTCGTGCATCACTCTTCAAACAAATTTGGAGAAGGCGTAACATCTGCGCAGGGTCATGAATTTGGTTGCTAATGCAGGCAACCTCCATCTTTTCCAAAAATTCTTCCACATCTTCATCACTTCTTCCATGAAACTCCGGATAAGAGAAAGCCATGGCTACCCAAGTTACAATGCTTTGAGAACCCCTTTGAACACACGTGCAAGAACCCAAAACTTTTTACTACCCAATCCCTAGAAACCTCAATGGAGCTCAGCTTTAGATGAGAACAAACACATGCACATCAAATGAGTTTTCATAGTTGATCATCGGAATTACAACAGGCAAAGGACATTCCAGGATCTCTCTCAATCTTCTTGGCCCAAACATAAAGACTATGCGCTGCTGGAAAAAGATCTTCCTAGACACATGAACATTAATCTGAATTCTTTGAGTTAAATGAAAAGGAGTGAACTGAGGGTTATTTTGATCATCCATTAAAGCCAACCATGAAGCTCCCAAGAAGGCACACCTGACTCAACCTCTGATTTTGCCAAAATTTCAGCAGCATAACAGCATAAATGGCTCAAAATACCAAAAAACCAGCCATCATAACTTGAGAAAATTTCGACAGAGTTTCTCCAGAAGTAGAGCAGTAGGAACCCAAAATATAGATTGTCTATGTATGCATAAACTGTCAACAATAGAACCCGAGCATCAAGTAGGACTCACTAGTACATAGCCTATGGCGAGGTCACAAAAAGGGTGCTCCAGCTACCTGTATCACCGAAAGGATCTCCACATTTGAGAATCCCCCAGCTCAATAAAAACCTCACGCTATCGACCCTCACATGAAGGCTAATGCAAATCGCATATAGTCAAGTCTCAGAAATGACTATCTTCCAGACCAAGTCTCAGAAATGGCTGGGACTGCCAAATACAACCAAGTATGGCTCCACAAATGCGTACAATGGCAGTTTCCACAAGTAACGTACAATCCAGCAGACAATGCGCTTAAACCGGCGCCAAGTGATGCATTCCCACAACAACTGCAAGTGACATCACTGCTAGTATATCACTGTACTCCAGCTACCTGTACCTGTGTGAATCACCTGTACCTGTACCTGTAACCTGTAACCTGTAACCTGTAACCTGTAACCTGTAACCTGTAACCTGTAACCTGTCATCTGCAACCTGCAACCTCGAACCTGTAATCCCGAAGCTCGAAGCTCGAAGCAGAAGGTACTCGAACAAGATCCTCCGTGGGGGCGCCAAAAGAATGTGAGCGGGATGAAAACACACACAGCGCCTCTATAACGACCCAACACACACTCTTGGGAAGATACACACACACACTATGGGGCACCACTCGGCTTAGAAAACACACCTGGCCGAGACAGGGAACACACCTCTGGAGTGAGAGGAGAGAGACTATCCACTTGCCCACTCCACAAAGACACAGACACACACACACACACCCAAAAAACTCAGCTCAAAAGAGGAGAAATTTTGATGTTTAGATACAAATGAGCTTGGTCCAACACCAATGGGGCAAACAGCTCACACAATATGGGTAAAAGATACCAGATACAATCACAAATTGGAGAAGAAGCTTCACTCACCGGAGAAGATTACACAAAAAAAAAACAGAAAAAGAGTGAGGAATTTGGCAAAATGGACAGCGCCATCGCGTCCGGAACGGCCCAAAACCCCAGTCTACAATGTCAAAGTGCTCAAATCCGACCTCGGATGAGCAGTTTTCGGCCAAAACAGGCTCCAAAATGAGCAAAAACACACCTGCGGCTGTTCCTCCTCTCTTCTCCACGTTTTTTCTGGTCTTCTCTCTCTTTTTTCAGTTCCCACACTTAGATTTATTAGTTGGGCACCCTTGGCTTTTTAGATGACCTCAAACGGACCCCAAACAGGCCAAAAACTGACCTCGCAGTGCATAGTTGTCACCTTTTTGCATCATTCGCACACCTGGCACTCAGCTTTTTTCAATAATGCATCTCGCCACCACGTGAAGTGGCCCCAAAAAGTGGTCCTAATGATGACCTTTCTGCATAATCCTCACTAGAAAACACCCACGTTGTGTTGGTCCTCATCCGCGTGCAAATATTGACCTCGTTCGCCCTCCTGACGCCACTAGATGCCATCTGACGCACCTGCTGACCTCACGTCGTCGACCCGCGGATAGCTTCCTCGAGAAGTTTTACGTGCTACCAACTTCACTTTATTGCAGAAAAAACACACTAATACTGATAATAGTGAAAATCGCTGCACTATGTACATGCTGTCCTACCTGTACACATGTGGGCCCCACGTAACCACCTGGCTCTGGAAAATGGGCAATCCTTTATTTGATGCACCATGCATGTATATGTACATATGCGCAATTCCTTGCTCCAAAAAACTCCTGACACCGTTTTTCGGCTCTTTGTGATTGCCATAGTGAGTTATCCCCCCCTATCAAATCACTCAAACATTGTGGTTACCCTCACCCTTTCACTGTATATAGGTGCGTGTGAGTTAGAAGACTTTTCCCATATCTCCTTACTGAAATAAAAAACCCTCAATTAGCTAGGCATTGGGCTAGTTGAGCCAAAAAAATATAAAATATAAAAAATATAAGTATATTATGGTCCATGCGTATGTAAATATTTCTTTGTATATAGGGCCTAAATAAAAGATTTTTTCATAATTATTTTGGTATTTATTTAAATATTTTTACCTAAGTGTGTGTTATTTATGCTCTGTACATTGCCTCACCATTACCACAATTTTTCTTACCATTTTTCATACTCTTTATTCCATATAGAAATATTTTCATGTAAGCTTCTCTTATATTTGGTGTAACTCCACCCCAACAAAATCCAAAAAAACTAGTTTTATTTATGTGTATATTTTTTCACTATTGTGATTTTTCCCTTCCTACATCTATTTTGTTTTTTTTCTAAAAAATTAGAACACCAAAAATAGTTATCGTTTTATGGTAGCCTCATAATGAGAGAGATTTATTTTGACCCCTTTATATTTTTTCCACTTATATTATTTATATTTGACATGTACATATTTTTTAGACCCCTCAATATTTGATTTTCTTAGTTGTACTATTCACTTATATCATGATCTCAACAATATCTTCAATTATAGACCTACCAAATAAGGTCAAGGGTAGGTGGCATGCATACATGCACTATGGAGGGCTCACTCTTGGAGGTATTCAAAAGAATCATCCAAAGAAGGACCCCGCAAGGACCTTGCGCAGTGGAAAAAAACGATCGGTTTTGCTCTCTGAATTTGAAAAGGTGATACAAACAAAAGTTGTAGCTCGTGGACTGAACTTTTGCCTCAAATTTTTTCATATTTTTTTGAGCTACGAGCTGTGAGCTATGATTTTATTAGTGGACCCCAGTTTTTCCATGCTATGCAGCCACACTTTCTCTTCCACTTTTTCATTTTCCTCTTTCACACACACTTCTCCATTCATCATCCCCACCTCTCTCACCACTCCTCTCTGCACCCTACTCACCTTCTCCTCAACCTTGAAGAATAAGAGAAACCATGGTGAACCCATACCTCCTACACACAATTCCATTCCAAAATTGACCACCTAGTCTCATTTTTCCTCCTCCAAATTACCCATATCTATCAAAAAAACCACAAAATTCAGCCTCTTCTCTTAAAAGACAGCATCATGGTGGTTGATTACTCAGCTTCAATTACCTTGTCTCTCAAGGAAGGTCAAGAGTGGAGAAAAAATGTACCGTCAAAGCTAGTGGACCGTCAACAAGCGTCAAAATTGGCCCTACTCAAGACACTTGGAGCATCAACCTTGTAAGAAATCCACCTTTTCTTACCTCTTAAGAGTTTTTCTTCCTTATTTTTATCTTACATGGATACTCCCATTGTAAATATCTAATTCCATTTGTAAATTAATACTAACTCTACTAACACTAACCCACTATGAAAAGTCCTATCACCTCCATTTCTCTCCTCTCTCTTTCCCCACCAACTTCTTGATAATTCCAAGCAAAAAAAATTAGATAAATTGCTGAAAATCTAACCCAACCATGGTTAGAGGAGTAACCCTAGCCTTCAAAATTGCTATAAAAGGAGGGTGTAGCTAGCACAAAAAGGGGGGGAGAAGAAAGAGCACTATGCTATAGCTTGAGAAGCCAAGCTCAACCTCTTGAGAAGGAGCTCTTGAGTGGAATCTCATTGGCATTAGGCATATGTATGTGTTGTATTAGGGGTGATTAGCAAGGGAACTCTATGCCATTGTAAGAGAGAGTGATCGTTCAATTGAGAGTAGGAAATCTATCATTTCTCCTACTAGTGTAAGCCCAATATTTGCTGAATCAAGGAGGGTGAATTTGGACTAAGCATGGATACCTTGTCTCCCTTCCAACGTGAAGTCATGGACAATAATGATGTGTAAGTGTCTTGGTGTTTTATTTAAGTTCTTGATAGCTTGTCTCCGGGTATTGCTATCAATTTAGCCATAAATCCCACATGCTGTAAGAGGGCGACAGGGTGGAGAGGACTCCCCTGGCCTTAAGACAGTGATTGGGGTGGCTTTTTTCTTGTGATGTGTTGTGGTGTAATTTACTCAGGCTATGTTGAACAAATACTAATCTCACTTTGATTGGCCATGACAGATTTGTAAGAAGGCATTAGTGCAACAAGCACCCCCTTCCCCCTTCTCTCTCTTTCTTACATATATATATCTATGTTTGCTTGATCATTAACGATACACTTCAAAGCAGCCCGAGCACCATCTCTCTCTCTCTCTCTCTCTCTCTCTGTGTGTGTGTGTGTGTGTGTGTGTGTGTGTGTGTGTGTGTGTGTGTGTGTGTGTGTGTGTGTCTCTCTCTCTCTCTCTCTCTCGTGTTTTAGTGTGTGAGAGTGTTCCATTGGTGTTAGGGTTAGTGTAAATTCCTTGCTTGTTTGTGGGTTGCTCTAACGATTCTCCTCTTTTGCGTCCTAGTTCGCTCTTAAACTACGTGGTGCCCCTTGTGTAGTTGGGATTTGGCTGTGGGTTTGTTGTTTTGGTTTGTGTTGTGTTGTGCCCCAGCCCCATTGAGCAGCACGTGAGCCTTGAAGGGTGTCTAGAGGTTGCTCTTCTTGTTGCCCGCCCCGGACCGCTTCAGTATCTTTTTGCTAGTTTAGCTTGATACTTTTGATGGCCCATAGGATTTTTGCCCGTCGTTTGCCTCAATCGAGCCTTGGGAAACTTACGTAAGACCCAATCATATTCTTTGAACGTTAAGGCCCTTCTATGCTTGTCAGCAGCAGCTTTTTGCCTTTGTTGAGAGATGGATATAGCCTCCTTAAATTTGTGAAAAGATTCTTGTAGGTCACAGCTATACTCATCAACAAAGAACATCTTCCCAAGTACTTTAAGTAGTAAGGGACTTTTAGGTTTTCCCTCTATGATTTCGAAAGGTGCTTTTCCCCTAGAAGTATGGACACTATTATTGTACGCATACTCTACAAGAGGTAAGTAATTTTCCCATTGTGAGCGTTGATTTACTTATGTAGCATAAGCCTTTAGTAGATCGAGTATCGTAAGATTGACTATCTCACTTTGGCCAGCCGTTTGTGGGTGATAGGCCAAAGACAAACTCAATCTTGTACCTAGATTCTCAAGAGACCTTTCTAGAATTACTGGTCATTCTAGGATCTCTATCGGACACAATGGATGTTGGCAATCCATGGTGTTTGAAAATCTGAGATATGAAGAGAGCTGCCATTTGGTGTTCCTTAATAGTCTTTTTGACAGGAATAAAGTATGCTTGCTTGCTAAACCTGTCGACTATTGTCCATATTCCCATATTCCCATGGGATAGGCTTGGGTAATCCAAAGATAAAATCCATGGATATACTCTCCCGTGGTGAATTTGGGATAGGCAATGGCTAGAGTAATCTAGGTTATTTCCCTTTGTCATACTTGGTCTTTTGGCATACCGCACATTTTGAAACATACTCTTGTATGTACACTTTCATGGTAGGCCAATAGAAATACGTCTCTACTCCTCGGAGAGTAGGTTGAATGCCTCTATGCCCCGCATAGGGAGGAGCATGGGATTCATACATGACTTTCTCACGAAGGGAGTGGGTAACACATAGCCTATTGCCATGGAGAAGACAACCATCCTGCAACGTGAATGGTTCCTCTTTCTTCCTTAAATACAAGGTCATTAGCATACTCATCTATCATACAGGATAGATCATTGTGAGTTGCTATAGACACCGTATTAACTTTTGGTCGTCGTGAAAGTGCATCAGCCACTTGATTGTGCTTACCAGCAAAGTGAGCAATATGAAAATAAAATTGCAAAAGAAACTTTTCCCACCTCATTTGTTTGTCAAAAAGCTTGGTTTGTGTCATAAACTACTTGACACTTTGGTGGTCTGTTTGTAAAATAAATGGAGTTCCCAATAGATAGTGCTTCCATGTGTCTAGGGCATGTAGAACAACTAAAAGCTCTCTCTCATGAATGCCCAAGACCCATTCATCCGTGTTGAGCCTTAGAGTCTCATATGCTATGGCATGCCCTTCTTGAAGCAAGACTACTCCAAGGCAATCACCACAAGCATCACATTGGACCTCAAATGGCTTTGAGAGATCCGGAAGCATGAGAAGTGGTTGGGAGGTAAGCTTCTCTTTGAGCTTGTCAAAAGCATTTTTCTCCTTAGCAGTCCATGAATACTTAACGTTCTCCTTTGTTAAGTAATGTAACGGTCCTGCTATTTGAGAGAGTTTTTCTATGAAGCGTCTATAGTATGCACATACCAATAAAGCTTCTTAGCTCATGTAGATTCCTTGGATTAGACCATGCTTTTATTACCTCCAATTTTGATGGATCCATCCAAATACCATCGTGAGAGATAATATGATGTAAGTATTGAATATCTTGAAGGAAAATTTGATTTTATTTTGCTTGAGAAAAATCTTGTTCTCCCTTAATTCTTGAAAAATCGCTTGGAGATGTTGCTTGTGTTCCTTCAAGGACTTGGAATAGATGATGATATCATCAAAGAACACTCCAATGAATTTGAGATAGGGCCTAAATATTTTCTCCATTAAATGATTGAACATGGCTGGTGCATTACTCAAGCCAAAAGGCATGACTAGATGTTCATAAAGGCCAAACATTGTATGAAACGCGGTCTTTAGGATATCTTTATCCACTATCCTAATTTGATGATAGCCACTTTTAGGGTCAATCCTATTGAAGTAGGTAGAACCTTGTAGCACCAAATGGATTAGTCATCCATCTTGGAATGATGCCGTAGGGTAAAAAGGGATCCTCTACCCACTAATACAAATTGACTAATGACTATGGCTTTATCTCTTTTACCTCATAGTCGAGGACGACTATGATTTCAAGAGAGAGGTAATGTCATTAAATCTAATATTTAACCAACCCAAATGATTTTCTCATATTAAACTGATCATTTAATGTGGGATAATAAACGGGAACGAGGATTAGAATATAGACATGTGCTTACGGATCTATCTCAACACGGGGCCAATGGTAAAGGGGTCCAAATGAGAAATGGTTTGTCAAAGAGCAAGACTAATTGATGGAGCTTAAAAGACCTTAGGGTTTAGCTTCATTAAAGACCTCCAATGGTTAGTGTTAAGAGTCCTTTGACCTTAGAAGCTTGAGGTGGGAACCCAACCTAAGCTTAAGGTGATTGTCGTGCTTGATGGCTAAGGTGCTTGTCGTGCTTGAGTTTCTTGTGATGCTTGATGACTAAGGTACTTGAGGTGCTTGTCATACTTAATGAGGAAGGTGCTTGAGAAGCTTCCCATGCATGGAGGGTAAGGTGCTTGAGTCAAAAAGAGACCCTACAAACCTAATGAGGAAGGTGCTTGAGAAGCTTCCCATGCATGGGGGGTAAGGTGCTTGAGTCAAAAAGACACCCTACAAACTTAATGAGGAAGGTGCTTGAGAATCTTCCCATGCATGGGGGGGTTAGGTGCTTGAGTCAAAAAGAGACCCTACAAACTTAATGAGGAAGGTTCTTGAGAAGCTTCCTATGCATGGGGGGTAAGGTGCTTGAGTCAAAAAGAGACCCTACAAACTTAATGAGGAAGGTTCTTGAGAAGCTTCCTATGCATGAAAGTCCCAAAGTTAGAGGAATCTTTAACTTAACCATCCTCTCACCCAAAGGGCACATGGAACACATGCCAGACTCTCCCTATGCTTAATCACATGGTGTGCTTGAATGCTATTGGTCGGGCTAAAGAGGGGTCCAATGAGCTTTTAGTTCCACCCAACAAATATCTAGATATTTTCAATCTCTCTCTCTAAGGGGTAAGGAGGACACTTGTCCAAAGACTACCCATGTACTTGAATGCATGCTGCATGTGATTGGCTAGGGGGGAGAAGGGTCCAATGATCTTGAAACATGTGTAAAAGCTACAACTGACCCCAAGCAAGCAAGGGGGGTTCTAGGGGGATATACACCACACAAACACTCATTTTGTGGATCATTCTCACTTGGTGAAAGTTGAGGAACTCCACCTCCTTCTCCAAGCTTGTGAGAAGTGAGAGCCTACACCAACACTCTTGGGTATGGAATGCAAATTCAACCAAGAGCCATGCTTCAATGCTTAAGCTTGTCATCTTCTTCATCTTCATTACTATGCTATTATGTATGCTAGCAAGAAGAGTGATGATAAGTGAGGAACTTTTTATTTCTCCTATGGAATGATTCTTCTTCCTCTTCCCTATCCTCATTCCCCGCTAGCTCTCTCCACCTTCGAAGGTGTTTGAGGCCTTGGGACTGAGTCTTGGGATAGTTAATACTTTCTACAAATTTTATGTTATGTTTGTGATGCATGAAGCTTTCCATCTTCATTGCATCTCCTAGGTCACAAGGAACACAAAGATTTTGTTGTACCAAGTCTCTCTTGATGGGAGAAACTATAATACAAATGCCTATTGGAGGGAGGACCGGCTCCGTATGAATCCGTCCTCAACTATTGTATGTTCTCTAAACTTTCTCTCTCTTGCAAAAGTATTTTTCATGCCAAGTTAATTAAGTACCATGTTTATGTTGCTACTATCAATTAAGTTCACCCTCTATGCTCACAAAGTAATCTCACAAAAGTGCTTTATCTAATTTCCTAATTCTGCTACTCTCAAAGTTCTTAGGCCATTTCCATTACATTGGTATCAGAGCATTTGGTTAAGAAGAGAGGTCCTTAAGTAGCCTATTAATGTTTGATTTTGTTAATTACATTGGTAAGTGGGACTGGGATCTATTATCGGTGTTGTTGAGCCCACTATGTGGGATATGGTGCACACCTCGGGAGCTTTGGTCTTAATAATGGAGTCTTTTTAGACTTGCCTATTACTTACCATTATTGAGCCATAAGAAGTCCGAAAGGAGCTATCTGTTGGCAACTTTGCTATGTTAGACTCACTCCACTACTCTCTATAATTAACCAATTCAAGCCGTGGGTGTAGATGCTTAAGTGCCTATTTTCAAAGGCTAAGAGGAGTAGCAACTAAGGTTTTGAATTGCCAAAGCATACACTAAGTAAACACATAAGTTTAATTATCATGGCTGACAATAACCAAGAGAGTAGAATGAACATTGATAACTTTGATTTTGCACATGAAGGTGCTAATGATGATGCCCCCATGTTTGTTGATTATCTTGTCACTAGGTTGCAACAAGCTATGGGCAACCCCGCTTTGCAAGCCGAAGTTACTCAACAACTTTGTATTTATGAGATTTCCTTTCCTCTCCAAGAGGAGAGAGTGCTTAGGAGGCCTCGTGATGAGACCCCCAAAAGAAGACTCTCTCCCATACGAGAGGAGGAATCCAAAGATCAAGAAAGTAATGAATCCCTAAATTCCTCCAAATATGTGGCTCCACGAAGAAGGTAGACTAAATAATCACCAACTCCTCCCAAGAGGAAATGGTTAACCCATAGTCCTTCTCCTCGTCACTCCAAAAGGGAAGAGAGGAAACCAAGGAAGAAAAGGGCAAGAAAGAGGTCACACACTCTCTTATCCTTCTTCTTCACCTTCCTCCTCTACCAATGAAAGCTATGGCTATTCTCCTAGAGAATACAAGAGGGGAGGACATCACAAATCTTACCCTGCATGGCGAAGGTCACAAAAGCTAAAGAAGTTCAAAGAGGGAGGAAAGAGTATCTCTTTTCTCCCCTATGATGGCACCTTTGGTGCTACCGACAAAGTATTGGCCTTCATCCAACAATTTGATGTGTCCTTTGGAGACGAGGGCTTCATGGAGTCCTCCAAGCTACAGCATGAAGCTGTGCACTTCCAAAAATCGTCTCGTCAATGGTGGGCTAGCATGTGTGGTAACGGCGAAGCCCCAAAGACATGGAGAACTCTATGAGTTTCCATCATGAAGCAATTCCTTGCAAGCGATGCAAAGGACAAAGTACTCACCGAATGGCGGAGTTTGAGGCTTCTCTCTCATGAGTCTATCCACAAATATGTGGACAAGTTTTGGAATTTACATCTCAAGGCTTCTGTCTTTTAAAAGATAGGCTTTGCTGAGCAAAAGCAACAATTTTGTGTGGGATTACCTGAAGAGATGGCCGAGTATGTCAACTCTCAATGGCATGGTTCTATCAGAAAATACCATGGTTGCTTCATGCATCAATTTCCAACAAGGGGTTAGATGAAATGTCAAGCCCATGGAAAATAAAGACAAAAGTGATGCAAAGGGAAAAATTAATGCCCAAAATTCTTCCCAAGGCCATTCCAACAACAACAACAACAATCGGTCCAAAGAGAAAGGAGTTTACAAAGGTAAAAGTAAACTCTCTCCTGAAGAGCTTGAAACTTTTCGCAAGGATCACAAATGTTTTAAGTGTGGGGAGCAAGGACATGGTTATCGTTTGTCCCAAAAGAAATGCTCGCAATGAGACTCCTAGAGCTTCCACTATCAAAGCTCCAAAAGAGGATGCTCATTGCAAAGGATCGCCTCTCTCCTATGCTTGGGGAAAGGTAAGGGAGCATGATGCATTCATCTTGTTTGACCCACAACTTTATATCAACGGAGTTGGCCACCAAGTTGGGCATTCAAGCTTTTGAGATGGCAGATGCTGTAACTGTCGATGTTGCTTTCAAGGGACAACAAGCCTCCGTTACTCCCTTCATTGGGAAGTTGAGGCTTCATGTCCAAAGCTATGTCGACAAAGAAGACTTCTTTATCTCTCCTCTCCAACATGAGGATGCTATCCTAGGGGTACCATGGTTCAACCGCATGGCTGCCAACATGAAGTTCCCTAAAAGGGGAATCTACTTCACCTACAGGGTAAAGAATATGTATATAGATGCTAATGAGTCTGGTCATACTATACCACTTGTAAATCCTCTTGCCCTTGATAAATCAATGAAGAGCTCAGTTTCTACGTACATGATTTTTGTCAAAGAGTCCCTAAAAGGTCCTAATGTTTCATCAAAGGTGAATGGTAGGAATCGAGAAGAGTTAGACTTATCTAACTTTCTAAAAGGATTCCAATATGTGTTCATCGATGATATCCATATGGACTTACCTCCAAAACAAGGGGATGATGACAATCGAATTGAGCTCCTATCAAGAAGCTCACCGCCTAACAAACCTCCTTATCGAGTTTCACAAGCTCAACAAGAGGAGATCATGAGGCAAGTACAAGAATTGGTAGACAAAGGATGGTGAGGCCTACTCCTCTCCCTTTTGTTCTCTAGTCCTTTTAGTGCAAAATAAAGATGGTACATACCGCATGTGTGTGGAATATCACGCACTAAACCATATCACTATCAAAAACAGATTTCCCGTACCTCGGGTAGAATACCTATTTGATAAGCTACAAGGCTCTACCTAATTCAGTAGGATTGACCTTAAAAAGTGGCTATCATCAAATAAGGATAGTGAATGAACATATCCTAAAGATCGCGTTTCGTACAACGTTTGGCCTTTATGAATATCTAGTCATGCCTTTTGGCTTGATTACTGCACCAGCTACATTCAATTGATTAATAGACAAAAATTTTAGACCCTATCGCAAATTCACTCGAGTGTTCTTTGATGATATTATCATCTACTCCAATTCCTTGGAGGAACACAAGCAACATCTCCAAGTGATTTTTCAAGCATTAAGGGAGAATAATTTTTTTCTCAATTAAAAGAAAAGTGAATTTCTTCTTCAAGAGATTCAATACTTAGGTCATATTATCTCTCGAGATGGTATCTGTATGGATCCATCAAAGTTGGAGGTAATAAAAGCATGGCCTAATCCAAGGAATCTACATGAGCTACAAAGCTTTATTGGTAGTGTGCATACTATAGACCCTTCATAGCAAAATTCTCTCAAATAGCAGGACCATTACATAACTTAACAAAGAAAAACGTTCATAGGTTACTCAAGGAGCCTATTCTTAGGGGGGGGGGGGGGTAAGACAAACCTCAAGACAATAACATAATTAGGATCAATAACCAATTGAAGACCGGATTTTCTTAGAGCCGGTCCCCCCTCCAAAAGGACTATATTGTAATTCTCTTAATAAGAACTTTGATTACAATAAATGATTTTGCTCTTTGCGAAGCTTTCCTTGAACCAAGAAGATGATAAGCTTCATAATTCCATGGTGTAACCCTCCTTCCCAAACTCTAAACACCCCAGGAAGGAGAAAGAATTGCGGGGATGGAGGTAGATGAGGGTAAAAAGAAGTATTTCTTAATCAAAGAATTAGAAATTTTGTATATGCTTAATCCACAAGCAAGCTCTTAGCATAGCTAGAATAAAAGATGATTCACTTGCTTGGATTTTCATGCATAGCCAAGCTCTTGAGCAAGGTGAACAACTCTTATGCTCCCATGAGAGAATGAGAGAGAGAGAGAGAGAGAGAGAGAGAGAGAGAGAGAGAATCCCACGAACCCCTTCCTTTTTCTCATTCCCCACTTTCCGTATTTTAGCATTTTTTTGCCAATATGTTCATACAAACAAATAAAGTAACTCAATTTAAGTTCCCTAGCAAAGTTTCACCAAGTTTGAAAAAACCCTGCTCAAGTTGTCAACACTTTTGTGTCTGCAAACTGTCTTTACAAAATTGGCCACAATTTCCACTTTAAAGATCTAAATCTTACCAAATTTGATGTGAATTCTCAATACAACATGATAGAACTTGTGGTATGCTTGGTTGGCCAAAAATGTTTGAAAATAGAACAAAAGTAAATAATCGCGATTATTTACTTCTTACAAATTTTAGCATACTTTTTATCCTCTGAGCATACACACATGTTAAACACTTTAAACTAAGCCTCTGAGTCAAGTTTCACTAAATTTGAGCAAGATTTAGCAAGTCAAACTCAATTTCTCGACAATCAGTACAGATTTTAGTTTTGTGTCTTTTTTGTGATTCAAACTCTATGAGCCTTCACAAAGGATGTTTGTAATCATGCATAGAGTCTTTGGTATCAACCTTGGTCAATTTTGAGCTAAAAGTAAATAATCATGATTATTTACTTTTGGCCTAAAATGAACAATTTTTTCAAACTTTTCAATGGTCAGCCTTTTGTGACATGTTTTAAGCCTCTGAGTCAAGTCAAAACTTAATTTGGCTTAAGCTCTCAAGAAAATGTAAATAATCTGAGTTTTTGCAAACTCTTGAAAATTTACCTCAAATGCGTCCTTATGCTTACCCACTCGTTCATACAACTTTTATGAGCATAATCTCTTAGCCGACCTCGGTGGTGGTTGACAATCTTTTGATGTTGTTTCAAGTCATATACCTGAAATTCTGCAACTTCACATAAACAAATCACAGATGATTCTTTTGGAGTGAGCAATGATTTGAGATTCCACCTCAGATTCTACTTACCCTACTCCTAGGTTCTACTGCAATTGGGTCATCGAAGGCGTCCACAAATACTTGTTTTCTTGTTTTTAACGGTTTCTTGAGCATTGATCTTAAGACTTATCTTGTCCATAGATCATTCTCAAAATCCTAACCTAATCCTACAATCCTACAAGGTACTTAGCAAGTATAATCTACTCCTAAGCTACCTCTATACAACAAAAGACGACACTCTTAAGCTATGAGATTTTAAAGGGTAAGTTTAACTCCAGGTGATCCTAGAGGAAGCTAAAGGACAAATACACAAGACGCTCTTGTTTTCCCTAGTTTAGGTCTATTCGTCCCCGGCAGTGATGCCAAATGTGGATGGTTTTCCTAACCTCACTCTTATCTTATTGCAAACATAGCGAGAACCACGAGCATAAAATTGTCAATCAATGGGATGAAGCTGACTCAAATAGTGTGCATAGAGGCTACAAGAGGGTGTCAATCTCTTGAAAAACAACAGACAACTCACATATAACACAAGCTACACTCAAATGGCTTAAGTCATCAAAAGCTAATCACTAATCGGCAAAGAAAACATGATCGTTACAGCATCAAACGACATCCAAATGCTATGAAACTTCTAGGACAAGTATACAAGTCTCACTTTTGATGAAGTGTAAAAAATACAATTATTAACAGTAATGAGATTTTGACCTAGTCTTTTTTGACCCCAAATGCATCTAAATGCTTAACAATGATGCCCCAGTATCCCGCCTATACTTATTTTGTGATTTCCTATCTTAAATTCCTACTTATTATGAAATTAGGCCGCAGGTCGGCGACGTCAAAACATACGATTTATCATTATATGTTTACATCAATGCGTAGAGCTCTTACTTGTGGTTGCAACACAACAGACGGCACTGCAATGTGTCAACCAACAAGCGAGATAGAAGCATGAGAAGGAGAGAAGTGAGCGCCATAAGCTCACGCTGTGTATTTCTTATTCAAAACTTCATAATAACTTTATAAAATTGGTTTTAATACCTTAGCCAAGGTTTCTTGGGTTTTCTAACCTCACTCTTATCTTATTGCAAACATAGGGAGAACCACGAACATAATTGTCAATCCATGGGATGAAGCTGACTCGAATAGTGTGCATAGAGGCTACAAGAGGGTGTCAATCTCTTGGAAAACAACAGACAACTCACATCTAACACAAGCTACACTCAAATGGCCTAAGTCATCAAAAGCTAATCACTAATTGACAAAAAAAACATGACTGTCACAGCACCAAACGACATCCGAATGCTATGAAACTTCTAGGACAAGTATGTAAGACCTAAGCATACATGCTTATGGTCTCAAGTCTTACTTTCGATGAAGTGCAAAAAATTTGATTATTACCAGCAATGAGATTTTGACCTAGTCGTTTTTTACCCCAAATGCATCTAAATGCTTAACAATGGTGCCCCAATACCCCGCCTATACTTATTTTGTGATTTCCTAGCTTAAATTCCTACTTATGATGAAATTAGGCCGCAGGTCAATGACCTCAAAGATACGATTTATCATGATATGTTTATGTTAATGCGTAGAGCTCTCACCTGTGGTTGCAACACAACAGACATCACTTCAATGTGTCAACCAACAAGGGAGATAGAAGCATGAGAAGGAGATAAGTGAGCGACCATAAGCTCACGCTATGTATTTATTATCCAAAAACTTAATAATAATTTTATAAAATTGGTTTTTATACCTTAGCCAAGGTTTCTTGGGTTTCCTATCCTCACTCTTATCTTATTGCAAATATAGCGAGAACCATAAACATAAATGTCAATCCATGGGACGAAGTTGATTCGAATAGTGTGCATAGAGGCTACAAGAGGGTGTCAATCTCTTGGAAAACAACAGACAACTCACATCTAACACAAGCTACACTCAAATGGCCTAAGTCATCAAAAGCTAATCACTAATCGGCAAACAAAACATGACCGTTCATCAAACGACATCCAAATACTATGAAACTTCTAGGACAAGTATACAAGACCTAAGCACACATGCTTATGGTCTCAAATCTCACTTTCGATGAAGTGCAAAAAATGTGATTATTAACAATAACAATGAGATTTTGACCTAGTCGTTTTTTATCCCAAATGCATCTGAATGCTTATTAATGACACCCCAATACCCCGCCTATACTTATTTTGTGAATTCCTAGCTTAAATTCCTACTTATGATGAAATTAGGCCGCAGGTTGGTGACGCCAAAAGATACGATTTATCATGATATGTTTACGTCAATGCGTAGAGCTCTTACCTGTGGTTGCAACACAACAGACGGCACTGCAATGTGTCAACCAACAAGGGAGATAGAAGCATGAGAAGGAGAGAAGTGAGCGCCATAAGCTCACGCTGTTTATTTCTTATCCAAAAACTTAATAATAAATTTATAAAATTGGTTTTTTATACTTTGGCCAAGGTTTATTAGGTCAAAAAGACTCCATTATTAAGACCAAAGCTCCCGAGGTGTGCATTATATCCCACATAGTGCGCTCAACAAAACCGATAATAGATCCTAGTCCCACTTATCCTAATATAATTAACAAAATCAACCATTAATAGAATACTTAAGGACCTCTCTTCTTAAGCAAGAAAAGAGAAACCAAATTCTCTGATACCAATGTAATGGAAATGGCCTAAGAACTTTGAGAGTAGTGGAATTAGAAAAATCAGATAAAGCACTTTTGTGAGATTACTTTGTGAGCATAGAGGGTCAACTTAATTGATGGTAGCAACATAAACATGGTACTTAGTTAACTTGGCATGAACAATACTTTTGCAAGAGAAAGAAAGGTTAGAGAACATGACAACAGTTGAGGACAAGATTCATACGGAGCCGGTCCCCCCTCCAATAGGCATTTGTATTATAGTTTCTCCCATCAAGAAAGACTTGGTACAATACAATCTTTGTGTTCCTTGTGACCTAGGTGATTCAATGAAGATGGAAAGCTTCATGCATCACAAACATAACATAAACTTTGTAGAAAGTATTAACTATCCCAAGCCTCAGTCCCAAGGCCTCAAATACCTTCAAAGGTGCAGAGAACTAGCAGGGAATGAGGATAGTGAAGAGGAAGCAGAAACACTCCATAGGAGAAAGAAATAGTTCCTCACTTATCATCACTCTTCTTGCTGGCATACATAATAGCATAATAATGAAGATGGAGAAGATGGCAAGATTAAGCATTGAAGCATGGCTCTTGGTTGGATTTGCATTCCATAGCCAAGAGTGATGGTGTAGGCTCTCACTTTTCACAAGCTTGGATAAGGAGGTGGAGTTCCTCAAATTTCACCAAGTGAGAATGATCCACAAAATGAGTGTGTGTGTGTGTGTGTGTGGTGTATATCCCCCCAACACCCCCCTTGCTTGCTTGGGGCGAGTTGTAGCTTTTACACATGTTTCAAGCTCATTGGACCCTTCTCCCCCCTAGCCAATCACATGCAGCATGCATTCGAGTACATGGGTAGTCTTTGGACAAGTGTCCTCCTTACCCCTTAGAGAAAGAGAGCTTGAAAATATCTAGACATTTTTTGGGTGGAACTAGAAGCTCATTGGACCCCTCTTTAGCCCAACCAATAGCATTC
This sequence comes from Adiantum capillus-veneris, assembly GCF_014529385.1. Classification (NCBI taxonomy): domain Eukaryota; kingdom Viridiplantae; phylum Streptophyta; class Polypodiopsida; order Polypodiales; family Pteridaceae; genus Adiantum; species Adiantum capillus-veneris. The sequence continues at coordinate 134,145,605 of NC_140935.1, read as the reverse complement.
AAACACACCATGTGGTTAAGCATAGGGAGAGTCTGACATGTGTTCCATGTGCCCTTTGAGAAAAGGGGTGCCCTTTGGGTGAGTGGATGGTTAAGTCAAAGATTCCCCTAACTTTGGGACTTTCATGCATAGGAAGCTTCTCAAGCACCTTCCTCATTAAGTTTGTAGGGTCTCTTTTTGACTCAAGCACCTAACCCCCCCATGCATGGGAAGCTTCTCAAGCACCTTCCTCATTAAGTTTGTAGGGTGTCTTTTTGACTCGAGCACCTTACCCCCCATGCATGGGAAGCTTCTCAAGCACCTTCCTCGTTAAGTTTGTAGGGTCTCTTTTTGACTCAAGCACCTTATCCTCCATACACTGGAAGCTTCTCAAGCACCTTCCTCTTAAGTATGACAAGCACCTCAAGTACCTTAGTCATCAAGCATGACAAGCACCTCAAGCACCTTAGTCATCAAGCACGACAAGCACCTCAAGCTTAGATTGGGTTCCCACCTCAAACTCAGCCCTAGCTTTTGCCTACGTTCAAGGACTTTTAACACTAACCATTGGAGGTATTTAATTAAGCTAACCCTAAGGTATTTTAAGCTCCATTAGTTAACCTTGCTCTTTGATAGACCATCTCTCATTTGGACCCCTTTACCATTAGCTCCGTAAGCACATGTCTATATTCTAACCCTTGTTCCCGTTTATTATCCCACATTAAATGATCAGTTTAATATGAGAAAATAATTTGGGTTGGTTAGATTTTAGATTTAATGACATTACCTCTCTCTTGAAATCATAGTTGTCCTCGACTATGAGGTAAAAGAGATAAAGCCATAGTCATTAGTGAATTTGTCTTAGCAGGTGGAGTATCTCTTTTTACCCTATGACATCATTCCAAGATGGATGACTAATCCATTTGGTGCTTGGGAGACATAGCTGCCGCAAGCATGTCTGCTCTTTAGTCCATTTCATCCTCCCAAGTAGAGTGACAAATTCTACATGGTGTTTGAGAGACCTCGTCATCCCAAACATGATTCTTAGTATGCATACTACTTAAAATTGTGCACGATAAAGAGAGCATTAGTCTTATAAGACAATAATATTGATCATTTTAAAGAAATATGTACATTTTCTTACTCTAATATAGCATTGTAAGCGTTGACAAGGTTCATACTATCCTTAAGCTGGATTCCTTGCATCCATCTAGCATCTTCAAAAGGATAACTATTGAACTTAATAAGATACCGTCAGATAATCTTACCATGTTGTAGTACCTTGTCTTCATGCTGAAGAATAGCTTTGGGTTGTAGCACCTCTTCTTGGTCTTCAATTTTGGGAGGGTCTTCAATAATTGGTTTACTTGGAGGCTCTCCTTTGTAGGGCTTAAGTAGGCTGACATGAAAAGCATTGTGTATGAGCCAATGGTTAGACAACTTGAGTTGATAAGCCACCTCATTGATTGGCTTCGAAAAGGACCATAGTATCTTTTTGCTAGTTTAGCATAATGCTTTCGATGGCCTGTAGGGTTTTTGCTCGTTGTTTGCCTCAATCAAGCCTTAGGAAACTTAAGTTAGACCCAATCATTTTATTTGAATGTTAAGGCCCTTCTATGCTTGTCAGCAACAACTTTTAGCCTTACTTGGGATATGGATATAGCCTCCTTAATCTTTTGAAAAGATGCTTACAAGTCATGGCTATACTCATCGGCAGCAAAGATCTTCCCATGTTCTTTAAGTAGCAAGGGACTTTTAGGTCTTCCCTCTATGATTTCAAAAGGTGCTTTTCCCGTAGAAGTATGGATAGTATTATTATATGCATACTCTACAAGAGGTAAATACTTTTCCCATTATGACCGTTGATCTACTTCTGTAACATAGGTCTTTAGTAGATCAAGAATCGTAAGATTGGCTATCTCACTTTGGCCATCCGTTTGTGGGTGATAGGCCGAAGAGAAATTCAATCTTGTACCTAGATTTTTGAAGAGACCTTTCTAGAAATTACTGTCATTCTAAGATCTCTATCTGACACGATGGATGTTGGAAATCCATGGTGTTTGAAAATCTAGGATATGAAGAGAGTTGCCATTTGGTGTGCCTTAATAGTCTTCTTGACAGGGATAAAGTGTGCTTGCTTGCTAAACCTGTCGAATATTGTCCATATTCTCGCATTCCCATGGATAGACTTGGGTAACCCAAAGATAAAATCCATGGATATACTCTCCCATGGTGATTTAGGGATTGGCAATGGCTAGAGTAATCCAAGTTGCTTCCCTCTATCATACTTGGTCTTTTGGCATACCAAACATTTTGAAACATACTCTTGTATGTCCACTTTCATGGTAGGCCAATAAAAGTATGTCTCTACTCCTCCAAGAGTAGGTTGAATGCCTCTATGACCCACATAGGGAGGAGCATGGGATTCATACATGACTTTCTCACGAAGGGAGTGGGTAACACATAGCCTATTTCCATGGAGAAATTAACCATCCTGCAAGGTGAATGTTTCCTCTTTCTTCCCCAAAGCAAGGGCTGACATTATGGCTTTAAAGTCAAGGTCAGTAGCATACTCATCTATCATAGAAGATAGATCATTGTGAGTTGCTATTGACACATCATTAACTTTTGGTCGTCGTGAAAGTGCATCAGCCACTTGATTCTGCTTACCAGCAATGTGAGCAATGTGGAAATTAAATTGCGAAAGAAAATTTGCCTACCCATTTGTTTTTCAGAAAGCTTTGTTTGCGTCATGAAGTGCTTGAGACTTTGATGGTCTGTTCGTAAAATGAATGGAGTCCCCGATAGATATTGCTTCCACGTGTCTAGGGCATGTAGAACAACTAACAACTCTTTCTCATAAATGCCTAAGACACATTCATCCGTGTTGAGGCTTCAGCTCTCATATGCTATGGCATGATCTTCTTGAAGCAAGACTGCTCCAAGGCAATCACCACAAGCATCACATTGGACCTCAAATGGCTTTGAGAGATTTGGAAGTATAAGGACTGGTTGGGAGGTAAGCTTCTCTTTGAGCTTGTCAAAAGCACTTTGCTCCTTAGCACTCCATGAATACTGAACGTTTAAGTAGAAATATGTTATCAAGAAAACAAATATGGGCAACATGTAGTGTTTTTGGATTCCCAAATGTTGTCAAAATGTTACAAGATATTGGCTAGGAGTGTCGTATTGCTTTTGTGCTAACCTTGTGATGTATGATGGATGGATGAGTGATTTAGACGTTTCATTGTGAGACCAAGTATTTGTGCAAGCATGTAAAGCACTAGATGGACTCATGGGGATGCAAAAATCCAGAAGATTTGACGAGCTAAAGACAATATTATAAAGGCAATATCATGTTTTGGCAATCTATATTGTAAAAATCTATTTGTAGCTATTGAAAATTAAGGAAATGAAGTCTAGGTCTTCCTTGTCTACCCAAGTGTTATCATTTTTGAAGGTTGGACACCATTTTTAAGCTGTTTTTCATCCACATATGAACCCTAGATGCATTATACTCATTATTATAATCTTGTCATATCATTTTGAGGGCTTCAATGCATAAGCTCTTGGTTCTTACCTAGAGCTTGGATTAGAAGGAGGAAGTAACCATCACA
>NC_140935.1:134089509-134139509 GCF_014529385.1 Adiantum capillus-veneris | reverse complement strand
GGATAAAGAGAAAAAAATCCACAGAAGAGAGAGTAGGTAATTGGGCCTCATTGCAATTCAAACACTTAAAAAAAAGGAAGAACCTCACTAAAAATTGTTAAGATATTCTAAAAATATAGACTTGCAAGCTCTCCAAGACGCTTTTTTATTTAATTGGCAAAGCCAGTTGAAGAGTTACATGAGTGTGATAGAGAAAAGAAATGGGTACTCCAAACAATAGAATTAAGGAGAGGAAGTTTATGTTACCTGCCACCATCACCAAAACAAAAAACATGACAATGTTAGTGTTTACTTCCTACATTAGATGTTGCCTTAATTCATGTGCTTAAGAGCAGACCTGATTAGAAGGATCCATGGAGAGTAAGGAGGTAGGTGTTAAGTGTTGAAGCTCGTTTGAGGTAGAGTGATTCTTACTTGGCCCTTTTCCAGGCATTGGATTTTTGTCTCCTATATATAGTCAGTGAAGCCACATGGTATTCACTCCAAAAAAGGTTTTAGTAAAATAAGGGTGATGTTATGTCCATCAAGAAGGTATAGGGAGAGTGGGGGGTCAGTAGGAATAAAGATATTTCTTCCGTGGTAACAACAAAAAGAAATATGCACGGCCCACGCCTCCAATGAGAAATACAATGGAGAAAGCGAAGCCCTCCACCACCCACACTAGGACAATATAATATATCATTATTGGGGACACTAGGTACCCCAAAAGGGGTCTAAATTCCATCCAATTATAATCAAATCCAAAATGATATGTGGGTTTCAAGAATGTGTTGAAGGTGAGAAATCTCTAAGGTATCCTCTAATGATTCTCCATAGCTTTGCTCTTTCAAAGCCATTTTGGTAAAAAGCGTTAACTAGTGACTTTATATTGTTTGCATCATCAAGTGGGTAAATATTGCAAAAAAGGGTAGGTTTCAATTAGGACAAAATGAATTTATGGGCCTAGCCCGATGGCCATTACTCCCTCTTTTTTGAAATTTTATCAGGGTGCAAGGAAGGCCACTTTTCTTATTGATTAGATGTTTAGTAAGTCGACCAATAGAGATGCATAGCTTAAGGTTAAGAAAAGTAGTGCAAGAACCTTCTTTTCTCTCAATCAAGAGGCAATTATGATAGATTTTGTGACGATCCAAAAAGTAATCGGAACCACTTGAGCTTATTAGAAGAATATCATCGAAGTATCAAAAAGGAGTACCAAGCTTGTTTGAAGTAAGATGCGATGCAGGTAAGGTTAGGCTTTTTTCTAAGAAGTTAAACTACAAGGAATGGAGATAAAGGTTACACCATAAAGGGGAGCATGCCAACCCCATAGGCATCCCGACCCAAAACATTGTACAAATAGTTTATAATGAGCCAAGTATTAAGCTCTAATACCCCTTTTATCGTACAGGACAAACCTAATTTGTAACGATGATTTGACCAAGAGCCTTCCATGCATTTGGAGGGTAGCTTTCTAAAAGAGATGAATTCTTCTTGCTTTGCTAGAAAGGTATAGATTATGAGTTTGTTGATGTAGGAAATCAATCCATTTTCCCCTAAATAGAGTATGTTTACCTAGCACTTCTTTACATCTCCTCAGCATAGAGTGGATGCATTTTTTGGAGGTTGAGAATGCAAGACTCTACAATCCACTAAGATTGGAGGTATATATTATGACAAAGGATGGCCTTCTGGTTAAGATTCCTTGCTCTAGATCTTAGAGTAGGAACGCATTTTTTTAAACATGAGTAAAGAAATCTCAACGTGATAGTCCACAAGTGATCCATCTAAAAGATGTCTTATATGGAGCTTGTAGATGGCAGTTAAGTAAGGTAGGGATCTGTGTAGAGGAGAAAAATGGGAAGTTAAAAAAGCACAGATAGAATCAAGTGTGTGTTCAATATATAATTGAGAGGTTCCAGATTCCAAAGCTTGTAAGCGCTTAAGTGCTTCATCTGAGGCAAACTTTTTGCAAATTAGAATTGGATTGTTTATCGCTTTATCTATGTTAGTGATAAAGTATTGTTTTTCGACTTCCTCAATCTCTTGCAAGAGATCACCGTAAGTGTTGTGTTGTCTTTTAATTGGTAAGTAATTAAGACAATAATCATTCAATAACTTACCGGCGATATGAAGAGAGAGATGATCAAGAAGAATAACAAACCCAAGTGTCACAATGGCATCAAATGCTTTGAGTAAGTCAATAAAAGCTTGGGGAAGTTGGGTGGTTTTGTTATAATATGACCCAAGCCATTTCTACACAACCAAGCAAGATATGGATCCATGCTTCAAGTGAGGTGTTTAAAAATGCCCATGAAAGGAGTTAAAATCAACCAAATCAGGAGAACAAGAGCAATGATTTAAACGATCTGATGTAAAAACATCCTTTACATTACATAGGCTAAATTTTAGGGGACATCAAATGACAAACAAACGATACATCATCCCAAGAATGTGTTGTGCTAATGCTTAAGCCAAAAAAGAACATACCAAAGAAAGCTTTGAGGTTTAACAATGTGAATTGTCAAGAAAAAACCTTTGTTTTTTACTTTTGGAACTAAATGTAGACGCCCATGGCAATCCCTCGCAACTTGTATCAATCACATGTTAGTGATTGAGCAGTGGTGGCACAATTGGGGTTGAAGAGAGCGCGAACAAAAGGGAAGGTTGGGTGAGAATAGGAGGGAAGGTGGAGGTGGATTGAGGAGTGCAACAACTCCTAGCTAATTCAGAGGGTGAGCAAAGCTTTTCCTAGGGGGTTGAGTTGAATTGGAGGAGCGTTGAGGTATCAAATGTATTCCTCTTCCTCGAGCTTGTTTTTGGCTATCTCCTCGAGCACACTTACAATTGTCTTGCACTTCTCTCCCAGGAGTGATGGCGTGCATGATAGACTTGTGTACTTCCAAGTTTGTGTTAGGTGACAGAGGAACTTGATTGAAGAGAATCTAGAATTTTATAGCTTCTTTTGACCTCTCCCTAGGAAGAGGTGTACAAGGACTTTTAAATCCTCTTGTGCCTCCTTTGAGATCCAACTCAAAAAGGAGATGGTTGATTTCTTTAGAGAGGAGCTTGGGAAGAAAAAGGGTAGATGATTTAGAATCATCCAAAGAGCGTGATCAAACCATAACACATAGCTATCTTTACACTAATCACCTTGGACAATAAGTTCACATCCACATTTTAAGAAGGGATTATGAATATTCCATATTTGTGTGGTATAATTAGACCTCTACTAGAAGTGGAGACCCCTTTTACCCCACTAACACACCCATAAGATGCCTTGCATGTATTGTTCTCAAAGCAAGACATAGTAAATGAGGTAGCCATGAGAGAGTTCTCAATGATGTTAGAAGAGTTGAAATCAACAATCTGTTGTAAACCAGCTTTCATGGCTTCCTTGCCTATGCTATTGAGAAGGGTAAGGAGCAAACCTTGGGTGCCACAAGTGTAAAATTTCCAAGCGTCCAAGGCTTATGTCTGGCATCTCCCAAGAGTACTTCCAAGAACCGACAAGGTATAAATGGGTCAGAATAAGTTTCAAAAGGTTTCTTATGGAGGTTGAGTTGAGGACTGAGGAGGGTGAAGCTTTGAGTAGCTATTTCCTGCTCTTCTTCATCAAGGTCGGCATGTAAAATAGAGCTACAAGTCCCTCTTGGAGGTGACATTCAAACATCGCGGTAGTTGTGTAGAAGATGAATCTTGCGTTGTTGCAACAAAGAGTCATTGCACGCAATGTCTTCCCATGAGCATTCATGAAGCGCCTCATCACATTAGGTGATTGCTCCAGCCAGTCCATGCGACCTTGTTCATCCGTTGAAGTGATGGCATTTAGGCTCACAGAGAACTCACGAAGCCGTGTCACAACCGCTTGAGGGTGCTTGCACGCCATAGAGTAACGCCTAAACCATGCAAGCATATCAAGTTATTGTAGAATGAGTATCTCATTGTTTTCCTCACGAGCAAGGGCTCCTCCATCCAATTCGATAAGAGTAGCGTGAAATGCAGGTTCACTGATGCAAAGTAGCAGACCCTAGACAATGGGGGGTGGGGGCGAAAATACAGCTTTGCCCCCACCCCCCATCGTCTATATGTAGTGTATATATATATATATATATATATATATATATATATACATTCTGTACATATATAGTATCATAAAACTGTGAGAATCAAACAAAATCCAAAAAAGATTCATACAGGATTGAAAACTGAAAACGGATAGACCCGCTTCATCATCAGGCACTCCCTGAATTTGTACACATTCCTCAGATGTAATGAAAATAAAACAAGAGAACTACTATATACTTGCAATATTATGAGGTTTTGTGTTGAAAGTACATCTGCAAGCCTATTGTGCTATTGGCTTATAAGAACGCATAGGTTTCTATCGTTGGGGTAAGCAAGAAGGGGGATATCTCGATAGCCAGAGCGAGAAATAAATGCACCTTGCTTGTCAAAGTTCGTCAGTTGTATGCATGATTTTCAGAACATAAGCAGTCTTTGGCAAACACATACAATACCATAAACATGAGAAAAGCTTAACAATGCCAAAAGAATGATTATGCTAATCAATACAGCTCTTGCACTTACTATTGCAGTTAAGCAGGAAATCCAACAAGCATTCCATACATTCTCATCAAAGCATAGCAGAATGTGCACAGCACACACTATTTGTGACACAAAGAGCCGAGATGCTGGGTGGGGAAAGAGGTGTACTAGCATGGGTTTCAACTGTCTGAGATCCAAGCAAGCTTTTGCGGTATGGAATTCATGAAACAACAGCAGCATCATAGAGTTTAGAATTCACAAAACAACAGCAGCATAATAGAGTTTAGAAAAGCATGTTTATGGTGGTCCGATAAAGCTTTTGGATTATAGCAGAAGGTACCAAGAATAGAGGGGAACCTACCTATAAGCAACAAATAGACTGTTAACCATCCGCTCCTATGGAGTTGAGGAGATGAACTGTGACTGGAAAAGAAGCAGCAGGATGACAAGCAGAAGAGATCTGTAAGCAAGTCAGTAAGCAAATCGACCATAACTAGAACGAGGACAAGAACCATAACTGGAATGACAGGCAGTAAAGATCTTTAGGCAAGCAAGTCAGTGATTCACTCCTATGGAGTTCAAGAAACGAACCATAACTTGATAAAATGACTAGCCGCATAGATCTTCATGCAAATCAGTCAGTGAAACAAGCCATAGAGAACTTCATGCAAACCAGTCAGCGAAAAAACAACAAAACATCTTTTATGACAACATAAGTCAGATCATCATGACCTTGGGTAGATACGAGGGGGGGCAAAACAGCCATCAGCTAACAACCATCGGACAAAAATGTAGGGGGATGCCGCATAATAGTTATTCCAAACATAAGCCAGCTTAGCAAAAGGGAGTAATGTTGCTGTTCCAACTCTAAGAGAGAGGTTTCCATCTGACGTGTCTATAGGATATGGAAAGGAAGCATTGATCTATGCCACAGAGGTATGATGGCGTTAACTCCCTCCATCACTTGCATTGGTACCTTCACCTGCATATCAAGATTTCTCTTCTTATTCACACATATGAGAGAGAGAGAGAGAGAGAGAGATTACCTTCTGCTGCAAGGAACTCCACCTTTATGTGAACCTCATGTGCCATGCAAGTAATGATCTCCTTCACACGAGGATCAAGAAGATCTTTTTCTTCAATAAGGAACCTATCTCCAACATTCACCATAGCATGATGGTATTGGTTGAGAAGGTCTTGGGTTTTGCAAAGAAGGCTTACCAAATCTTCGCTTGATGCCATTGGAAACTTATTATGAAGGCAATCTCGAAACCTTTTATTGTTTGATATAATTTTTTCCCATATATCTTTGAAGTACTCAACCGGAATTTTTTTTGTTGAATCGCCTTTCACTCCTTGTTTACTGATAAACATTGACATGATGCCCCGTACCTACAAACAAATTATTTATTAAATAATCTCTCTCTCTCTCTCTCTCTCTCTCTCTCTCTCTCTCTCTCTACACACTGCCCTGCTGGCTGCTGCTGCAATTGCGTGCTGCTCTGTTGGGCACTCCACTTGCACGCTGCCCTGCTGAAGCACCTGCGCGCTGCCTTGCTGCTACTGTTGCTACACCTCTACGCACTGCCGTGATGTTTCAAGCTGGGTGTTGCACCTACACGCCACCCTCTTGCACCAGCAAATCCTAATCTCCCCCCCCCCAAAAAAAGTGCTGACATGCCAAAGACGCTTCGTAGCAGGGGATGACCAAGCCACCGGAGATGAATAAGCCGGATGATAAGATGATGTCCTACATCGTGGATACCCTCGATGGCTTCAATAATCGGCTATACAAGCTTGAGAAAGAGATCGAAGCGGAGAAGAGAGAGAAGGAGACAGAATAAAGGAAGAAAGAAAAAGAAGAGCTTAAGGAGCAAATCGACCTCCTCCGTGCTTCTATCGCATCCCTCACCCCCGAAGAAGGAGAGATCAAATCGGAAGCCAAGGAAGCCCTCAAAGATGAGATCACCAAAGCTCTCACAGCAAGCATCGATGACAAATTGGAGGCTACCAAGGAAGGATGGGTTGAAGTAGTCTGAAGCGCTCATCATACACACAACCAGTGAGGAAGAGAAGATGTGACAAGCCTGCCGCCTCAATGTACAAGTGACTAGCATCAAAGAAGAGGAGGGGTCCACACCCAAGAGTGATAGGAAAGCCCTATGAATGAAGCTCAAGTACAAAGAAGATGAGAAGTCACCCTTCTCCAAAGCTTGGAGAGCCGGCAAAGATCAACAAAAAAGAGCCCTCATCCTCCAATTCACTTCCGAGAGTCTCGAACATCCTTCATCCAAAATAGGGTTATCCTGAGAGCACTCGAGGGGCCCCCTATCTACCTTGAGGACGACTTCACTAAGATGCAACAGGACCACGGCCGAGCATGCATGCCTAGAGTCAAGAAAACTTGTAAAGAAGGGAAGAAGGTGGTATACCGATATGGTAGGGTCATCATTGATGGCAAGACCATTGCATAGGGACTCGCGGCCTATGGAACACATGAGGAGATCCACCTCGCGGTTTGGAACTGCAACGGGGATCTATGGACACACCCAGAGAGACCTGAGGAGGTGATGAGAGGATGGGACATCATTCTTCTGACAGAGACACATGAGATTCCAGAGCGGAGTCTAAAAAATATCTAGGGCTTTCATTGGGAGTCCTCAAATCGAGAGAGCACCCGCCAGCACACCACACGAAGGTCGGGGGGGGTGGCTATACTAGGCAGTCGCTCAACGTAAGCGGACGATTCCAATCCGAAGATTCCTTGTGCATGGCGGCACTTCCTTCCAATCTTTTTCTCCTGCGAGTTATCACCACTAGCAGTGTTTTCCGGATGCCCATTAGAGTCTCTTCCTTATAGAATCATAAAAAATGATTCACCTTGCGAGCATCAATGACGCCTTGCAAAATGTCATGCAGATAGATTTCTAGCCATAGCATTTTCTGAACGTACATTCAAACCCGATTCACAACAGAGTGAACCCTCTTTTGATTCTCAGGGATGTTCTCCCATATGTAATTCTTACCATTTTGAAATGGTTGGCGAACTATATTCTTACGAACATAATAGTTAGAATTTATTCCAACAGTGTGTAAATGCTACTTGACTTGCTCATGGAGAAACATATACCGCAACCAAAAGTTGCTACTATAATGGTAAAGGCACATAGCGTACTCAATGATCAACGACCATCAGAAAACCTCTTCTCCGTAGAGAAACTCAAATTCCTTCTACCAAACACACATCTCAAATAGAGATTCTCGTGTCAAAATATCCTTGCGCGCAAAAAGGCGCTCAAGAGAGTATAACAAACTCTCGTCTAGTTCCTTGGCATAGGTCTGCATCTTGGTGTGTTATCCATGTACTCAAAGGTGTACATAATTCTTAAGTTGTGTTATAGTTTTGGTGAACCTGGGAAATTTCCTTCCCTTCGTAAGATCCTTAGAGCGAAGACACTCAACCTGACAATTCCTTGGCTCGTTCTTAGAGCAAAACCCGGTCATCAAATAAGCTTGATGACCTAGGATTTCAATCCTTGGATTCCTCAAGCACAAGCCGTAGTAGTCTCTTGCTCCTTTATTCATAAAGAGAGTGTTCATTCACTTGTGCAAAAAGCACTACCATATCTTCCCGGGTAAGGAGTGTTGGTTCATAAGGTACTCAAGCTTAGTGAAATCTTTTCTTGCTTGAAATCGCGGAATGATTCCTTTCTTTATGTCGTCCTACCCGCAATAGCAGGTAATTTGTTGGAGAACTATCGGATACCAGATCAATAGTTGACCTTTTGGCTAGTTGAGCAAACCAATTCATCTTAGAAAAAAATGTTTCAAATTAATCCTACTCTCATTAATACTCGAGAGTGATTGTCTTGGAGAGACACATGCATATCTCGTGCATATAAGCAATACGCATTTTATGAGTTCCTCAAAGATTTAACTTTGATCAATGACCTACCCTCTCACTTAAAGTTTAAGGGTGAAAAACTCAGGAGTTAGATTGAATTCTCTTACTCCAAACTTTCTTTGGATAGCAATGTATCCTTCGAGGAGAGGTAACAAAAATATGTTGTTTTTGTGTTCAATGGTTCTCGTCCCACTGCGGGGATTGTATATGTACACTAAGGTGTACACTTTCAGCTTTTATTGTTGACTCCACCATCTGCTGCAAAGTATCTTGCAGATGGGTTTACAAAATTCGAACAAATGTCCTTCGTTAAATTTGTTCATCTTTCCTTCCTCAAAGAGGATCAAGAATGGAGCTACCTTGGCAAGAGTGAAACACTACTTGCTTTGACTCGCTCGTGTTCCTATTGGGCAAACCTATCCCAATCTTCTTGGATGCCTTTCTCAAAGCATAGAGGGAAAAAAAATTGTCGAAAAATTCACCCTTGAATTGAATCCAAGTCTTGTTGTAAGTTCCCTGCAGAGATTTGGTATACCACCAAGTACTTGCAATTCCCCTTGAGGTGTTTGGTCACATGCCTCACCTTCAACGCTTCTGAGAAATTGCAGTTTGCAAAGGCATCCTCACACTGTCGAATGAAAGCGGTAGCTTTCGGGACATCTTTCCTAGTATCAAACTTGATTGGAGTGTTCCTAGGTCTAGAGACCTTCATATCCTTCCCAAAATGATGAGATTTCTTGGCTATGGTTCTGGACTAATGCTCGTGGAAATTTTCAGGATTTTAAAAGAACTTGAGCATTCAGCTCCTTGGATTCTCTAGGTTCTTGAGCATCATGCTCTTGTTGCCTTCTCAGAGAATCCCAAGTCTTGTGTCGACTTCTTGCAGAGAGAAAAAATTTCCCAACTCTGTGAGCTTTTTCTTGCAGGACTTAGGGTTCCGCCTGCTAACCTCTCTCTTGGCTTGCCATGGCTTCTTCTAGTATCTTCCCAGAGTCATCCTCCTTTACAGAGAAAGAGAGGAGACCATGCTCTAATACCACTGTCACAAACGGGAGCGCATAACAATATAAAATATACTTGGATAAACAGAATTTATCACTTAATACTGAAGCCAAAGGATATAGAGAGAAATAGACAGAGAGAGAGATAGAGAGTGAGAAGATTGACACAGTACTGGGACCAGAAGATGGGTTGGTTCCCCCCCCCAGTAATAGTATCTTTATTACTTAGGAGAAATCTATACAAGCACTTGAACTGAACCAATTACCACGTTCATTCTAGAATAAGACTTGATGGTTCCTGGAAGCCTCCGCTTCCTATTCCTAGGGCAAAACGCTATTCCAAGGAACTTCTGTTCCTTATTCCAAATCCTCGAGAATCAAGGTTCTTGCCTCTGGATCTCACGTTCCAGACTCAGGGCATGACAACCCTGCAACTCTTTTCTAACTCTGTTTCCACAGTCCTCTTCTTACCGATTAACTGCGCTTTCCTAGACATGAAGTCCTTCCCTTGGGAATTTCAACTTCCGGATCACATCTCGAAAGTCTACCTCTCTTTGATCCGTGGATCTGCTTCCCAAACTTGGGTACGAAACCCTTGGGCTGATCTGGCTCTAGTTCCTCAGAGCGCTTTTCTCCTGCAGAGGCTCATGCCTTCCTCTGCTCCTACTCCCTCACGAAGAGGAAGTACACCTGCAATCAATACTTAAAGATCATAACCTGAAAATCATACCTTCAAAGTCTCCATGCTCGTAACGCAACTCGGTTCTCAAAAAACAATTCCCCGGAAGAGATCTCTACATACAAAAGACGTGTGTTCTTGGGTTCCTTCTCGTAAATCAGCCCCGTCCACGACGTTTATGGGCTGAAAACAGAGAAAACAGAAGCTTGTTGCGATGGAAACACGCTCCGTAGGCACTTCTTCGCGAGGGAACTCGTGCACTGGTTCTTGGCGACATTGGGTACACTTGGGACAATCATGGGCAACACCGGCAAACATCTTCTTTGCGGGTGAACTCTGCAGCATCATCTCCTTCCCGCAAAAATTGATCCTCCCCTCTGAGTGAGGGCATGTGATGATTTTATAGCTCCTAGCCACGGGCAAGAATAGCTGCTCGCGTAGAGATTGCGGCCATTTTTATTTTTTTTGTTCTGCCAAAAAAAGAGAGAGAGAAAACGCTAGCTAATTCGTTACCTTATTTATCAAATGGCTACCCACTTATTAAGTAGGCGGCCGACGATTTTAAAAATAGTCTGAATCTGCCCAAAAACTCAATAAAACCTTATAATTAAAAAACAATGCTTTTACAGCACTTCCCAGGCATCCCTGGATGCAATTACATGCACAGTTGCAATGCAGACATAGACTTCCTCGTGGGAAAGCATCTGCTTTCTCGAAAGGCAATCCTGCTTTCTCAAAAAGCATCTGTTTTTCCTCAAAGTTTCCTCTGAACCCATCTTCATTCAAGTGCTTGCTTTTTCCTTGTGCACAATTCTAACATAGTTCGGAATTTCCTCTTGACTATGGATATCCCCTTTTCGATGCACCCGTCACCCACCTTGTGACGCATCATGAATACCCATCACCTAGTCCTTTCCTACCGAACTTACGGTACAATCTCCTTCACGATGCTCTATGTCACCCATCCTATGACGCATCAGAGATGTCCGTTCCTAGATGGTCGGATACTTCTTCCGATGTGACGCATCAGAAGTACCCGTTCTTGGTGGCCTTACAGATATTCCCTTCCACAATGCTCCCGTCATTACTTTGAATGACGCACTAGGAATATTATGTACTCCGATGTCTCCAGTGAGAAAAACCCTCTCACTTAAAATTCCAATAATTCATTTAGAATTATTTTTCTTGGTGTTCCAAGCGAGGAAATCCTCTAACTTATAAATCCCATAATTCATTTAGAAATATTTTTATGTCAGATAAAGCAAATTTAGCAACATCACTCACAATAGACTTGGGTAGCCCATGATGCTGAAAGATCTATGCTAGAAAAATTCTAGCCATATGGTCTGCTTTGATTGTTTTCTTGACTCGAATAAAGTGATCTTGCTTGCTAAATCTATCCACAGTGGTCGAGATCGCATCATTTCCAGTTTGAGTCTTTGGGAGATCCATAATAAAATCCATGGCAATACTCTCCCAGGGTTGATCAGGCACAGTTAAAGGTTGGAGTACCCCAAACATCTTATGCCGATCTACTTTACTTTTTGGAAAACCAAGCATTCCCAGACATATTGATCAATATCTACTCTAAGGCTTGGCCAAAAGAAATATCTTTCCAATGTTAAGGTTGTAGGGAGAATTCCCTGATGACCCGCATATGGTGAAGCACGTGCTTCTTCCATGATTTTCTTTCTCAATGGTTCTGCCACGCAAATTGCTTGGTGGTGATAGAGGTAACCATCCCAAACACAATAGGGATATTCATTCTCTCCATTCTGTAACTTATTCCAAGTGGAGGAGAAATCTAGGTCATTCGGAACTCTGGAAGTGATTCCAGTTCTTGGTGATACACAGAAGTAACTACGTTTTCCCTAGGTCGCCTAGACAATGCGTCTACAGCCACATTCTTACTCCCGGCCGTATGGAGGATCTCGAAGTGAAACATGGACAAAACGTTGGCCCATCTCATTTGCTTCTCAGATAATTTCCGTTGCGTAAGAAAATACCGCAAACTCCGGTGATCGGTTTTCATCACAAAATCCGCTCCTAGAAGATAATGCTTCCAGGTAGACAAGGCGTGGATCACAGCCATAAGTTCCTTCTCGTAGATTGAGGCATGCAATTCTGCATCCTTAAGTCGTCTACTTTTATAAGCCACTGCATGGGCTTCTTGGTTAAGCACTGATGCAATCACCTGAAGCATCACAGTGAACCTCAAATGGTTTCCTTAAGTCTGGCACTATCAATAGGTCCATGGCTTAATAGGTACTTTAGCCTACCAAAGGCACCTTGGTCCATGTTGTCTCGATCCCCACCTGGAAGGGATCTTTTTTCTTGTTAGGTCATGAAGTGGTCTTGCTACTTGAGCAAGGCCTCAGATAAACCTCCGATAGTAAGAACACAATCCCAAAAAACGTAGATCATGTACCGTAGGGGGAGTTGGCCAATCTTGCACGACTTGGATCTTTGCGGGATCCATTTTCACTTGGTTGTGTGGGACTATATGGCCGAGATAGTGTATCTCAGTAAGGAAGAATTCACTCTTCTTTGCATTCACATGCAACTCATGCTTTTGCAATTCCTGAAACACTATATCCAAGTGTTTCCGATGTTCCTCCTCAATCTTTGAAAAGACGATGATGGGGGCTTTTCACAAGCCAAGCTCCCATACCCCTCTTCTCTCGTCCCCACCCCACGAAAACCCCCTCTTAGGGAGGGAGTGATAAAAGGCATTGGAAAAAGTAAGAAAAAAATAAAGTATGATTATGTAAATATATAAGAAAGGTAAAATAGGCCACCTCATGCCTGCGGGGTAGCCCATCCCCACCTTGCCTCCTTTTTCTTCATTGTTGCCCCGCCGTGTGTCCCTTTTCCTCTCCTCCACTCAAAAGGTCAACCCCCTCTCTCTTCCCCTTGTCCTTTATCCTTTCTCTCTCCCCTCAAGCTACCCCACCTCTCACCAATAATGCATTATAACTCACCAATAATGCACCCTAACTCACATGCAACTTACCCTATCTTCCAAAATAGTATACCCCACCCCCTCTTTCTCTCTCCTATCATATCCCATGACCCAAATACCCCCCCTCTCTCTAAAGGGCGCCATATCTCTTGTCTTGTAGCTAAATAACCTTCCCCACACTCACACACACTCAGTTTCACTGAAAAAGGTTCCCACAGACCCATCCCCACCCAGTGGTTACCTGTTTTTTCTTGTGTTCACACACATCTGCACACAGATTTACCTCTGAACACACTCCCCTCTCTCCCCTCTTGTAAATACTTTATTCTCCATGTCACCTCTCACTTTTTTTTCATCAACCCATCTCTCTCTCTTAGTCTCTCTCTCATGAGACTGCTGTTCTGGCACATATACACACAGCCAGACAAGTGGGGCCCACAGTCACATGGCCTATGTAGATAATGATTTCTTCATTTCTAAATTCTAGAATTCCTCCCCCCTCCTCCCCTATATAAAGAGGGGTAACCATCACACTAAATACACACACAACATCACCAAAGAACACACTATGCACTGTGTGTGCCTAGTGCACACACACACACCCACACCATCACCATCACCGCAATCACCATGCTTGTCTTGAGCATGACCTCTACACCCTTGGCTATGGAAGATGAAGGGCAACTAAATGAAGGAAAATGGCCATAACCCTCGTGCGAGTCTTCGCCATCAACTCCCACCTATCCGCCATGTGCTCTACCACTCTCTCCCTTCTCATTCCCCTACCCTATGCTCTCCATTTCATCGCCTTATTCCCTAAATAAAGCTTGAGGTTTTTTGAGTATGTTTTCTTGCAATGTTTTGCCCATGTGAGGTGTGCGGAATCGCCACCTAATCTTGTGTTTGGAGTGAGCTTGTGTATGTGTGAAGGGTGTGCGGATTCGCCATCCTTTTGTGGTGCCTAAGTACTATGCCGCTATACCCCCTCCCTCTCTCTCTCTCTCTCTCTCTCTCTCTCTCACTTGATCTCATTCCCTTTCCTCTTCATCATTACTCCCAAGCATCCATCTCTCTTGGATGAAAACTTTGTTATGGTGGTGTGTTGTTTGCGTCCTAGCCGCTGAAGCTAGGTGGTGCCCCTGTTTGCTTTACCATGACAGGCTCGAGGCGCGCCATTCGGTCCCCGGTGTTTTAGAGGCCGTCGGGGTTCGGGGTTCGCTTTGCTCCCGTCAATGAGTATGTCATCAAAGAAGACTCCTGTGAAAGCTCGGTGTGGGCTGAAAATTCGATCCATCATTCAATTGAATGTGGCAGGAGCATTGGTCAAGCCAAACGGCATTACCAAAAAATCATAAAGTCCAAAAGTTGTGTTAAAGGCAGTCTTATGGACATCTTCAGGGACTATGCATATCTGATGATACCCGCTTTTTAAGTCAATGCAACTAAGGATGCTTGCTCCCTGCAACTTATAGAGAATATCATCAATCCGGGGTATTGGAAAGTGATTCTTGATAGTGATCTTGTTTAGAGATCGATAATCTATGCACATTCAAAACGTGTCGTCTTTCTTCTACACCAGTAGAATTGGAGAGCAGTAAGGCGAAGTACTTGGTAACCCGATAAGGGGGTAGGTTTCGGGGAGAGCTACCTGGTACGAGATCAATGCAATGATCTTCCAGACAATCTGAAGGTAGCTTGTCTGGTAGAGTATCCGTGAAACAATCTTTATACTTTTCAAGAAATTAAAAACGTTTAATTTCCAAACTAGAGAGCGAACCCTCATTAGTTTTATCTCTTTCACGTGCAAATATCAAGTAAGCAGAAACGCACTTCTTTATTTCCTTCTTAATGGAGACATGGCTTACAATAGGGAATAGCCAATCCCCTGCATCAACAAAAAATTTAATGTTCTTACCCTCATGCTCGAAAGCGAGGGCCTTTTCTACATAATCTGGGACCGGTTGCATATGGTAATGCCATGGCATACCCAAGATGATATCACATCCCTCGATAGGTGCCATCAAAAAGCATTCGCGGTCCTTGTATTCACCAATCTAGAGATTGAGTTGTCCTTGCACAGGAGTTGCATTGGTGGTCAACCCCTCGAATGCCGATCCGAAAGTGATCGGAGTTCCAAGCCGAGCCGGTGTAAGGCCCAAGCGTTCTGCAGTTTCCAATGAGATGAAGTTGTTCGTCAATCCAGGGTTGTAGAGGATCAACACCCGCTGGTTATTCACAGATGCCCGGCCTTTAAGGATCTGCGGATGGGGAGAGATATGGGGGATGCCAGCGGTTGGGTGCAAGACTCATGGTGAGCAAGCTTGCAAACAAAGATAGCGAGAGAGAGACTCGGTACTCAAAGACAAAATAACACGCTATATTTGATTTATTAAGAACTTCTTACATATATAGATTTGGACCTTCCATTTAACAGTCCACTTCAAACTAGAGTGAATAACTGCATGGTATAAAAGGGTGGTTCCTACGAGCTAGACGACCATAGAACCCGCGCTTGCATACCCAACAACCCCCCCCCCCCCCCCCCCCCCCCCCCCCCCCCCCCCCCTCAAGCCTGAACTAGACAGACAACTCATGATACCTCATGTTTTTGGTGCACTCGTCAACCGTGAGTTTAGGTTCTCTCACAACCAAGGATTTCTGGTGTATCCATAACCTCATGCTATGATAATTGAACCCCCCCTTGAACAAATAGGGTGTAGGCCAAATATTAGGTACCAATGAGTGGATTTTTTGGTTCACTGCAAAACCTTGGATTTAGGGTGTACCAGTAACCTCATGAGAAGCGGGACAAAAATGGGTTGAGAACAAATAGTTTTGGGAGGTCTTACCACTTGATTTTCGTGGCAGAGTCTATAACCCGTAAAATATTGTTGGCATGACAAAAAGTGATAATAGACAAACTATAACAAACCTATAATAACATAACAAAATGACAAAATATGACTTTTGGCTACTGTAATTAGACTGAAGAGTAGCTGAAGAATACTGCACAAGGGAATATTTCCTTGTTGTTCGATGAGCATCCACCGCATATTGTATCCTACCTTGAACAACCAACATGAAAATCCATATTTGGAAACCGATCACTTGTCACATTGTAAGTCGTATCTTGAATGAATCTGTAGATGGTCTCTCCGATTCAATCCAGATTTGGATTGCAAATCCTCAACAATCTGTTGAACCATATTTACCAAATGCTTACGAAACACATCATTAAAGGAGGAGCTCTGGTCGATATGGAAAAATCCTTCCATTTTTGGCTTTGATAAAGTGAATAACCATTTCTTCAGAATGAAACGTTGGCTTCTTTGTGCACCTATAGATTACCTTCACAAGCACTTGGTGATCCACGAATGAGCATGGATGATTTGTCGAGGGTGAATAGGGTGCGCATAAGCTTGAGGGACCGAGGGTAAGAAGCTCGTATGAATGATCTCTTAGATTGGTCAAATTAGATTGGCCACTTTATTAAAGTGTGAACACTAAAGGCAAGAGATGGCGCAAAAACGGTAGGACGCAGAGATTCTTAGGGCACTCTTGAGAGGCCGAATTGGGAGGCGCTTCAGTGTCGAAATATGTAGCTGAGCCCAAGGCGAACAGCTTGATGATGATTTTGTTCGGCTTGCTGCAGGTCGACTTGCTTGCTTCCCCTCTGCAGGCGATTGTTCCCACGCCGTCTCAACTCAAGCCGAGGCCGCCAACCAAGCTCTGATACTAGTTGATGGGAAGAGCTATGTGGGATGCCAGCGGTTGGGTGCAGGACTCATGGCGAGCAGGCTTGTAGAGAAAGATAGAGAGAGAGAGAGAGAGAGAGAGAGAGAGAGAGAGAGAGAGAGAGAGAGAGAGAGAGAGAGAGAGAGAGAGACTCGTTACTCAAAGACAAAATAACAGGCTATATTTGATTTATTATGAACTTCTTCCATATATAGATTTGGACCTTCCATGCAACAGCCCACTTCAAACTAGAGTGAATAACTGCATGGTATAAAAGGTGGCTCCTACGAGCTAGACGACCACAGAATAGAGTGAATAACTGCATGGTATAAAAGGTGGCTCCTACGAGCTAGACGACCACAGAACCTGCGCTTGCATACCCAACAAACCCCCCCCCCCCCCCCCCCCCCCCTCTAAAGCCGGAACTAGACAGACAACTCATGATACCTCGAGTTTTTGGTGCACTCGTCAACCGTGAGTTTAGGTTCTCTCACAACCAAGGATTTTTGGTGTATCCATAACCTCGTGCTATGATAATAGAACCCCCCCTTGAACAAATAGGGTGTAGGCCAAAAATTAGGTACCAATGAGTGGAGTTTTTGGTTCACTGCAAAACCTTGGGTTTAAGGTGTACTAGTAACCTCATGAGAAGCGGGACAAAAATGGGTTGAGAACAAATAGTTTTGGGAGGTCTTACTAGTTGATTTTCGTGGCAGTGTCTATAACCCGTAAAATATTGTTGGCATGACAAAAGGTGATAATAGACAAACTATAACAGACCTATAATAACATAACAAAATGACAAAATATGACTTTTGGCTATTGTAATTAGACTGAAGAGTAGCTGAAGAATACTGCACAAGGGAATACTGCCTTGCTGTTCGATGAGCATCCACCGCATACTGTATCCTACCTTGAACAACCAACACGAAAATCCATATTTGGAAACCGATCACTTGTCACATTGTAAGTCGTATCTCGAATGAATTTGTAGATGGTCTCTCCGATTCAATCCAGATTTGGATTGCAAATCCTCAACAATCTATTGAACCATCTTTACCAAATGCTTACGAAACACATCATTAAAGGAGGAGCTCTGGTCCATATGGAAAAATCCTTCCATTTTTGGGTTTGATAGAGTGAATAACCATTTCTTCAAAATGAAACGTTGGCTTCTTTGTGCACCTATAGATTACCTTCACAAGCACTTGGTGATCCACGAATGAGCATGGATGATTTGTCGAGGGTGAATAGGGTGCGCATAAGCTTGAGGGACCGAGGGTAAGAAGCTCGTATGAATGATCTCTTAGATTGGTCAAATTAGGTTGGCCACTTTATTAAAGTGTGAACACTAAAGGCAAGAGATGGCGCAAAAACGGCAGGACACAGAGATGCTCAGGGCGGTCTTGAGAGGCCGAATTGGGAGGCGCTTCAATGTCGAAATATGTAGCTGAGCCCAAGGCGAACAGCTTGATGATGATTTTGTTCAGCTTGCTGCAGGTCGACTTGCTTGCTTCCGCTTTGCAGGCGATTGTTCCCACGGCATCTCAACTCAAGCCGAGGCCGCCAACCAAGCTCTAATACTAGTTGATGGGAAGAGCTATGTGGGATGCCAGGGGTTATTTGATTTATTATGAACTTCTTACATATATAGATTTGGACCTTAAATGCAACAGTCCACTTCAAACTAGAGTCTCTTGTTCCTTTTGGGCGAGCTAGTCCCATTCCTTCCGAATGTCCTTCTCAAAATTAGGTGGAAGAAATTGTTCATAGAATTCAGCTTTGAATTGAGCCCAGGTTCTGGCTTGAGTACCTTCTAGAATTTTGGCTAGCCACCAGTTGCCTGCAGTCTCCTTGAAATGCATCCCAACATGACGCAACTTGGATTTTTCAATGAAGTTTCCGGAAGTTTCCGTTGGCAAAAGCAACTTCAAACTGCCTGATGAAAGACAATGTCTTGGAGATATCTCTTCGTTCTGTGTAGTTATCAAACTTAACATCCTTGTCACGGATTTGAAAATCCGCATCTTGCAATGACGTCTACGGTTATCCCTCTTGAACTAGGGCTTCTCTTTAGTAGTATGTAGGGAAGTAGTAGGAGTTTTCTTCTTCGGAGAAGATTTAGATAATGTATGAGAAGTAGATATAGTAGTATAGTCAGGAGAGTATGATGGAGAAGAGACAGGCATCCTTGCTTTCGTTAAGCAAAGAAAGTTCTTTTTCCTGGTCCTTGCTCTTGGAAGGCCGTTCGTCTTGATCCGGAGATACCTTGTGCGTTTCGGCACCTCTTTCCGCACAATCCACCTACGAGTTACTTCCATTAATAGGATGTTCATGACGCCTATTGGCATCCATTCCCTGCGGCTTCTTGATTCCGTCCAAATCTTTTTGGACAGCCGGCAACGAAATGAGTTGTTGCAATTTTGCGAGTTGGGCTCGCACTTGCTGAAGTTCGTCTTCAGCGATTCTTCAGTGGCTTGTCATGGTTCTTCCCGTTCCTTCCCGGAATCATCCTCCTCTGCAAAGAAAGAGAGGAATCCGAGCTCTGATACCACTGTCACAAATGGGAGCGGACACGAATAATCAACAAAATAAAAATAAATTATCTTTCAACTAAACGGAGTTGAGGGAGAAGTTCGACACAATATTTGGGACCAGAAGATGGGTTGGTCCTTCCCCTTAAAGATAATTCTTTATTAGGGAGAATCTTTTTACAAGCACAAGAACCGGAGAAAACCCCTCTGTTCTAATTCTCTGACTCGATGGTCGTTCCTTCTCGTAAGGGAAATCCGAGAGACAAGCTCTCAATCCTTTTTCCGTCGGTACTCGGAGTTGAGACTCCGCATACAATTTTCGAATTCCGTTCCCGAATTCCCAAGCGTAGGCCGAAGCCTTCCCGCTTATCCTTCGCGATGAAGTACCTGCAAACACACACACAAACACGGGGCAGCAATTCGTATAGAGAATCCACAATAGATACCTGTCGCTCTTCTGCGGAAAAAGCGACTTCCGTGCTTCGTAGTCTCGCGATCTCTTGCGTCTTCTGGCGGCAGAGTCTTCTCTTGCTGGCGCTGGCAACTCCTTCCTCTGAGTGAGGGCATGGGATGCTTTTATAGCTCCCTGGCCATGGCAGGAATAACTGAGCGGAGGCTGCCCGCGTAGAGATCATGGCGGATTTTTTTAAATTTTTTTTATATAGAAATTTGGCTGTTCTACCCGAAATAGAGAGAGAGAGAGAGAGAGAGAGAGAGAGAGAGAGAGAGAGAGAGAGAGAGAGAGAGAGAGAGAGAGAGAGAGAGAGAGAGAGAGAGAGAGAATTCGCTAGCAGGTTTTGTTGCTTTATTTTCTAAGTGGCTACCCACTTCTTAAGTGGACAGCCAACATATTTTAAAATTGGTTTGAACCTGCCCAAAAACTCAATAAAACCTTATAATTAAAAAACAATGCGCCTCACAACACTTCCCATGCGTCCCTGGATGCAACCACATGCACAAATGCAATGCAGACATAGATTCCTCGCGGGAAAGCGTCTACTCTTCCCGGAAAACTCGTTAAAATATTTCGCTTTTTAAGAAAAGCTACTCAGAATCCATTTTTTTTATTGTGCTTGAGTCTTTATGCGTATTCCTCTTTCCAGTTCGGGTTTCCTACCAGACCAACAAGATATTCCCTTTCCGATGCTCCCATCACCCCATCACGTGACGCATCAGGAATATTCGTTTCCCGGTCTCTCCTACCGAACGCTTCGCGATGCTTAATGTCACCCATCATACGTTCCTAATGGCTTTTGATAATTCCAGTAGATCTATAGTTCCTAACCTTATGGTTCAAGTGTACATCTTTAAATATCCTAATTTCAATAAAAAGAAATTACTCGAGAAAATAAAAAAAATAAGAAAATAAGAAAATAAGAAAATTGTCCATTTAGCAACAGAGAGATGTAGAGAAAGATGAAATGTCTGCAGCATTTTGTCTCATGAATGATTTCAACTTAGTGCATCTAGACATCTGTTAGAGATAGATGAGATCTCGATGTGATGGCTAAGTGGATGAGAACTGAATGTGAATTGAATGAGATTCTAGTACATCAAAATGTCTATCTGGATGAGATGACTGGATACTAGTGTGAGTGCATCAAGAGCTCCGGAAGGATGAGATGGTTGCACAATGATCTAGGTGCATCAAGAGTTTTGGACAAAATGAGATGGCTAGATTTAATGATTGAAGCATTGTGTTCATTATGAACTAAGTGTGTGATTTTGTGCATTGCATACTACGTGGATGTAGTGTCTTTTGGGGATGGTCATGGGCATGGTTTGCTTGGTTGCAATATGAAATGAAAAGATATGAACCTGATAGTAACAAGATTTAGTAGATCAAGACATCCGTGAAGAGATCAGTGCGGTCTAGATGTGATTGCTAAATGGTTACAATGATCAGGATTTGTATTTGAGACCCTTGACAAAAATGCGATTGATTAGTGACTGATGTCTTTTTAGGAGTGTTGGATTGGTGGAGTTTGGTGCATAAGTACGTAGAGTCAGTATCTACTAAAGAGAGTTTCGATCCTCTGCCTTTTTTTGCAGGCCTAATTGAAGGCGATTACAATTCTTTCAAGAGGGGGGAATGTCACAGAGTGATGATGTGGCATGCCCAACTGGAGAACAAATGGCTGAGTGGACAAGAGAGATTGAACCAACCAACTGAAAGAACTTATGAAGCTCTGGCCGTGGGCCCAAAACCCTAAAAGATAGAAGCTTGGACTTTGGGAGAGATTTTCGTAAATTGCACTCACATGCTGATGTTGTTGGTCGTACGAATTTTTATGTTTTTCGCTATTAATGCCACGTGGCAGGCTGTACGGATTTTTGCAATTTTTATTTGTTAGTTTTGCAATTTCTAGCACTAGCTTTTGAGAAAATGTTTTTGGGGATTAAGTGCTTTGAACCTGAAGCTTTTGGGGTTTAGTGCTCTTGGGAAAGTGCTTTTGAGACTCTACTTTTAGGCAACCCTTGTATTGTTTATAAAGAACCCTTGGGGCCTTTCTGTAGAATATCTAGATGTAGAGTCTAAGAGCAAAGGACCCTCGGGAGTTGTACCTTGGTGTGAGCAATAATAAAGAAATATTAAAAGGGGCACCAGTCTTTGGGGCCAGTGCTTCTGGGCGGGGAACTCCGCTGAGCCGTGTCGACTCTCTTTCTTTTAGTAAAGTTCGGTGATTTTGAAATTTATGTTCGTGTGTTGCTATTGTATTCTCCCTTGGAGTGTCCAAGCTTGTAACACTGTGTATCTCCACTTGCCATGTTCTAGCTCCTCATTATGATATTTCTCTCGACTAGACCATAATGGATGCAATACATGTGCGACACCATGGATTGGTCTATGAAACCAATCCTAGCGTATGTTCTACACACATCAGTGCTCCTCAACCCTAGATTGGAAAATACATAAACTATAAGTTTGTAACCATAACACGCACAATTCTACATAAAGTTTTATATACCTAGATGAATCCACGAATCAAGATAAGCCTAGATTCACCCTTAAAGAAAAGTGCAAGGTATAGACACATGGTAGCCACCTACAAAACAATTTAACCACCCATCACTTCATCATGCATAGTATTTACTAAATACAACGGCATCCCCACTAACATCGTCAGTGCCCATAAGTTATACATAAATTATAATCAACGACCATAAAATTTAAAAGTCGCTTACTTATAGTGAGGAAGGGAGACATTGTTGTCAAAAGCCTCTCCAATCTTGTCCATGTATTCATAGAGCAACCCCATAGTGCTGCCCTCCATATCAGTGATGCATAAAACTTCGTAGATTGGCTTGATTTCCTTGACAAAAGCTTTAGCCTCTAAGTACCATGTATCATCCATTGCCATGCATGCAAAAGCCTTGTAGTGTGGTTCTTGATGCTCATAGCTTGTTATGGGTCAACTTCTCCTTGTTGACCACCTTTCTAAACATGTCTGCAGGATTTTCACTTGTATGCACCTTTCCTAGCTTTAGTCTTATTTTCAAAGGACATCTCGAGACCCTCCACTAACTCTCAGCCCTTTGATATGATTTCAACTCTCGAGGCCTCGAGCACTCATAACCCACAACGAACCAATAATGTGGGATTCGCATCTTCTAAGAAGATGGATTATGGATGGTAGTGCATGGGCTGTCACGATTGTGACTATGTTGTAGTATTACATCTACTCCTAGTTGCAGATACGCGAAGTGCCATGCCAAGGAGGACCCCTGTGCTTGGATGGTCACCACCCTTCGCTCAAGAGACGTGCCTCTTCGCCAAAAGCCTCACTCCTTCGACGACTAGTCACACCCCTTTGCTCTACGGGTGCAACTCTTCGTCCAATGGTTGTAGCTCTTTGCCAAAAGGATGTGTCTTTACGTCTGAAGTCATGTCTCTTTACCAAGAGACATGTCTTTTCATTTGTGTCTCTTCGTCTCCTATATAAGGAGCCTATTGTACTCAGTTTCAGTCAATCATTCCATCAATCAACACAGAGTCTTCTATGTCTTGTTTCTGAGTTCAGTTCAAATTTCTTAAGTCTTAATCATGAGTTTAAGTACTTAATTAAGAATTAGTAACTAGAATCCTTACAGTGGTATCAGAGAAAGTTTTTTCCCCAGACCCGAAGGTTGTGAGCCTCTCACCCTCACCGCTACCCTCTCCCCCCCCCCCCCCCCCCCTTCCCGGAGTTGCATGGAAGCAGAAAGAAGATGGAATTCCACTTCTTCGTTGATGGTATGAGGTAACATGAATTTATCTGTTCCAATTACATAAAATAAAAGACAAAGACGCAGATGGATGTGTGCAGCGTGCCACGTACCAAATTGACTAGTATAGTCACAATAGAAGCTCCACATAATTCTACTCCACATTTGATACCATATCTGAACTTTGATCCAAGTGTGTCTGATGTGCACGAGTGAGGCCTTCTTTGGCTTTTAGAGCATGTCTTTCTGGAATCTTTATTCTAGAAAATGGTCCTTCTTTGTTGGGTCTCCAGGACCAAACAATTGCATCTATAGTTTCCCACACTTGTGGGTCCTTATAGTTGACAGCCCAATAACCCTTCCAACAATTACTGTAAGCTTGAGTATCTGTCATCCCACTTTTTCTCGCGCAAGGTGCCCAATATTGAATCAAGAGTTTTATGTAGTTTGGTGATGTAGGCTCATTATCAATGTCAGATAAAGCCATTGCAAGCCACACTGGATAGATTTCTGTGTCACTCGGAACAAGCATAAGAAAGTCACCTTGGTGCACATCAGACATAGGGTCAAACTCTTCCCTTGGCCTATCTCGTTGAGGCCCACAAAAATGATCGTTCAACTCTTCAAGGCCTAGGAATCTTTCTGCTCCTTGTTGCAAATTCATTGTAGTGCTTTGTAGGTGAGAATATTCTTGAGTTTTTGGCCAAAACATTTCATACAAGACTCCCTCTGATATGATTGCTTTTCCAATCTCTTCAATTACCTTACTCCAATAATCTATCACGGGTCTATAATATCGCGGAATACTTGAACCATTCCCTAAATTTTTCCAAAATTTTATATAGTTCTTTAGCCCCAAAATGACTTCTTCATGCGCCTTGACATACTCCGCCATTTGTACTAGAGGTGGATCTCCATGTGGTAACATTGGCTTGCCTTCTGTGTCTGTTTTCCAAAGGCGAATACTTCCACTCCAACTTGATACACCTACATGTGCCTTATATTGCATCATTGGTGTCTCATCCTGCATAAAGAACCTGAACTGAAGCGGTTTGGAATGTCCAACAAGTATGTCTTGTCCATCACAAAGATAGCCATCACAATATTGCTTGAAATCGGGGATCTTTGTGAGAAAAAATGGAGCTGGAGATGAAGATGAGCTGTTTCGTAATGTATCCATCAAATGTGGCAAAGTATAGGTTTGTGTAACTCTCAACTTCTCTGAAAACCTACTAAACATGGCGTCTATGTCCTCATGTGTATGCCCAACCATTAAAAATCCCAGCTGGATGGTTTTGAAAACACCCCTTGCAACAAGCATTGACAAATAGGCAAATAAGTATCGATTTTTGTTTTCCCCTGCACAATTATCCAATTGTAGCAACAAGTTCTCTGGAAATCTGCGAAATGTTGACCCCAATTCCT
The DNA here is from genome assembly GCF_014529385.1 of Adiantum capillus-veneris. Lineage (NCBI taxonomy): Eukaryota > Viridiplantae > Streptophyta > Polypodiopsida > Polypodiales > Pteridaceae > Adiantum > Adiantum capillus-veneris. The sequence goes on along the minus strand of NC_140935.1, from coordinate 134,114,536 downwards.
CTTCTGCAATTTCTGACGACTGCACAATGGGCTCTTTTCCATCACTCAAGTTATGGTAGTCCAAAGCATCCCTTGAGTTCAAAGCATGTAGTAGTGAAATATTGCTCCTTGGAAGTCCATTTGTTACTAGATCACCAAGAGGATGCTTATCTATCCTCTCGAGGTTATGTAAACAATTAGCAATTGAGCCAATTGTAAGATTTGGATCAGCTGGCCACAAACCATTCAAGACAAAGTGTCCGTAATGACCTTCTCCATGTCCATGAGTGATCATGCCAATCAATGCCACCTGCAGATTATATCCTGAATCCACACCCTTGGGAACAATGCGTAATCTAGGAATGGCAGTCTTCTTTTGATCCATCTTATCATGGATTATGCATACATATTTTTGTGGTTGAGTTTCTGAATACGTGCGCCATGCATAATATAGGCTTCTGCAACTCTTTTTTTGTGCCATGTGAACTTCTCTCTCCCTCAAGAGAAGAGCTCTCTCTTCAAGAGAAGGTTTAGCTTCTAACCTTGCCTTGATTGAGCTACAAATATTGCACTTAGAGAACTCACTCGTCTTTGTTAAAGTGACATGTGGGTACTCTTTGTTCCAAATTCTACCAAAAGAAGATTGGGATAGCTTCTTCTCATAGCCCATTTGGTCAAGTGTCGTGTTGATTTCACATAAAATATCCACTTGTTTGTATGTTGATGGAATCACCAATTGAGTCTCTCTTGAGCCATCTAGCAGTGTTCTACTTCTATGTGGCATCTTCTCAGAGTTGTTTTCCACAAACTCATTTAGTAGTGCTCTTGCTAAACTAGTATGTTGAAGTCCCCTTCTCAATGTACATGTGTTCCCATGTACATATTGGTGCACACCATTTTCAAAGTTCTCCTTGTATCGATAAAATGATGTCTTTGGTATTCCATGTAGCTCATACCATGCTCTACAACAAACAATAGAGCCATTTAGCTTGAATTGGTATCGTGACTTCTCATCTTTCTGATAACATATAGAAAGAACATCATAAACATAATTAGTGCGTGATTTTTGAGACTCTCTCCAAAATTGTTGTCGTAACCTTGTCACCATATCACGATCTGCAAATTGGCAGCATTTTTGTGCACAACAATCAATGCATGATACCCTTTGAATTGATTTGTTTGAAAGGTAAAAAGTCGAAGCTGGTGCTGCTTTTGATTTTTGAGTCCCGTTCATGAAAGTGTATCGTCTCTTCCTTGACAACTGGACAACATTACTCCCATCAAGTTTTTTTCCAACATTGCCATCGTTGGATACATCCTCATATGTAGCATGCATGCCATCAACAGGAACAAAGCGTTGTAATGGGATCCCATTCAACATTGTTGTCTGCTTGATGGGCCACTTTAGCAAAGTGATGCTACCCACTTCAACCACATCATCAATGCTTGCATTTTCTCTTTCAATACCCACACCCACACAATCAGGACCAAGTTCCTGAAAGTTGACATAATCATGTGGAAATACATATAAGATGGTCCCTTCATTCATGGTTTGCATCATTGTGTCATCTTTTAAAAGGACCCTCTGATTTCTCCAAGACTCTCGAATCATTGCTTCAAATTCTGGGCTTGTCATAGGTATTGCATCTGTAACTAGAGGATCAGAATGATCATGTTCTTCATCACCATTGTAGCTTTCGTGTGGATCAATTAAGTTCCCATTTAATACAAAAGATTGCAAAAGAAGCTTTGACCATCGAACAGCACTCCATAATGAGCCTTGGAGAGATGAAGTATCCATTGTAGGAAAAGGTAGGACCACATCCTTCAAGCATTCCTCCACTAGTATGGAGACATTTCCCAGCCCTATCTTTGTACCACCACAAGTGGAATCTGGATCTGTTCTACACACACAACCAATACCAACAATTTCATTGTCAAGTATCATATGTACTTTCTCCCCAGATTCGAAGTCCATCCTGTAAGTAAAAAGATTACATTGTTAAATCCATAGTTATAGAAAAATACTCTTCAAACCAAAAATCATGCTACAACATGAAAAAGGTTTGCATAGGTTGGACAAGTGGTGAACCTTGAGACCAAATCCTCCTTGCTATATTAATGGAAGCAAGGTTGGACAAGTGGTGGACCTTGAAACCAAAGCCTCTTTGCTATATGAGAGCATAGGTTGGACAAGTGGTGGACCTTGAAACCAAAGCCTCTTTGCTATATGAGAGCATAGGTTGGACAAGTGGTGGACCTAGTTGTAATACCCACTGCCACCTATCAACTACTATAGGACTATGCTTTCCAATGTCCAAGTATCCCTTGAGTCTTTCAAGGTTGAACACGTGGTGGACCTTGAAACAAAAATCCCCTTTCTATATCAGAGCATAGCTTGGACAAGTGGTGGACCTAGTTATAATGCCCAATATCCAAGGTGAAATACCTTAGGACTTTGCTACCTTGCTTGCCAATGTTTACGTAGCCCCTCATTTCTTTAATGGAAGTAAGGTTGGACAAGTGGTGGACCTTGAAACCAAAGCCTCTTTGCTATATAAGAGCATAGGTTGGACCTAGTTTTAATACCCACTGCCACCTATCAACTACTATAAGACTATGCTTTCCAATGTCCAAGTATCCCTTGAGTCTTTCAAGGTTGAACACGTGGTGGACCTTGAAACAAAAATCCCCTTTCTATATTAGAAAGGTTGAACACATGGTGGACCTTGAAACGAAAATCCCCTTTCTTTATCAGAGCATAGCTTGGACAAGTATCCCTTGAGTCTTTCAAGGTTGAACACGTGGTGGACCTTGAAACAAAAATCCCCTTTCTATATTAGAAAGGTTGAACACATGGTGGACCTTGAAACGAAAATCCCCTTTCTTTATCAGAGCATAGCTTGGACAAGTATCCCTTGAGTCTTTCAAGGTTGAACACGTGGTGGACCTTGAAACAAAAATCCCCTTTCTATATTAGAAAGGTTGAACACATGGTGGACCTTGAAACGAAAATCCCCTTTCTTTATCAGAGCATAGCTTGGACAAGTATCCCTTGAGTCTTTCAAGGTTGAACACGTGGTGGACCTTGAAACAAAAATCCCCTTTCTATATTAGAAAGGTTGAACACATGGTGGACCTTGAAACGAAAATCCCCTTTCTTTATCAGAGCATAGCTTGGACAAGTATCCCTTGAGTCTTTCAAGGTTGAACACGTGGTGGACCTTGAAACAAAAATCCCCTTTCTATATTAGAAAGGTTGAACACATGGTGGACCTTGAAACGAAAATCCCCTTTCTTTATCAGAGCATAGCTTGGACAAGTATCCCTTGAGTCTTTCAAGGTTGAACACGTGGTGGACCTTGAAACAAAAATCCCCTTTCTATATTAGAAAGGTTGAACACATGGTGGACCTTGAAACGAAAATCCCCTTTCTTTATCAGAGCATAGCTTGGACAAGTATCCCTTGAGTCTTTCAAGGTTGAACACGTGGTGGACCTTGAAACAAAAATCCCCTTTCTATATTAGAAAGGTTGAACACATGGTGGACCTTGAAACGAAAATCCCCTTTCTTTATCAGAGCATAGCTTGGACAAGTGGTGGACCTAGTTATAATGCCCAATATCCAAGGTGAAACACCTTAGAACCTTGCTACCTTGCTTGCCAATGTTTACGTAGCCCCTCATTTCTTTAATGGAAGCAAGGTTGGACAAGTGGTGGACCTTGAAACCAAAGCCTCTTTGCTATATGAGAGCATAGGTTGGACCTAGTTGTAATACCCACTGCCACCTATCAACTACTATAGGACTATGCTTTCCAATGTCCAAGTATCCCTTGAGTCTTGCAAGGCTGAACACGTGGTGGACCTTGAAACCAAAATCCCCTTTCCATATCAGAGCATAGCTTGGACAAGTGGTGGACCTAGTTATAAAGCCCCTCCTTTCTTTAATGGAAGAAAGGTTGGAAAAGTGGTGAATCTTGAAACCCAAACCCTTTGGCTATATATAGAGGATATCTTGGACAAGTGGTGGGCTTAGTTGTAGTATCCAATGTCCAAGGTCCAAGGTGAACTATGTAAAGACCTTACTTCCAAAAACAGAGTCGTACAAGTGGTTCTCCTTGAAACCAAAACCTCCTTAGTGTATTAGAACATAGCTTGGAGAAGTGGTGGACTTAGTTGTAATTGTGAATGTCCAAAGCAAACTATTATAGGACCTTGCTTCCCAAATCAAGTTTGGACAAGTGGTGGATCTTGAAACCAAAACCCCCTTACTCTATTAGAGCATAGCTTAGATAAGTGGTGGACCTAGCTGCCATGGAAAATGTTCAATCTGAACTGCTGCAAGACCTTGCTATTAAATGTCTAAGTAGAGCTAGCTTCTTTAATGGAATCAAGGTTGGGAAAGTGGTGCATCTTGAAACCAAAAGCCCTTTATTGTATTAGAGCATAGCTTGGACAAGTGAGGGACCTAGTTTTAATGTGTGATGTCCAAAGAAAAGTATTACAAGACCTTGCTTTCCAATATTTGAATTGGTCAAGTGGTTAAAACTAAGTATAAAACTTTGACCATTTTCTTCTCGAATTGCCAAAAAGCTAGTTTTAGACACCCCTAAATGAAAATGGTTTAGGGTGGCCTTAAACAATGTTTTTTCAAAGACTTGAACAAAAGGGTTGTCGAAGAGTAATGACAATTTATTGTGGCTTGAAGTGCCTGAGTATGTGAAAACAAGCCTAGGTTTTCCACGAGGCAAAAGGTGACATAATAAGAACATTGGAAAGTTAGGATTGACCATGTGGCCTAAACTTTGGCAAGTGAAGTGGTGGCCAATTTTTGTGGCACAGTGTGCAATTGGTCCTATATGTGTTGACCGCTTGGCTAAATCTAGGACCATAAGGCCAAACCTTTGGCACCTTAAATATAGTATGGGACATAATCTAGAACTGCTATAGTAAATTAGTAGTATAGCTAATATGTTAATATTTGTATTATATTTAAGTATATGCTAATATAATTTATGTTCAAAATTTCACTAATGAAGAATGTTCCCATTTAGCACTCCAGATGCGGGGTCTTAGGGCAATGCCACAATGAGGTGACAAGGCAGCGCTTCCACGTGAGGTTTGGGGGTAGCGCTCTTGATGGGGATGTGGAATATAGCGCTCTCGATGGCGGGGCTTGGGAGGTTGATTTTGGGATATTGTTCTGGGCGGGGTCCTGGGGCAGCGCCCCAGGCGGGGCTAGGGGCAGCGCCCAAAGATTTTTTTTTTTTGTAAAGTGAATTCCTAGTATAGAGTTACGCATGTTTTTCATATTTTCAACCATGATTTCTTTAATTTTGGCCGTGTGAATTGGTTAATTTTTTATATTGCTTTTGTTTTTTTTAATCCTATGATAAAACATGGACTTGTAGCATACGTGGCATTCTAATAAACCCTATCAAGATTAGGCACACAGAGAGCGCACGAGAAACGCACACAGAGAAAGCAGGCGAGCAGCAAAAACACAGAAAGCGCACACGGATCGCACACAGTTGGAGTATACGCGCGCGTAGAGGAGCAAGCTCGACATCGTACACAACACACAGGTGGAGTGCACAGGATTGAAAGTTCGCGCACAAGACAAAGAAACAGCAGCGTACACAACGCTTTCCAGAAGGGCAGGATCGGGCAGTCTTCTCAGGAGACATTGCACACCTCACGAATAGAGAAAAAACAGGTATTTCTCTCTCTCTCACTCTCTGTCTTTCTCCATATAGAGAAGATGGTTCTCTGTAACTCTTCTTGCACACACACTCTCTCGTCAAAAGACAGAGATACATAGTTTAAAAGTATCCCCGCACACATACACATATTCCCACACATCGTCTTCCTCTCTTCCACATACATAACCACAGTGAAATCTGTTATCTTGCTGTCTCTCTCTTGAAAATACATGCACATATTCCCACACATCGTCTTCCTCACTTCCACATACATAACCACAATGAAATCTGTTATCTTGTTGTCTCTCTCTTGAAAATACATGCACATATTCCCACACATCGTCTTCCTCACTTCCACATACATAACCACAATGAAATCTGTTATCTTGTTGTCTCTCTCTTGAAAATACGTGCACATATTCCCATACATCGTCTTCCTCTCTTCCACATACATAAACACAGTGAAATCTGTTATCTTTCTCTCTCCTCTCTCTAAAAAACAGGTATTTATCTCTCTCTCTCTCTCTCTCTATCTATCTATCTCTGTATTTGCTATCTCTCTCTTGAAAATACATGCTCATGTATGTGTGCGTCTGTGTTATCTATGTGTATGTATGTATATTTGTGTTATTTCATTGTAATACTCATACATAATGCAGATACACAATTACACTTAATTACGATATGCACACATAGTATATATACATACATAAATATCACAAATAACTAACGCATTGTAATACTAGTAAAATTGAATGGAAGACTTACTTGCGTGATCTGTTAAAGTCGATTCTTGTAGCGAGTTCTGGATGTATGCTGAGCTGATTTTCCTCTAATCCATTTGTAGATATGATTGTAACTTCTGTTTCTCAAAAATAGTAGTGTTGTTTAGTGATACACCTAATGGACATAAATGGTTTAAACTAGGACATGTAGACCAAAAACACGTGTATTTCTTTGGATGAATATATACACTTTTTGGTGACCCTTACCACAAGTGGTGGACCTTGAGACCAATGGACTATAAGGACCTCCAAACAATACCTTGTACACTCAATCCTTCTTGGTATCTAGGTTGGACAAGTGGTGGACCTTGTTCAAATTCTCTAACCACTCTCTCTAACATGGTGACATAATTTAGGTGTGATAAATTCATATCTATGCAAACTAATATCAGTTTAGGCTTGTTAATTTGAATTTGTTTGAATTTATGTACAATATAATGATTTGAGGTTTGCATATTTGAATTTAGGTGGTATAATGATATCTTTTTGTGATACACTTGAGTTTAAAATCAATTTTGCGTGGAATATTTTAAATTTAAGTAGTAAAATTTAAATTTTCATAAAAAAGTTTGAATTTTAAAATTTGGGCGGGATAGTTTAAAATTTAGGCGGGATATTTAAGATTTGGGAGGGATATTTTAAATTTAGGCGGGAAGGTTTTGAATTTATAGCGAGATCTCCCTTACATAAGAGAGTATAGGTTGGACAAGTGGTGGACCTTCAAGCTAGAGCATCCATGCTACTGGACATGATAGGTAGGGAATCTAGTTGAATATTGTATGTATAATATATATGTAATAGATCTAGCTTGGACAAGTGGTGGACCTTGGAATAAAACCCCATGTAAAACATATCATGCACATTCCAAGTGGTCAAAAAAAATATCATTTAGAATATAGCCTTATAGGTTGGACAAGTGGTGGACCTTAACACCCAGATATTCTTCATACAATGACATAGAGTGGAAAAGTGGTGAATCTTGAGACCAAACCATGCTACTAGCGATAATAGCTTGGACAAGTGGTGGACCTTGAAAGTAAACCCCCCATCTACGAAATATCGTGGGTTTAAGGTATTTCGATGGAGCCTAGCATCTTGGAGACATCGTGCATCTTGCTTCTCTTCATGTTTCAATGGAGCCTATCTTGGACAAATGGTGGAGCATCCTTCTCTCCATGTTTCAATGGACCCTAGCTTGGACAAGTGGTGGACCTTTACTTCTCTCTATTATTCAATAGAGTTAGCTTGGACAAGTGGTGGACCTCGGAACCAAACCCCCATTTAAAACCTATCATGGTCACTCCAAGTGGTGAGAAAGAATAACCTTTAAGATATAGCCTTATAGGTTGGACAAGTGGTGGACCTTAACACCCTAATATTCTTAATATAATGACATAGAGTGAAAAAGTGGTGAATCTTGAGACAAAACCACTCATGCTACTAGCACTAATAGCTTGGACAAGTGGTGGACCTTGAACGTAAACCCCCCATGTTTCAATAGAGTTAGCTTCGACAAATGGTGGAGCATCCTTCTCTCCATGTTTCAATGGACCCTAGCTTGGACAAGTGGTGGACCTTTGTTTCTCTCTATGTTTCAATAGAGTTAGCTTGGACAAGTGGTGGACCTTGGAACCAAACCCCCATGTAAAACCTATCATGGTCACTCTAAGTGGTAATAAAGAATAACCTTTAAGATGTAGCCTTATAGGTTGGACAAGTGGTGGACCTTAACACGCGCATATTCTTAATATAATGACATAGAGTGGAAAAGTGGTGAATCTTGAGACCAAACCACTCAGGCTACTAGCAATAATAGCTTGGACAAGTGGTGGACCTCGAATGTAAACCCCTCATCTACGACATATCGTGGGTTTAATGTTTTTCGATGGAGCCTAGCATCTTGGAGACATGGTGCACCTTGCTTCTCCTCATGTTTCAATGGAGCCTACCTTGGACAAATGGTGGAGCATCCTTCTCTCCATGTTTCAATGGACCCTAGCTTAGACAAGGGGTGGACCTTTGCTTCTCTCTATGTTTCAATAGAGTTAGCTTGGACAAGTGGCGGACCTTGGAACCAAACCCCCATGTAAAACCTATCATGGTCACTCCAAGTAGTAAGAAAGAATAACCTTTAAGATGTAGCCTTATAGGTTGGACAAGTGGTGGACCTTAACACCCACATATTCTTAATAAAAGTGGTGAATCTTGAGACCAAACCACTCAGGCTACTAGCAATAATAGCTTGGACAAGTAGTGGACCTTGAATGTAAACCCCTCATCTACGAAATATCGTGGGTTTAATGTATTTCGATGGAGCCTAGCATCTTGGAGACATGGTGCAGCTTGCTTCTCGTCATGTTTCAATGGATCCTATCTTGGACAAATGGTGGAGCATCCTTCTCTCCATGTTTCAATGGACCCTAGCTTGGACAAGTGGTGGACCTTTGTTTCTCTCTATGTTTCAATAGAGTTAGCTTGGACAAGTGGTGGACCTTGGAACCAAACCCCCATGTAAGACCTATCATGGTCACTCCAAGTGGTAATAAAGAATAACCTTTAAGATGTAGCCTTATAGGTTGGACAAGTGGTGGACCTTAACACCCTAATATTCTTAATATAATGACATAGAGTGAAAAAGTGGTGAATCCTGAGACAAAACCACTCATGCTACTAGCACTAATAGCTTGGACAAGTGGTGGACCTTGAACGTAAACCCCCCATGTTTCAATAGAGTTAGCTTCGACAAATGGTGGAGCATTCTTCTCTCCATGTTTCAATGGACCCTAGCTTTGACAAGTGGTGGACCATTGTTTCTCTCTATGTTTCAATAGAGTTAGCTTGGACAAGTGGTGGACCTTGGAAGCAAACCCCCATGTAAAACCTATCATGGTCACTCTAAGTGGTAATAAAGAATAACCTTTAAGATGTAGCCTTATAGGTTGGACAAGTGGTGGACCTTAACACGCGCATATTCTTAATATAATGACATAGAGTGGAAAAGTGGTGAATCTTGAGACCAAACCACTCAGGCTACTAGCAATAATAGCTTGGACAAGTGGTGGACCTTGAATGTAAACCCCTCATCTACGACACATCGTGGGTTTAATGTTTTTCGATGGAGCCTAGCATCTTGGAGACATGGTGCACCTTGCTTCTCCTCATTTTTCAATGGAGCCTAGCTTGGACAAATGGTGGAGAATCCTTCTCTCCATGTTTCAATGGACCTTAGCTTGGACAAGTGGTGGACCTTTGTTTCTCTCTATGTTTCAATAGAGTTAGCTTGGACAAGTGGTGGACCTTGGAACCAAACCCCCATGTAAAACCTATCATTGGCACTCCAAGTGGTAATAAATTATAACCTTTAAGATGTAGCCTTATAGGTTGGACAAGTGGTGGACCTTAACACGCGCATATTCTTAATATAATGACATAGAGTGGAAAAGTGGTGAATCTTGAGACCAAACCACTCAGGCTACTAGCAATAATAGCTTGGACAAGTGGTGGACCTTGAATGTATACCCCTCATCTACGACATATTGTGGGTTTAATGTTTTTCGATGGAGCGTAGCATCTTGGAGACATGGTGCACCTTGCTTCTCCTCATGTTTCAATGGAGCCTACCTTGGACAAATGGTGGAGCATCCTTCTCTCCATGTTTCAATGGACCCTAGCTTAGACAGGGGTGGACCTTTGTTTCTCTCTATGTTTCAATAGAGTTAGCTTGGACAAGTGGTGGACCTTGGAACCAAACCCCCATGTAAAACCTATCATGGTCACTCCAAGTAGTAAGAAAGAATAACCTTTAAGATGTAGCCTTATAGGTTGGACAAGTGGTGGACCTTAACACCCACATATTCTTAATAAAAGTTGTGAATCTTGAGACCAAACCACTCAGGCTACTAGCAATAATAGCTTGGACAAGTGGTGGACCTTGAATGTACACCCCTCATCTACGACATATCGTGGGTTTAATGTTTTTCGATGGAGCCTAGCATCTTGGAGACATGGTGAACCTTGCTTCTCCTCATGTGTCAATGGATCCTATCTTGGACAAATGGTGGAGCATCCTTCTCTCCATGTTTCAATGGACCGTAGCTTGGACAGGTGGTGTACCTTTGTTTCTCTCTATGTTTCAATAGAGTTAGCTTGGACAAGTGGTGGACCTTGGAACCAAACCCCCATGTAAAACCTATCATGGTCACTCCAAGTGGTAATAAAGAATAACCTTTAAGATGTAGCCTTATAGGTTGGACAAGTGGTGGACCTTAATACGCGCATATTCTTAATATAATGACATAGAGTGGAAAAGTGGTGAATCTTGAGACCAAACCACTCAGGCTACTAGCAATAATAGCTTGGACAAGTGGTGGACCTTGAATGTAAACCCCTCATCTACGACATATCGTGGGTTTAATGTTTTTCGATGGAGCCTAGCATCTTGGAGACATGGTGCACTTTGCTTCTCCTCATGTTTCAATGGAGCCTACCTTGGACAAATGGTGGAGCATCCTTCTCTCCATGTTTCAATGGACCCTAGCTTAGACAAGGGGTGGAACTTTGCTTCTCTCTATGTTTCAATAGAGTTAGCTTGGACAAGTGGTGGACCTTGGAACCAAACCCCCATGTAAAACCTATCATGGTCACTCCAAGTAGTAAGAAAGAATAACCTTTAAGATGTAGCCTTATAGGTTGGACAAGTGGTGGACCTTAACAACCACATATTCTTAATAAAAGTGGTGAATCTTGAGACCAAACCACTCAGGCTACTAGCAATAATAGCTTGGACAAGTGGTGGACCTTGAATGTAAACCCCTCATCTACGAAATATCGTGGGTTTAATGTATTTCGATGGAGCCTAGCATCTTGGAGACATGGTGCAGCTTGCTTCTCGTCATGTTTCAATGGAGCCTATCTTGGACAAATGGTGGAGCATCCTTCTCTCCATGTTTCAATGGACCCTAGCTTGGACAAGTGGTGGACCTTTGTTTCTCTCTATGTTTCAATAGAGTTAGCTTGGACAAGTGGTGGACCTTGGAACCAAACCCCCATGTAAAACCTATCATGGTCACTCCAAGTGGTAATAAAGAATAACCTTTAAGATGTAGCCTTATAGGTTGGACAAGTGGTGGACCTTAACACGCGCATATTCTTAATATAATGACATAGAGTGGAAAAGTGGTGAATCTTGAGACAAAACCACTCAGGCTACTAGCAATAATAGCTTGGACAAGTGGTGGACCTTGAATGTATACCCCTCATCTACGACATATTGTGGGTTTAATGTTTTTCGATGGAGCCTAGCATCTTGGAGACATGGTGCACCTTGCTTCTCCTCATGTTTCAATGGAGCCTACCTTGGACAAATGGTGGAGCATCCTTCTCTCCATGTTTCAATGGACCCTAGCTTAGACAAGGGGTGGACCTTTGTTTCTCTCTATGTTTCAATAGAGTTAGCTTGGACAAGTGGTGGACCTTGGAACCAAACCCCCATGTAAAACCTATCATGGTCACTCCAAGTAGTAAGAAAGAATAACCTTTAAGATGTAGCCTTATAGGTTGGACAAGTGGTGGACCTTAACACCCACATATTCTTAATAAAAGTTGTGATTCTTGAGACCAAACCACTCAGGCTACTAGCAATAATAGCTTGGACAGGTGGTGGACCTTGAATGTAAACCCCTCATCTAAAAAATATCGTGGGTTTAATGTATTTCGATGGAGCCTGCATCTTGGAGACATGGTGCAGCTTGCGTCTCGTCATGTTTCAATGGAGCCTATCTTGGACAAATGGTGGAGCATCCTTCTCTCCGTGTTTCAATGGACCCTAGCTTGGACAAGTGGTGGACCTTTGTTTCTCTTTATGTTTCAATAGAGTTAGCTTGGACAAGTGGTGGACCTTGGAACCAAACCCCCATGTAAAACCTATCATGGTCACTCCAAGTGGTAATAAAGAATAACCTTTAAGATGTAGCCTTATAGGTTGGACAAGTGGTGGACCTTAACACGCGCATATTCTTAATATAATGACATAGAGTGGAAAAGTGGTGAATCTTGAGACCAAACCACTCAAGCTACTAGCAATAATAGCTTGGACAAGTGGTGGACCTTGAATGTACACCCCTCATCTACGACATATCGTGGGTTTAATGTTTTTCGATGGAGCCTAGCATCTTGGAGGCATGGTGCATCTTGCTTCTCCTCATGTTTCAATGGAGCCTACCTTGGACAAATGGTGGAGCATCCTTCTCTCCATGTTTCAATGGACCCTAGCTTAGACAAGGGGTGGACCTTTGCTTCTCTCTATGTTTCAATAGAGTTAGCTTGGACAAGTGGTGGACCTTGGAACCAAACCCCCATGTAGAACCTATCATGGTCACTCCAAGTAGTAAGAAAGAATAACCTTTAAGATGTAGCCTTATAGGTTGGACAAGTGGTGGATCTTAACAACCACATATTCTTAATAAAAGTGGTGAATCTTGAGACCAAACCACTCAGGCTACTAGCAATAATAGCTTGGACAAGTGGTGGACCTTGAATGTAAACCCCTCATCTACGAAATATCGTGGGTTTAATGTATTTCGATGGAGCCTAGCATCTTGGAGACATGGTGCAGCTTGCTTCTCGTCATGTTTCAATGGAGCCTATCTTGGACAAATGGTGGAGCATCCTTCTCTCCATGTTTCAATGGACCCTAGCTTGGACAAGTGGTGGACCTTTGTTTCTCTCTATGTTTCAATAGAGTTAGCTTGGACAAGTGGTGGACCTTGGAACCAAACCCCCATGTAAAACCTATCATGGTCACTCCAAGTGGTAATAAAGAATAACCTTTAAGATGTAGCCTTATAGGTTGGACAAGTGGTGGACCTTAACACGCGCATATTCTTAATATAATGACATAGAGTGGAAAAGTGGTGAATCTTGAGACCAAAACCACTCAGGCTACTAGCAATAATAGCTTGGACAAGTGGTGGACCTTGAATGTAAACCCCTCATCTACGACATATCGTGGGTTTAATGTTTTTCGATGGAGCCTAGCATCTTGGAGACATGGTGCACCTTGCTTCTCCTCATGTTTCAATGGAGCCTACCTTGGACAAATGGTGGAGCATCCTTCTCTCCATGTTTCAATGGACCCTAGCTTAGACAAGGGGTGGACCTTTGCTTCTCTCTATGTTTCAATAGAGTTAGCTTGGACAAGTGGTGGACCTTGGAACCAAACCCCCATGTAAAACCTATCATGGTCACTCCAAGTAGTAAGAAAGAATAACCTTTAAGATGTAGCCTTATAGGTTGGACAAGTGGTGGACCTTAACACCCACATATTCTTAATAAAAGTGGTGAATCTTGAGACCAAACCACTCAGGCTACTAGCAATAATAGCTTGGACAGTGGTGGACCTTGAATGTAAACCCCTCATCTAAAAATATCGTGGGTTTAATGTATTTCGATGGAGCCTAGCATCTTGGAGACATGGTGCAGCTTGCTTCTCGTCATGTTTCAATGGAGCCTATCTTGGACAAATGGTGGAGCATCCTTCTCTCCATGTTTCAATGGACCCTAGCTTGGACAAGTGGTGGACCTTTGTTTCTCTCTATGTTTCAATAGAGTTAGCTTGGACAAGTGGTGGACCTTGGAACCAAACCCCCATGTAAAACCTATCATGGTCACTCCAAGTGGTAAGAAAGAATAACCTTTAAGATGTAGCCTTATAGGTTGGACAAGTGGTGGACCTTAACACGCGCATATTCTTAATATAATGACATAGAGTGGAAAAGTGGTGAATCTTGAGACCAAACCACTCAGGCTACTAGCAATAATAGCTTGGACAAGTGGTGGACCTTGAATGTAAACCCCTCATCTACGACATATCGTGGGTTTAATGTTTTTCCATGGAGCCTAGCATCTTGGAGACATGGTGCATCTTGCTTCTCCTCATGTTTCAATGGAGCCTACCTTGGACAAATGGTGGAGCATCCTTCTCTCCATGTTTCAATGGACCCTAGCTTAGAAAAGGGGTGGACCTTTGCTTCTCTCTATGTTTCAATAGAGTTAGCTTGGACAAGTGGTGGACCTTGGAACCAAACCCCCATGTAAAACCTATCATGGTCACTCCAAGTAGTAAGAAAGAATAACCTTTAAGATGTTGCCTTATAGGTTGGACAAGTGGTGGACCTTAACACCCACATATTCTTAATAAAAGTGGTGAATCTTGAGACCAAACCACTCAGGCTACTAGCAATAATAGCTTGGACAAGTGGTGGACCTTGAATGTAAACCCCTCATCTACGAAATATCGTGGGTTTAATGTATTTCGATGGAGCCTAGCATCTTGGAGACATGGTGCAGCTTGCTTCTCGTCATGTTTCAATGGAGCCTATCTTGGACAAATGGTGGAGCATCCTTCTCTCCATGTTTCAATGGACCCTAGCTTGGACAAGTGGTGGACCTTTGTTTCTCTCTATGTTTCAATAGAGTTAGCTTGGACAAGTGGTGGACCTTGGAACCAAACCCCCATGTAAAACCTATCATGGTCACTCCAAGTGGTAAGAAAGAATAACCTTTAAGATGTAGCC
The DNA here is from genome assembly GCF_014529385.1 of Adiantum capillus-veneris. NCBI lineage: Eukaryota > Viridiplantae > Streptophyta > Polypodiopsida > Polypodiales > Pteridaceae > Adiantum > Adiantum capillus-veneris. The sequence goes on along the minus strand of NC_140935.1, from coordinate 134,099,496 downwards.
TTATAGGTTGGACAAGTGGTGGACCTTAACACGCGCATATTCTTAATATAATGACATAGAGTGGAAAAGTGGTGAATCTTGAGACCAAACCACTCAGGCTACTAGCAATAATAGCTTGGACAAGTGGTGGACCTTGAATGTAAACCCCTCATCTACGACATATCGTGGGTTTAATGTTTTTCGATGGAGCCTAGCATCTTGGAGACATGGTGCACCTTGCTTCTCTCATGTTTCAATGGAGCCTACCTTGGACAAATGGTGGAGCATCCTTCTCTCCATGTTTCAATGGACCCTAGCTTAGACAAGGGTGGACCTTTGCTTCTCTCTATGTTTCAATAGAGTTAGCTTGGACAAGTGGTGGACCTTGGAACCAAACCCCCATGTAAAACCTATCATGGTCACTCCAAGTGGTAAGAAAGAATAACCTTTAAGATGTAGCTTATAGGTTGGACAAGTGGTGGACCTTAACAACCACATATTCTTAATAAAAGTGGTGAATCTTGAGACCAAACCACTCAGGCTACTAGCAATAATAGCTTGGACAAGTGGTGGACCTTGAATGTAAACCCCTCATCTACGAAATATCGTGGGTTTAATGTATTTCGATGGAGCCTAGCATCTTGGAGACATGGTGCAGCTTGCTTCTCGTCATGTTTCAATGGAGCCTATCTTGGACAAATGGTGGAGCATCCTTCTCTCCATGTTTCAATGGACCCTAGCTTGGACAAGTGGTGGACCTTTGTTTCTCTCTATGTTTCAATAGAGTTAGCTTGGACAAGTGGTGGACCTTGGAACCAAACCCCCATGTAAAACCTATCATGGTCACTCCAAGTGGTAAGAAAGAATAACCTTTAAGATGTAGCCTTATAGGTTGGACAAGTGGTGGACCTTAACACCACATATTCTTAATATAATGACATAGAGTGGAAAAGTGGTGAATCTTGAGACCAAACCACTCAGGCTACTAGCAATAATAGCTTGGACAAGTGGTGGACCTTGAATGTAAACCCCTCATCTACGAAATATCGTGGGTTTAATGTATTTCGATGGAGCCTAGCATCTTGGAGACATGGTGCAGCTTGCTTCTCGTCATGTTTCAATGGAGCCTATCTTGGACAAATGGTGGAGCATCCTTCTCTCCATGTTTCAATGGACCTAGCTTGGACAAGTGGTGGACCTTTGTTTCTCTCTATGTTTCAATAGAGTTAGCTTGGACAAGTGGTGGACCTTGGAACCAAACCCCCATGTAAAACCTATCATGGTCACTCCAAGTGGTAATAAAGAATAACCTTTAAGATGTAGCCTTATAGGTTGGACAAGTGGTGGACCTTAACACCGCATATTCTTAATATAATGACATAGAGTGGAAAAGTGGTGAATCTTGAGACCAAACCACTCAGGCTACTAGCAATAATAGCTTGGACAAGTGGTGGACCTTGAATGTAAACCCCTCATCTACGACATATGTGGGTTTAATGTTTTTCGATGGAGCGTAGCATCTTGGAGACATGGTGCAGCTTGCTTCTCCTCATGTTTCAATGGAGCCTATCTTGGACAAATGGTGGAGCATCCTTCTCTCCATGTTTCAATGGACCCTAGCTTAGACAAGGGTGGACCTTTGCTTCTCTCTATGTTTCAATAGAGTTAGCTTGGACAAGTGGTGGACCTTGGAACCAAACCCCCATGTAAAACCTATCATGGTCACTCCAAGTAGTAAGAAAGAATAACCTTTAAGATGTAGCCTTATAGGTTGGACAAGTGGTGGACCTTAACACCCACATATTCTTAATAAAAGTGTGAATCTTGAGACCAAACCACTCAGGCTACTAGCAATAATAGCTTGGACAAGTGGTGGACCTTGAATGTAAACCCTCATCTACGACATATCGTGGGTTTAATGTTTTTCGATGGAGCCTAGCATCTTGGAGACATGGTGCACCTTGCTTCTCCTCATGTTTCAATGGAGCCTATCTTGGACAAATGGTGGAGCATCCTTCTCTCCATGTTTCAATGGACCTAGCTTGGACAAGTGGTGGACCTTTGTTTCTCTCTATGTTTCAATAGAGTTAGCTTGGACAAGTGGTGGACCTTGGAACCAAACCCCCATGTAAAACCTATCATGGTCACTCCAAGTGTAATAAAGAATAACCTTTAAGATGTAGCCTTATAGGTTGGACAAGTGGTGGACCTTAACACGCGCATATTCTTAATATAATGACATAGAGTGGAAAAGTGGTGAATCTTGAGACCAAACCACTCAGGCTACTAGCAATAATAGCTTGGACAAGTGGTGGACCTTGAATGTAAACCCCTCATCTACGACATATCGTGGGTTTAATGTTTTTCGATGGAGCCTAGCATCTTGGAGACATGGTGCACTTTGCTTCTCCTCATGTTTCAATGGAGCCTATCTTGGACAAATGGTGGAGCATCCTTCTCTCCATGTTTCAATGGACCCTAGCTTAGACAAGTGGTGGAACTTTGCTTCTCTCTATGTTTCAATAGAGTTAGCTTGGACAAGTGGTGGACCTTGGAACCAAACCCCATGTAAAACCTATCATGGTCACTCCAAGTAGTAAGAAAGAATAACCTTTAAGATGTAGCCTTATAGGTTGGACAAGTGGTGGACCTTAACACCCACATATTCTTAATAAAAGTGGTGAATCTTGAGACCAAACCACTCAGGCTACTAGCAATAATAGCTTGGACAAGTGGTGGACCTTGAATGTAAACCCCTCATCTAAAAAATATCGTGGGTTTAATGTATTTCGATGGAGCCTAGCATCTTGGAGACATGGTGCAGCTTGCGTCTCGTCATGTTTCAATGGAGCCTATCTTGGACAAATGGTGGAGCATCCTTCTCTCCGTGTTTCAATGGACCCTAGCTTGGACAAGTGGTGGACATTTGTTTCTCTTTATGTTTCAATAGAGTTAGCTTGGACAAGTGGTGGACCTTGGAACCAAACCCCCATGTAAAACCTATCATGGTCACTCCAAGTGGTAATAAAGAATAACCTTTAAGATGTAGCCTTATAGGTTGGACAAGTGGTGGACCTTAACACGCGCATATTCTTAATATAATGACATAGAGTGGAAAAGTGGTGAATCTTGAGACAAAACCACTCAGGCTACTAGCAATAATAGCTTGGACAAGTGGTGGACCTTGAATGTAAACCCCTCATCTACGACATATCGTGGGTTTAATGTTTTTCGATGGAGCCTAGCATCTTGGAGACATGGTGCACTTGCTTCTCCTCATGTTTCAATGGAGCCTACCTTGGACAAATGGTGGAGCATCCTTCTCTCCATGTTTCAATGGACCCTAGCTTGGACAAGTGGTGGACCTTTGTTTCTCTCTATGTTTCAATAGAGTTAGCTTGGACAAGTGGTGGACCTTGGAACCAAACCCCCATGTAAAACCTATCATGGTCACTCCAAGTAGTAAGAAAGAATAACCTTTAAGATGTAGCCTTATAGGTTGGACAAGTGGTGGACCTTAACACCCACATATTCTTAATAAAAGTTGGTGATCTTGAGACCAAACCACTCAGGCTACTAGCAATAATAGCTTGGACAAGTGGTGGACCTTGAATGTAAACCCCTCATCTAAAATATCGTGGGTTTAATGTATTTCGATGGAGCCTAGCATCTTGGAGACATGGTGCAGCTTGCGTCTCGTCATGTTTCAATGGAGCCTATCTTGGACAAATGGTGGAGCATCCTTCTCTCCATGTTTCAATGGACCCTAGCTTGGACAAGTGGTGGACCTTTGTTTCTCTCTATGTTTCAATAGAGTTAGCTTGGACAAGTGGTGGACCTTGGAACCAAACCCCCATGTAAAACCTATCATGGTCACTCCAAGTGGTAATAAAGAATAACCTTTAAGATGTAGCCTTATAGGTTGGACAAGTGGTGGACCTTAACACGCGCATATTCTTAATATAATGACATAGAGTGGAAAAGTGGTGAATCTTGAGACCAAACCACTCAGCTACTAGCAATAATAGCTTGGACAAGTGGTGGACCTTGAATGTAAACCCCTCATCTACGACATATCGTGGGTTTAATGTTTTTCGATGGAGCCTAGCATCTTGGAGGCATGGTGCATCTTGCTTCTCCTCATGTTTCAATGGAGCCTACCTTGGACAAATGGTGGAGCATCCTTCTCTCCATGTTTCAATGGACCCTAGCTTAGACAAGGGGTGGACCTTTGCTTCTCTCTATGTTTCAATAGAGTTAGCTTGGACAAGTGGTGGACCTTGGAACCAAACCCCCATGTAGAACCTATCATGGTCACTCCAAGTAGTAAGAATGAATAACCTTTAAGATGTAGCCTTATAGGTTGGACAAGTGGTGGATCTTAACAACCACATATTCTTAATAAAAGTGGTGAATCTTGAGACCAAACCACTCAGGCTACTAGCAATAATAGCTTGGACAAGTGGTGGACCTTGAATGTAAACCCCTCATCTATGAAATATCGTGGGTTTAATGTATTTCGATGGAGCCTAGCATCTTGGAGACATGGTGCAGCTTGCTTTTCGTCATGTTTCAATGGAGCCTATCTTGGACAAATGGTGGAGCATCCTTCTCTCCGTGTTTCAATGGACCCTAGCTTGGACAAGTGGTGGACCTTTGTTTCTCTCTATGTTTCAATAGAGTTAGCTTGGACAAGTGGTGGACCTTGGAACCAAACCCCCATGTAAAACCTATCATGGTCACTCCAAGTGGTAATAAAGAATAACCTTTAAGATGTAGCCTTATAGGTTGGACAAGTGGTGGACCTTAACACGCGCATATTCTTAATATAATGACATAGAGTGGAAAAAGTGGTGAATCTTGAGACCAAACCACTCAGGCTACTAGCAATAATACTTGGACAAGTGTGGACCTTGAATGTAAACCCTCATCACGACAATATCGTGGGTTTAATGTTTTTCGATGGAGCTAGCATCTTGGAGACATGGTGCACCTTGCTTCTCCTCATGTTTCAATGGAGCCTACCTTGGACAAATGGTGGAGCATCCTTCTCTCCATGTTTCAATGGACCCTAGCTTAGACAAGGGTGGACCTTTGCTTCTCTCTATGTTTCAATAGAGTTAGCTTGGACAAGTGGTGGACCTTGGACCAACCCCCATGTAAAACCTATCATGGTCACTCCAAGTAGTAAGAAAGAATAACCTTTAAGATGTAGCCTTATAGGTTGGACAAGTGGTGGACCTTAAACCCCACATATTCTTAATAAAAGTGGTGAATCTTGAGACCAAACCACTCAGGCTACTAGCAATAATAGCTTGGACAAGTGGTGGACCTTGAATGTAAACCCCTCATCTATGAAATATCGTGGTTTTAATGTATTTGATGGAGCCTAGCATCTTGGAGACATGGTGCAGCTTGCTTCTCGTCATGTTTCAATGGAGCCTATCTTGGACAAATGGTGGAGCATCCTTCTCTCCATGTGTTTCAATGGACCCTAGCTTGGACAAGTGGTGGACCTTTGTTTCTCTCTATGTTTCAATAGAGTTAGCTTGGACAAGTGGTGGACCTTGGAACCAAACCCCCATGTAAAACCTATCATGGTCACTCAAGTGGTAATAAAGAATAACCTTTAAGATGTAGCCTTATAGGTTGGACAAGTGGTGGACCTTAACACCGCAGATATTCTTAATATAATGACATAGTGGAAAAGTGGTGAATCTTGAGACCAAACCACTCAGGCTACTAAGCAATAATAGCTTGGACAAGTGGTGGACCTTGAATGTAAACCCCTCATCTACGACATATCGTGGGTTTAAAATGTATTTTCGATGGAGCCTAGCATCTTGGAGACATGGTGCACCTTGCTTCTCCTCATGTTTCAATGGAGCCTACCTTGGACAAATGGTGGAGCATCCTTCTCTCCATGTTTCAATGGACCCTAGCTTGGACAAGGGGTGGACCTTTGCTTCTCTCTATGTTTCAATAGAGTTAGCTTGGACAAGTGGTGGACCTTGGAACCAAACCCCCATGTAAAACCTATCATGGTCACTCCAAGTAGTAGAAAGAATAACTTTTAAGATGTAGCCTTATAGGTTGGACAAGTGGTGGACCTTAACAACCACATAAACTTAATAAAAGTGGTGAATCTTGAGACCACCACTCAGCTACTAGCAATAATAGCTTGGACCAAGTGGTGGACCTTGAATGTAAACCCCTCATCTATGAAATATCGTGGGGTTTTAATGTATTTCGATGGAGCCTAGCATCTTGGAGACATGGTGCAGCTTGCTTCTCGTCATGTTTTCAATGAGCCTATCTTGGACAAATTGTGGAGCATCCTTCTCTCCGTGTTTCAATGGACCCTAGCTTGGACAAGTGGAAGACTTTGTTTCTCTCTATGTTTCAATAGAGTTAGCTTGGACAAGTGGTGGACCTGGAATCAAACCCCCATGTAAAACCTATCATGGTCACTACTCCAAGTGGTAAAAAAAGAATAACCTTTAAGATTAGCCTTATAGGTTGGACAAGTGGTGGACCTTAACATGCGCATATTCTTAATATAAAGACATAGAGTGGAAAGTGGTGAATCTTGAACCAAACCACTCAGGCTACTAGCAATAAAAGCTTGGACAAGTGGTGGACCTTGAATGTAAACCCCTCATCTAAGACATATCGTGGTTTAATGTCTTCGATGGAACCTAGCATCTTGAGACATGGTGCACCTTGCTTCCTCATGTTTCAATGGAGCCTATCCTTGGACAAATGGTGGAGCATCCTTCTCTCCATGTTTCAATGGAACCCTAGCTTAGACAAGTGTGGACCTTTGCTTCTCTCTATGTTTCATAGAGTTAGCTTGGACAAGTGGTGGACCTTGGAACCAAACCCCCATGTAAACCTATCATGGTCACTCCAAGTGGTAAGAAAGAATAACCTTTAAGATGTAGCCTTATAGGTTGGACAAGTGGTGGACCTTAACACCCACATATTCTTAATAAAAGTGGTGAATCTTGAGACCAAACCACTCATGCTACTAGCAATAATAGCTTGGACAAGTGGTGGACCTTGAATGTAAACCCCTCATGTTGAAATATCGTGGGTTTAATGTATTTCGATGAGCCTAGCATCTTGGAGACATGGTGCATCTTGCTTCTCGTCATGTTTCAATGGAGCCTATCTTGGACAAATGGTGGAGCATCCTTCTCTCCGGGACAAGTGGTGGACTTTGTTTCTCTCTATGTTTCAATAGAGTTAGCTTGGACAAGTGGTGGACCTTGAAGCAAAACCCCCATGTAAAACATATCATGGTCACTCCAAGTGGTGAGAAAAGAATACCCTTTAAGAGATGTAGCCTTATAGGTTGGACAAGTGGTCGACCTTAACAACCTATATCTTATATATAATGACATAGAGTGGAAAAGTGGTGAATCTTGAGACCAAACCACTCAGGCTACTAGAGCAAAATACTTGGACAAGTGGTGACCTTGAATGTAAACCCCCCATGTACAAATATCGTGGGTTTAATGTATTTCAATGGAGCCTAGCATCTTGGAGACATGGTGCAGCTTGCTTCTCTTCATGTTTCAATGGAGCCTATCTTGGACAAATGGTGGAGCATCCTTCTCTCCTGTTTCAATGGACCCTACTAGCTGGTGGACAAGTGGTGGACCTTTGCTCTCTCTATGTTTTCAATAGAGTTAGCTTGGACAAGTGGTGACCTTGGAACCAAACCCCCATGTAAAACCTATCATGGTCACTCCAAGTTGGTGAGAAAGAATAACCTTTAAGATAAGCCTTATAGTTGGACAAGTGGTGGACCTTAACACCCATATTTTTAATCAAATGACATAGAGTGGAAAAGTGGTGAATCTTGAGACCAAACCACTCATGCTACTAGAGATAATAGCTTGGACAAGTGTGGACCTTGAATGTAAACCCCCATGTAAGAATATCATGGGTTTAATGTATTTCAATGGAGCCTAGCATCTTGAGACATGGTGCAACCTGCTTCTCTTCATGTTTCAATGGAGCCTACTTGGACAAATGGTGGAGCATCCTTCTCTCCATGTTTCAATGGACCCTAGCTTAGACAAGTGGTGGACTTTGCTTCTCTCTATGTTTCAATAGAGTTAGCTTGGACAAGTGGTGGACCGGGAACCAAACACCCCATGTAAACCTATCATGGTCACTCCAAGTGGTGAGAAAGAATAACCTTTAAGATTTAGCCTTATAGGGTGGACAAGTGGTGACCTTAACACCACATAACTTAATAAAAGGAGGTGAATCTTGAGACCAAACCACTCAGGCTACTAGAAAAATAGCTTGGACAAGTGGTGGACCTTGAATGTAAACCCCTCATCTACGAAATATCGTGGTTTAATGTATTTCAATGGAGCCTAGCATCTTGGAGACATGGTGCAGCTTGCTTTCGTCATGTTTCAATGGAGCCTATCTTGGACAAATGGTGGAGCTCCTTCTCTCCATGTTTCAATGGAGCCTAGCTTGGACAAGTGGTGGACCTTTGTTTCTCTCTATGTTTCAATAGAGTTAGCTTGGACAAGTGGTGGACCTTGGAACCAAACCCCCATGTAAAACCTATCATGTCCATTCCAAGTGGTAATAAAGAATAACCTTTAAGATGTAGCCTTATAGGTTGGACAAGTGGTGGACCTTAACACCCAAATCTTATTATAAAACATAGAGTGGAAAAGTGGTGAATCTTGAGACCAACCCACTCAGCTACTAGAATAATAGGTTGGACAAGTGGTGGACCTTGAATGTAAACCCCCTCAACTACGAAATATCGTGGGTTTAATGTTTTTCGATGGAGCCTAGCATCTGGAGACATGGTGCAGCTTGCTTCTCTTCATGTTTCAATGGAGCCTATCTTGGACAAATGGTGGAGCATCCTTCTCTCCATGTTTCAATGGACCCTAGCTTAGACAAGGGGGTGGACCTTTGCTTCTCTCTAATGTTTCAATAGAGTTAGCTTGGACAAGTGGTGGACCTTGAACCAAACCCCCCATGTAAAACCTATCATGGTCATTCCAAGTGGTGAGAAAGAAAACCTTTAAGATTGTAGCTTATAGGTTGGACAAGTGGTGGACCTTAACACCAGATCATATTAATTAATAAAAGTGGTGAATCTTGAGACCAAACCACTCATGTACTAGCATAATAGGTTGGACAAGTGGTGGACCTTGAATGTAAACCCCCAACTACAAAATATCATGGGTTTAAGTATTTCGATGGAGCCTAGCATCTTGGAGACATGGTGCAGCTTGCTTCTCTTCATGTTTCAATGGATCCTATCTTGGACAAATGGTGGAGCATCCTTCTCTCCATGTTTCAATGGACCCTAGCTTGGACAAGTGGTGGACCTTTGGTTCTCTCTATGTTTCAATAGAGTTAGCTTGGACAAGTGGTGGACTTGGAACCAAACCCCTATGTAAACCCATCATGGTCCACTCCAAGTGGTATAAAGAATACCTTTAAGATATAGCCTTATAGGTTGGACAAGTGGTGGACCTTAACACCCCATATTCTTAATATAATGACATAGAATGTGAAAAAGTGTGAATCTTGAGACCAACCACTCATGCTACTACCAAAATAGGTTGGACAAGTGTTGGACCTTGAATGTAAACCCCTCACAACGACATATCGTGGTTTAATGTTTTTCGATGGAGCCTAGCATCTTGAGACATGGTGCATCTTGCTTCTCCTCATGTTTCAATGGAGCCTACCTTGGACAAATGGTGGAGCATCCTTCTCTCTCTCCATGTTTCAATGGACCTAGCTTATACAAGGGTGGACCTTTGCTTCTCTCTATGTTTCAATAGAGTTAGCTTGGACAATTGTGAACCTTGGAACCAAACCCCCATGTTAAACCTATCATTGGTCACTCCAAGTAGTAAGAAAGAACTAATCCTTTAAGAATTAGCTTATATGTGGGAACAATGGGTTGACCTTAACACCCACAATTCTTAATAAAAGTGGTGAATCCTTGAG